>NW_011494799.1:3912662-3927249 GCF_000754665.1 Bison bison bison | reverse complement strand
TATTGGAGTGGGTAGCCTATTGCTTTTCCAGGGATCTTCCTTACCCATGAACCGAACTAGGGTCTCTTGCATTGCACTCGGATTCTTTACCAACTGAGCTCCCAGGGAAGCTTTACCTCTACACTATTATAAATGTCTCTCCACATAACTGGATTCTTTTCTAAACTAAGAGATTGTCATGGAGAGAAATAATGCATTAATTACCCTGTGAAATTCCTTTTTAGTATCTCTGAGATTTAGCAATATTCCTGAAACTGATTTATAGGAATGTCACTCACCTGTGTTTATTTAATACATGAATAAAACTAGTTTCTGACCATGAGGTTTATGCTCCTCCTCTAGCTTTATCCCTGTCTTCCAGTCTTGCCCATCTCCTTTTCTACCCCTCTCACTTTTGACTCAACAAATTCCCCTGGGGCCTACTTCTTGTTCAGCTCTTTCTTCAAGCCATCTCCCAGCCATTCCTTCCATGTCATGAAGTGACACTACATTTGGCAGTTCAGAATTAAATACCGCAGAGCAGGCAGTGTCACAGAGAGCCTGGTTCAAAGTTCCGGGAATTTGTGTTTCTTTGCGCTCTCTCTCTGATCTAGAAATCTGAGAAATGTACTTCCTAAGCAACTGGACACTTTACTATTTACAAATTTGCTCAAAATTAGGCTTCAGATAAAGATTCATTTATTCTTTTTAATGGTGCTTCCCAGGTGGCATTAGTGGTAAAGAACACACTTGCCAGTGCAGGAGACAAAAGAGACTTGGGTTCCATCCCTGGGTCAGGAAGATCCCCTGGAGGAGGGCATGGCAACCCACTCCAGTATTCTTGCCTGGAGAATCCCATGGACAGAAGGGCCTGGTGGGCTATGGTCCATGGGGTCACAAACAGTTGGACCTGATTGAAGCAATTTAGCACGCAAAGCATTCCTTTTAATGCAACTGATGACATGGTGAGACGTCAGACAATGGAAATTCAATGACTTCTCTCACTCTCAGAGGAACCAGCGCCCACCTGAAGCTCTGAACTTCCTCCCCAAAGTCTGTGCACTTCTTGATGCAGCTCTGAGTGTCCCTCCTCATGCGTTCTGCTCCCAAGCATTCTAGAATACAAACTAGAAATACTTGCTTTAGCCACACTATTCCACAGGTTTTTAAATTTCTAAGCCATTCTGAATATGTATAAAAAGTTAGCCAAATGTCCTGTGCTCATGAAATCTCCCATGATAAGTCTTCCAAAGGATGTCGTCTTTTGAAATGATTCTACACGTTTATAATTTTCTGGTTTAAATAGCCACAACCCAAACCAAAGAGAGTAGAGTTGAGTTATGATGATTGATTGTCCCCACTAGAGTGACATGACCCTCTCCCTTTATGGTTAGTTTCAGTCCTACCTTAATTAGTGAGGTCACATCTAGAGATTTCAAACTCTCGGGTTGGATAGGAAAACACAGCTTGGCCTCATCTCATTCCCAGTCTTTCATCTTCCATTTAGGAAATCAAATCACAAGGTAGACACAAGAACTGCTAGTTCTTGATCTAATGCTCCTGGTATTCCGAAGTAGAAAATGCAGCTTTAGGACTTCCCTGGTTGCCCAGTGGTTAAGACTCCATGCTTCTAATGCAGGGGGTGCAGGTTAGATCACTGGTCAGGGATCTACCATCCCACACGCCTGATGCATGGTGTGGCCAAACAAAAACCAAGCAAGTTTAAGCCCACTAAAACTGCCACCACCCACTAACATTGTTTCACATGTCAATTTCACTTGATTTTTCTTTGCATTTGTTTGCACTGTTTTCACTTATATAGCTTACATTCATGTAGCATGAGTTCCCTTTAAAGCATAATGTTCCATAGGACTTGAAAGCATGGGTTTCAGAGTAAAGCAGACAGGCTCTATTATTTATTACAGTAAGGATCTTAGAGAATTTGTTCCTTGATCATCAATGTTCTCATGTATAAATTAAGGATAATAACTTCTATCTTAGGAACTGATGTGAGAATGCATTAAAGATTCATTCTACAAATATTTCTAAACACTTTCAGGAATTGAACCAAGGGAAGAAGATATTAGCATGAGCAAGACAATCTTCAACTCTTTCTGGGGCTCCTACCAAGAGGCTGTAAAAAATTGCAATTGTGCTAAGTGTCCTGAAAGAAAAAGTGAAGCATGTTTTAGGAATCCATTGCTGTTATTCAGTCACTTAGTTGTATCCAACTCTTTGCAACCCCATGGACCACAGCACACCAGGCATCCCTGTCCCTCACCATCCCCAAGAGATTGCTCAAAATTGTCAGTGATGGCACCCAACCATCTAGTCCTCTGTAATCCCCTTCTTCCCCTGCCTTCAATCTTTCCCAGCAACAGGGTCCTTTCTAATGAATTGGCTCTATGCATCGGGTGGCTAAAGTATTGGAGCTTCAGTTCAGCATCAGTCCTTCCAATGAATATTCAGGATTGATTTCTTTTTGGATTGACTGGTTTGAATTCCTTGCAGCCCAAGGAACTCTCAAGAGTCTTCTTCAACACCACAATTCAAAAGCATCAGTTCTTTGATTCTCAGCCTTCTTTATGGTCCAACTCTCACATCCATACATGACTTCTAGAAAAACCATCATTTTGACTATAGGGACCTTTGTTAGCAAATGTCTCTGCTTTTTAATACACTGTCTAGGTTTATCCATAGAGTAGCAAATACATAATCTGGGTTCATGGAAGGAACTGTCACTATATACATATTCAGAGGGTATGTCCAGTTGCCAAAGTGGGAAACCCCTAATTCACCTGTTACCAGACATTTTGATTGAATGCCAAAAACGAGGAATAGAAAGCTAGACAAAGACGTTTGTTTGTGTTAGTCGTGTCTGACTCCTTGTGACCCCCTGGACTGTAGGCCACCATGCTTCTCCGTCCGTGGAATACTAGAGTGAGTTGCCATTCCCTCTCCAGGGGATCTTCCCAACCTAGGGATTGAACTCGGGTCTCTTGCATTGCAGGCAGGTTTTTTACCATCTGAGCCACCAGAGAGGGTTTGGGGGAGGACGAAGAGGGAGGGCATACACTCTGAGTGAAGGCCTAAAAATCTCTTAGAAGCCCCAGAGGGCTCTAAGAAAACAAGCATAGGTCAGGCTAGGCCTGAATGTGGGCGGCCTCATGGCCCTATAACGGAGTCCTTAGTACGTGCTGGATACATGCTGTGTTCTCAACAAGCAGCAACTACTATATTTATCATTCAAAAAATATGCATTCATTGACTTCTAGGAAGCAGGTGGTATTCTGGTTAGTAAGTACTTTGGCACTTCTTTATTTAAATGTCTTTTTTAACAAGATAACTAACAGGTCTTTCCCAGTGCAGGTATAATCCACAAATGTAGAATGTAGTTTCTTTGTTTGTTTAGTATTCTACACTTTAACATTCGCCACCCTCTCCACTATCCCCGTGGGACACTTAAGTCCAATTGTCAATATACGCAGAGTCTCCCCAGAACAGAAATATGCCAGTCACCTCAGGCAAGAGATTTTGGCAGCTTGGCAGCTTGAAAAGACCTCAATTTGAATAAGTAGAGTACTTTTCTGGAAGGATTTAAAGTCATGTTATATAAGTTGCAATTAGAGGCTTCCCACAAATTATATATCACTCCAGTAAGTGCAGCAATCTTCCTACTGAGTTCATTGACTATTTCATGCGATTACGCTTCATTGTTCTTCAGTGGTCACATAGATTTCTTTTCCTCTGTTATTTTTACACGCTTTATATTTATCAGCCAGGTTTGGACCCAGGGTGGGCTCTAGCTAGGTATTTACAAAGCCCCCAATTAAGAACACAAAAAAGCAACATAACATATGACCTTCAAAAAATATTTTCTCAGCAGACTTATTTTTGCACTTCCTTTTCAGTCTACAGGTGACACTTAACATCAGTTGATCACATTTATTACAGTAAGTAAAAGATGCACAGTGATGAAGAAACCCATTTACAGTAGTTAAATACAACAGTCACCAGTACTGAGACAAGTTGATTTTTTTCACAGACGATAAAAGCACAGTTAGTAAGGATATATCAGAGGCTGATCCCTGAGGCAGCAAACACTTTCGATTCATGGATGCATAATCAGACACTGAATTCACACCATTGAATAGGGGATAATTTTGTCAAAGGCATTTTGCCTCTGCTAAACAGGTTCTGGGGAGATTTCAAAAGAAAAGTGTTTAGCAAATGCAAAGTAGGTTTGATCATTTCAGGAAAATGGCTGGTTTGACATAACATCAGCATTCAAGTGGAAAATGAAAGTATTGCGATAGTCGACCCCAAATAGAAGCTGGCTGACCAGTGACTATCAGCTAGAAATGGTTTCAGGAATAGTGCAGGGGTCAGCCTGATGTGAGACAACATCTTATTGTTAAAAACATAGAACCACATGATGATATTTAGAAGCCTTAGACTTGGCATGGCTCTGCCGCTTTCTAGTTCTCAAATGCTAGACAAGTCATTTGAGTGCCCTAAGCCTCTATTTCCTTATCTGTGAGAGGAAGCAATTAGACAGTCAACCTGTAAATTCCATTTTGGTCATAAGATACCTGATGTCTAGACTCAAATCCCAAGTCATTCCTTTATTAAAGTTATTTATTTATTTACTTATTTGTTGTTTATTTTTGGCTGAGCTGGGTCTTCACTGCTGCACACAGGATTTCTCTAGTTGTGGCAAGCAGATTTGGTAGTTGTGGCGCATGGGCTTATTTGCCCAGGGGCATACGGAATCTTCCTGAACCAGGGATGGAGCGTGTGGTCCTCTGCATTGGGAGACGGATTCTTAACCATTGGAACCAAGGAAGTCCTCAGGTCGTTTTTTAATTCTGTGTCTTGGGGCATCACTGGTTAATAGCTGGACCTTACTTTCCAATATCTTAGAATAAAAATAATCATGCCTTATCATGTACTTTGAAGATTAATTGAGATAATATGTGTGGAAATCCCTAGCAAAGAACCAGATTTACTAATCTTTCAGTCTTTCCTTTCAAAACATGTTCAGGAGCCTTGTTAACAGGAGACTTGGAAAAGAATATAACTGTTCTTGAAGTGATAGTTGTTTGGCTTCAGGGTACCAGGTAGATCCCTACCTAAGCAAATGGTTTCTCATAACTAACATTGGAAGAGATGAGCAGAGGAGAGCAAGATATGAACATAGAAGAGAAGGAAAGGCTTAAAACGGCCTTGGCAGATAACAGCAGTAGGAGTGGCAGGACCGAACCTCAAGAGCCGAGAGCAGGAGCGTCTGTGGACACTGTTTGGTTGCTTCGTAGAGTTTGTGCTTCTTGGCTTCTTACAGAGAAACTCAGTAAAGAGCCTAGTGAGAGGGGAAGGTCATGGAACTAGAGGTAGACATTGTGACAGAGGTAACTAGTTTTCCTTTAAAAGGCGCATTCTTTCTTCTATGGTGTACAAGAGAGAGAGACTGCAAGAAATAGGTGGCAGGACGTATGGTAGTTAATTCAAAAAGACACATGTACCAGTGTTCACTGCAGCACTATTTATAATAGCCAGGGCATGGAAGCAACCGAAATGTCCATCAACAGAGGAATGGATAAAGATGTGGTACATGTAAACAATGGATATTACTCAGCCATAAAAAGGAACAAAACTGAGTCATTTATAGAGAAATGGATGAATCTAGAGGCTGTCATACAGAGTGAAGTAAGAGAAAAACAAATATTGCATACTAATGCATATAGGTGTAATCTAACAACATGGTATAGGTGATCTTACCATCACAGAGTTAAGAGAACAAATACATAGATACTAAGGAGGAAAAGGGAGGGGTGGGAGGAAGTAGGAGATTGTAGATTGACACATATACACTATTGATATTATGCATAACATAGACTGGGCTTCCCTGGAGGCTCAGCGGTAAAGAATCCACCTGCTAATGCAGTATTCGATCCCTAGGTCGGGAATATTCTCTGAAGAAGGAAATGGCAACCCATGCCAGTATTCTTGCCTAGGAAATCCCATAGACAGAAGAGCCTGGTGGGCTATATAGTCCATGGGATCACAAAGAGTCGGAGACGACTTAGCTACTAAACGACAACAACAAACAATAAAATACCTAACAAACGAGAACCTACTGTATAGCTCAGGAAACTCTACTTCATGCACTGTGGTGACCTGAGTGGGAACGCAATTCAAACAAGACGGGATATATGTATATGCAGGTATGTGTATATGTATGTGTATACATATCTGTATATTCATTTATCTGTACAGTAGAAACTAACACAACATTGTAAAGCAATTATACTCCAAAAAGATAAAAATTAATTTAAAAAATTCGTCAGGCTGCCCACCCAGAGCCTTCGCTCTCCACCTCTGTGTGCACATGTGGCCATGTGGTCTGCCCTCATTGATGGTGTATGCATAGGAGTAATGTGTGATGCTTCTGGGCTGGGTTCTTACACAGTGGAGGGTGCCTTCTGGCCTCTTTTCTTTCTCTCCATCAGCTGTCACATACAGATGTATCAATGCTTAGGAAAAGGTGAAATTTCGATGCCCAAGGTCACCAAGTTCCCCACATCCAGGAAAGCTGTCTTTGAACCAGGAATATCCATAGTGTATGTGGACATGAGTGAAAAATACATTTCTATTATATTAAGTAACAGAAATATGAACGTTTATTAGTTTTTCTAGCAAGAAGGATGTACTGACATGTCAACAGGGGTGGACCTCAAACACATAATGCTGAGTGAAAAGAAGCCTTATGTAAAATCATTACAGTCTATATTATGATATTCACACAATATTCTAGAATGGGCAAAACTAATGGAAAAATATCAGAACATTTATTGTCTCTGGTGGGATGAAGTGGAGTTGACTGAAAAAAAGTCATGGGGCAGCTTTCTGGAATGATTTTGTTGTTCAGTCACTCAGTTGTGTCCAAGTCTTTGCAACTCCATGGACTACAGCAGGCCAGGCTTCCCTGTCCTTCACTAACTCCCAGAGTTTTCTTAAACTCATGTCAACTGAGTTGGTGATGCTATCTAACCATCTCATCTACTGCCACCCCCTTCTTCTTTTGCCTTCAGTCTTTCCCAGCATCAGGGTCTTTTCCACTGAGTCAGCTTTTAGCATCAGGTGTCCAAAGTACTGGAGCTTCAGCTTCAGCATCAGTCCTTCTGACGAGTATTCACGGTTGATATCCTTTAGGATTGACTGGTTGGATCCCCTTGCAGTCCAAGGAACTCTCAAGAGTCTTCCACAACACTACAGTTCAAAAGCATCAGTTCTTCAGCACTCAGCCTTCTTTATGGTCCAACTCTCATATCCAAACATGACCACTGGAAAAACCAACACTTATATTGAAACATGACTACTGGTTGTATTTAACTATACGACCTTTGTCATACAGCTTAATGTTCTGTATAATAAAATGAATCACATATAGTTTATAGATGAGCTGCTGAAAGTGAGAGAGATTAAGAGGAAATAGTTTTCACTCTAACAAAATCTCTGTGGGATTTGAATCCAGGTCTGACTCACCCTAAATCTTTTCTCCTTTCACTCTCTTCATGCCTGTGCTAGGATTAGTGGGTAGAACATTCAAATGGCTTGATATGAGTCACTATGAAAAGACAGCTTTAGGAGAAAAAAAAAGAACTATGAGATTTTAAATTCCAAAGACAAGCCAGGTAAAAACCATACAAAGTTTCAACAATGTACTGCTAATTAGCTCTAATGCTTAGATCTAATGTGGGGTTTCTGAGGGTGGTGACATTCATAGATGACTAATTAACCTGGGCAGCAAATCTATTTCATTTGCTGCCATGACACAGCCAATCAAGACTGGCTTACTGTTTGCTCATTTGGAAAATGATTAGAATTCCCATTTAGACTTAATTACAGTACAAAGGTTGACAATTATCTTCTCTATAGAACCATCAGATGCTTCAATATCTCAGTGAACATGTGCCTGTAATTATGTACATAATTTGTCTAGCAGAAAATGTAACTCAGTCATTACCTGGATCTTATTCCTGTAATTAGGGATCATAAAAATACTGAATGGGAAAACTGGGTTGTTGGGATATTAGGACTATTACAACATAAAAATCTGTGTGGAGCTTTTAGCAGGAAGTCAGTACCAACCAACATCTCTTGGATCGCTGCCCTCTATTAAAAGTAATTAGGAAGTGTAAGAGAAAGGTGAAAATTATGTTAAAGTGAAAGCAAAATACAACTGCTCTTATAGAACTCGAGCTGCAATTATCAAAAGTCCCGTGGGCACCTTGAATTCAACACAACTAAAACCATCTTATTAAACATCCCTTGCTTCTTCTCCCATGTTGACTGTCTTATACAGTGACAGGACATTCAAGAATCATCTGTAATAATTGTTATCTAGCTTCTTCCCACCAGCCAAGTCTAACCAGTAAATATTCCATTCTCCTTCATAAAGTGGCAGGCCCATACTTCTGCCTTGATCATTGCTGTATGGTTTGTTTCATATGGTTTGTTTCATATGGTTTGTATTTACAAAGGGAAAATACAAATTATTTGCCTTCTCTGGCTTCTCTCCTCTGTTGCTCATCTCCCACATTTTCCACACAATGACTTTCTCTAATTACAAATTGAATTCTTTTATTCTGCCATTCAGAAGAATCCAGAATGTCCACCCTTTCCTAAACAGCACTTAAGAGAGCACATCAATTATTTTATACTTTGGATTCTGTGCTAGCGAATGCTTTCTTATCCCACTCTTCAATTTAGTACCTAAGGCAATGGCACCCCACTCCAGTACTCTTGCCTGGAAAATCCCATGGACGGAGGAGCCTGGTAGGCTGCAGTCCATGGGGTCGCTAAGAGTTGGGCACGACTGAGCGACTTCACTTTCACTTTTCCCTTTCATGCATTGGAGAAGGAAATGGCAACCCACTCCAGTATTCTTGCCTGGAGAATCCCAGGGAGAGAGGAGCCTAGTGGGCTGCCGTCTATGGAGTCGTACAGAGTTGGACACGACTGAAGCGACTTAGCAGCAGCAGCTTCATTAGATGGGGCTTCTCTGATAGCTTAGTTGGTAAAGAATCCGCCTGTAACATAGGAGACCCCCGTTCAATTCCTTGGTCCAGAAGATCCCCTGGAGAAGGGATAGACTATCCACTCCAGTATTCTGGCCTGGAGAATTCCATAAACTGTATAGTCCATGAGATCACAAAGAGTCAGACACTACTGAGAGACTTTCACTTTCTTTCTTTCTTCACATGACTTGCTGAATGTGTAAAGCAATATGCTCTTTAGTTATCTCTTGCAGCATAGCCAACTGCCCCAAAATTCAGCATCTAAAAGCAACCATTTTAATTTTGCTCATGATTTGATCATGAACATAGAAGTAGTTTGACTGTGAAGTCATTTCTGATCAACATTGCATTGGTTGAGGTGGGAGAATCTTCTTCCAAGATGGTGTCTTCACTCACATCCTGGAGTTTCAGAGCTCCTTGGTCTCTCTCATGTAGCTTCCAGTTCTTCAGGGTTTCTCTCCTTGGCTTAGCCTCTTGCAGCATGAATATTAAAGGAAGTTTCACTTTTTCCATAAGGGCTAAATTCAGAGAAACAGGCATTAACAGCTGAACAGCTAGTTTAGAACTATGACAGAAAGTGGCATGGCAACAGTTCTACTATAATTTAATGGTGAAAGTAGTCACAGAGCCCCTCAGATTTAAGAAGATGGAAAATAGATTCCACCCCTAAATGGGTAAAATGTCAAGGTCACACTGCATAAGAGAACATCGGATATATTTTTGTGCCCATCTTTAGAAAATAAAATCCTCCACACTCATACTATCTCTTCCTTCTGAAATACCCATCACTCCAGTTTTATTCAACTCTTCCTTGCTTTTTAAGACTAATTACAGTGCTAGTTGCTCAACTTTGCTGTACGTATTTATCTCTCCTGCCAGAGTATAAGTCTGAGGTCTTGTCTTGTCTACTTCACAGTCTCTTGGATATAGCACAGAGCTTGGTACCTGGTAGACAATGAATATCTGTTCTATTGATCATGAAGCTAAGTGAAGAAATATATAAATGTTTCTATTAACAGGTGAGTCCTTTATGCTTCATGTATCCCCTAGAACAAGTTTAGTGCCTGTAGTTTCCGTGTTCGAAGATGGCCCCAGAGACCTCCACTTCCTGGCATTCAGGCAGTCTATACGACCATTAGAATATGGCAGAAAAGATGATAGAACACTCTGATAATGGGTTATACAAGACCCTGAAGTTTCTCTCTCTTTCTCTCTCTCTTTCTCTCTGTGTGTCTTTCTGTTTCTCCGCTCACCTTAGTAGAAACCAGCTCACGTTTTGAGTAGCTATATGAGGAAGGCCACATGGGAAGGACCCGGAGCTTCCCACTGACAACCCCAGGCAACAGCTTGACTGAAACTTCACAAGAGACCCAGAGACACAGTCAGAACCACTATCCAAGCTGCTTCCAGATTCCTGACCCTCAGAAACAGTATGAGATAATAATGTTTGCTGTTTCAGGTGGCTGTGTGTGGGGGCAATTTTTATGGAGCAATAGATGACTATTTACTAATAAGTACTGCCAAATGTCATTAAAAGTATCAAGAATGAGGCAGTTCCCTTTCTTTTCTTGGATTCTTAGCTAAGACATTTTGTTGTTATTAATATAGACATCTGGATGGTAATTCCTGCTGCTAAGTCACTTCAGTCATGTCCAACTTTGAAACCAAATGCCTGGGCTTTTTCTCAATCATGAAGAACCTCTCAGGTACAACCAAGAGAAAGCAATGATTTCACTTGCTGGAGTGAGTGTTTGTGCTAATTAGTGGCATGTTGAAGAACAGCAGGTCAAGTAGTAAATTTTGTGTACTTACTCTTCCAGCACATTTTCTTATAGAATGAACGTGATACCTTGAAAGGCAGCCTTATTTTCCTAATGCTGTATTTCAATCTCTAATTGCTAAACTGATAAAACTTCTGATTATTTTGATTGAAAATAAGATTATTTATTTTGTCTCAGTCCAGTTCAGTTCAGTTCAGTCGCTCAGTCGTGTCCGACTCTTTGCAACCCCATGAATCGCAGCACGCCAGGCCTCCCTGTCCATCACCAACCCCGGAGTTCACTCAGACTCATGTCCATCAAGTCAGTGATGCCATCCAGCCATCTCATCCTCTGTCATCCCCTTCTCCTCCTGCCCCCAATCCCTCCCAGCATCAGAGGCTTTTCCAATGAGTCAACCCTTCACATGAGGTGGCCAAAGTACTGGAGTTTCAGCTTCAGCATCATTCCTTCCAAAGAAATCCCAGGGCTGATCTCCTTCAGAATGGACTGGTTGGATCTCCTTGCAGTCCAAGGGACTCTCAAGAGTCTTCTCCAACACCACAGTTCAAAAGCATCAATTCTTCGGCACTCAGCCTTCTTCACAGTCCAACTCTCACATCCATACATGACCACAGGAAAAACCATAGCCTTGACTAGATGAAACTTTTTTGGCAAAGTAATGTCTCTGCTTTCGAATATGCTATCTAGGTTGGTCATAACTTTCCTTCCAAGGAGTAAACGTCTTTTAATTTCATGGCTGCAGTCACCATCTGCAGTGATTTTGGAGCCCCCAAAAAATAAAGTCTGACACTGTTTCCCCAACTATTTCCCATGAAGATGGGACCGGATGCCTTGATCTTTGTTTTCTGAATGTTGAGCTTTAAGCCAACTTTTTCACTCTCCACTTTCACTTTCATCAAGAGGCTTTTTAGTTCCTCTTCACTTTCTGCCATAAGGGTGGTGTCATCTGCATATCTGAGGTTATTGATGTTTCTCCCAGCAATCTTGATTCCAGCTTGTGTTTCTTCCAGCCCAGCGTTTCTCATGATGTACTCTGCATATAAGTTAAATATGCAGGGTGACAATATACAGCCTTGACGTTACTCCTTTTCCTATTTGGAACCAGTCTGTTGTTCCATGTCCAGTTCTAACTACTGCTTCCTGACCTGCATACAGATTTCTCAAGAGGCAGGTCAGGTGATCTGGTATTCCCATCTCTTTCAGAATTTTCCACAGTTTATTGTGATCCACACAGTCAAAGGCTTTGGCATAGTTAATAAAGCAGAAATAGATGTTTTTCTGGAACTCTCTTGCTTTTTCATCTCAATAATATTCAAATATGAATTTAAAATATATGATAATATCTGGAAAAGCTCTTATTTATATATACTTCTAAGAAATTCAACAGAGGATTTTTAAAATGCAGAATCATTTATGATTCCGTATTTTTATATTCAAATATACCCCATGAAATGTTTATATTTAGAACAATTAAGCAAACCATAAATTAGAAACATAACAAACATCATATGCACTAATTTAGTAATCCTGTTTATACCAACCTGTTCATCTGTATTGAGCTATCCACTGTTAACTATAATCAGAAAACAAATACTCCATCAGTTTTGAAGTTTATAAATGATATCTTAATGAATTCTTGGTACCCTGAAAATATATAGCACGTAGTCACAGGTTATCTAGAAAATTATGAAAATTTATACAGCATGTGGGAGACAAGTAGAGCTCAGAGAAAACTCATATGCCTCACTGTATTTATCACTAAACACAAAAGTCTAAACATCTGAAGTGAGAAGTTAGAAAAAAAAACAACAAAATGAACTGAAGGAAGGCAGAGGGAACAATAAAAACAATTAAGAAATTAAAACATTAGAAGTCAGTCTTAAGAAATAAAACTAGCAATGCTTAAATTGACTTCAATAGATTATTCACTAACCCATCAAGACAAAAATAAATACACAAAATAAAAAAATAGGGGGTAATAAGAGAAGTCAAAAGAATCATAAAAATAGTACTACTCAACCTTAGCAAACAGATTTTAAAACAGTCATAAAATGGAAAATGTTTAGTGAAATTACTAAATCTTTCTACAGAAGGGCTATAAAACATAAGTCCAATTTCTAAAATAGATACAGATAAAAGGAGTCAAAAATTGCCCTGGGGAAAAATCAGGAGGATTATACCAACCTTTAAATAGTAAATAATAATAACAGTATTTAAATTATTCTACAGCCATAGATGAAGAAGAGATTCCAAATACTTCTTATTAAACTGGCATTTCATTTTTACTAAAGCCTGATGAAGGGCACACACACAAAGAAAAATATAGAAACATTTTAAAATAAATATTATAAATATCATACTATAAAATAGACTATCATGAAATATGTGATATTTGTATTTTTGTTAATATAAGTATTAACAGATTGCAGCAGTACATTTAAAAACAATACATAATGGCCAAGTAGAGATTATTACAGCAATGTAAGGAGAGTGAAACATGCAAAATCAAGAGTTCCCATCTGGTCTACATTTCTTTACTAAAACATGTGGCTGTGAGCTAACATTCCTTTTGCAAAGACAATAAGCCAAGAATTGTTCTAAATATTTTGCACCTATTAGCTTGTTTTATCCTCTAAAACATTTCTTTCCTCATTTTATAGATGTAGTACCATTGGTAAAGAATCCTCCTGCCAATTCAAGAAACGCAGGTTTGATCCTTGGATCAGGAAGATTCCCTGGAGAAGGAGATGGCAGCTCACTCCAGTATTCTTGCCTGGAAAATTCCATGGACAGAGGAGCTGGCAGGTTACAGTACATGGGGTCACAGAGTTGGACATGACTGAGTAGGAATAAGGATAAGAAAAAGGGTAAATGTGGCAAAACTGGCACAGAGTAGTTAAGTCATCTGCCCAAGGTCACACAGCTAGTCTGCTAGATCTGGAATATGATCCAAGGAGTCTGACTCCAGAGACCATAATCTCACTCATTTTACACTTCTCTTCTCCATGGCCTAAATAAAGATATTTTTCCAATTTCCTAATGTTTATGTTACACACTGCACACGTGCTAGAAATGATTTGTAATTACATCATTGAATAAGGGAGGCTGATTATATTTCTGCTGTATCTCAAGGGCCACGTGTGGTCCCACTGGTGCTGATCCATGCAAAGCCCCTAGCACACGCATGGCCATGGCAAATCCTCAGTCAGTTTTGGCTGCCATCGTGATTGTCATGCAAAATTTGTTCCGTATTTACTTTTTAGTGCATCATGCATAGTATCATGAGTTCATTTTACATTGGGCCTAAGATGTATATTTCCCTATATTAAATTTGATAGGCTTCATCACTCCTCAAGAAAACCCAGTCAATGTGTTTGGAAAAAATTGTTGTTTGTCATTCAGTCACTAAGTCATGTCTGACTCTTTGTGACCCTGTGGACTGCAGACGCCAGGCTTCCCTGGCTTCCCTGTTCTTTACTATCTCCCAGCATTTACTCAAATTTATGTCCATTGAGTTGGTGATTCTATCTAACCATTTCATCCTCTGCCACCCCCTTGTCCTTTTGCCTTCAATTTTTCCTAGCACCAGGGTCTTTTCCAATGAGTCTATGCTTTGCATCAGGTGGCCAAACTCTTGGAGCCTCACCATCAGTCTTTCCAATGAATATTCAGAATTGATTTCCTTTAGGATGGACTGGTTGGATCTCCTTGCAGTCCAAGGGACTCTCAAGAGTCTTCTCCAACACC
>NW_011494799.1:3898643-3912088 GCF_000754665.1 Bison bison bison | reverse complement strand
GTTCACTCAAACTCACGTCCATCGAGTTGGTGATGCCATCCAGCCATCTCATCCTCTGTTGTCCCCTTTCCCTCCTGCCCTCAATCCCTCCCAGCATCAGTCTTTTCCAATGAGTCAACTCTTCACATGAGGTGGCCAAAGTACTGGAGTTTTAGCCTTAGTATCATTCCTTCCAAAGAACACCCAGGACTGATCTCCTTTAGGATGGACTGGTTGGATCTCCTTGCAGTCCAAGGGACTCTCAAGAGTCTTCTCCAACACCACAGTTCAAAAGCATCAATTCTTCAGCGCTCAGCTTTCTTCACAGTCCAACTCTCATATCCATACATCACTACTGGAAAAACCATAGCCTTGACTAGACGGACCTTTGTTGTCAAAGTAATGTCTCTGCTTCAGCGGACTACAATCCATAGGGTCAAAAATTCAGACAGGACTGAAGCAACTTAGCAGTAGAAGTAGAATATAGAACGGTGGTTGTCAAGGCCTGGAGGGTAGAGGAAATGAGAGAATATTGCTCAGGGGGCACAAAGTTTTAATTATGCAAGATGGATAAGTCTGGAGATTTTATGGACAGTAACATGACTATAGTTAATACTGTACCGTACCCTTAAAATTTCTAGGGGAGTAGATCCCAAGAGTTCTCACCACAAAAAAAAAAGCAAGTAAGTCAGATGATGGATTTGTTAATTAGCTTGGTTGTGCTAATCATTTAACAATGTACACATATATTAAAACATTAGATACTGCACCTTAAATAAATACAATCTTTATTTGTCAATTATATCTTAAAGATGAAGAAAAAAGAATTATCCCATTAGATAGATGATAACTCCCCAATAAATGTGTTTTATGCATTCAGATATGCATGCGTTTTTAACCTTCAGGATAAACCCATGCAATTTGAAAAGGCCAAAAGGCTCAGAATTATTAGAAACAATAACAACAACAACAAAACCCAGCCAACAAACAGAGAGCAGTTTAGGGCACTGATTGTAACCTGAACTTCCAGGTCTTTCTGAAGGGAAGGTGTTTTGCTTTCTACTGACCACCCTCCAGGGCATCATTCAATTCCAAGTCTCATTTTTCTGCAGGTGAATGTTAGCGTGAAGAGTGATGGAACAAGATTCCTGAAAGAGAAGCGCTTGATCCTTTGTTTTCATGTGATTACACGAGCTCTTACTGATATCAAGAGCTATCAACTGCACCCGATCATTTGTATTTGTGTCAGCTTTATCACATGACTTAGTGCTAATAGATCAGGATTTCAGGGCATTCTGCATTGGCAGTATTCCTGGAAGGCGAGGGGGGATGGGCAGGCATCTACATACCTGTGGAAAGGAGCTAATTCATACCTCCTGCCTCCTAGCAAAGAATAAGCTCTGTCAAGTGTCTCTGATTACACCACATCATGTGACTCCTTAGTAAATAGCAATCAGTGTTGACGATGAAGGCTAACTCCATATTAAAATCAATTCAGAAGACCTGCCAGGATGCAGGAAATTGAAACTCCTTCTTAGTGTGAGACAGAATGCTGAGTAGTTAAACAACCACACAGGTTCCAGAGACGTCCCTAAATCTTCGCTAAGACTCCACACTCCCAAAGCAAGGGGTCCAGGTTCAATCCCTGATTGGGGAACTAGATCCTACATGCCACAATTAAGACCCAGGATAGCCAAATAAATAAACAATAAAAAAGAAACAGGGTAAATAGAAAGATTGAAAGACTTTTTAAGAAACCACACAGATTCCAAAGTATTACTTATCCAGGAAGTAAAAAGCAAAGTACCACATACACATTTTCAATATTCTAAATAAAGGCATGCATGCAGGAGGGGATATATATATATATGTATGCAAATATGAGCATATGTTAATTAGTTTGATTGTATTAATCATGTGTTATATATATGTGTGTGTATGTATATATGTGTGTGGGTGTATATATACAACATACATAAGCACATGTCTTCAAACTTTGGCAAGTGAATAATAAAAGTTAAAAATCAAAGGAATTCCTTTAGTTTTTAGTTTTAAATCTGCCAACCAGAAACTAGTCTCCTTCAAACAGCTGGAGAAGGTAGCACAGGAAATCGGTTCACAGTGTGGCACTAAGAGTCAGGCTGACTTGGTTTCACCTCCTACAAGCTGTGAGAGATTGGACAGTTATTTAACTTGAATAAACCTCAGTTGTCTCACCTGTGAAATGGGGATAATCATAAGCTCTCTGCCCATAAGGTTGTTGAAAAATCAAATGATACAGTACTGACAGAGAAGGGCGTTCCCGAGTGTAATCCACAGCCTGATGGTTAGCAGTTCACGATGACATGAGTAGAGAAGCTGAGAGTGCTCAGAAACTTTTATGGCAATTTGACAAAGTGATTTTATGTTTGTTGAATCAGATCATTTTTTAAATGAACATGCATTTTGAATGCCCACTTTTTATTTCAGTTAATCTTTAGGAATTACTCTTAATTGTATTTTACAAAAGAATTGGTGGAAAATAGCAATAGACTTGGTCCTTGACCACAGTTTGAGAAGCACTGATGCGCAGGACATAATGCAGTTGCTGGTCCATGGTAAAATGGTCAATAACACTGATTGTTATCCTGTAGAAGCTGTATCATCATACTAGTTCTAAGTTTTCCGGGAACAGTGTCAGATATGTCCTTCATACCTAGTCATCATTTTCAGCCCCGGTTGCAGCCATTGCTCTTGCGATCAGCATTTCAGGTACCCCAGCTTGCTTCCCACATGCTCAAGCTGACTTCAGCTAGGATGGTGCTGCCTTGTTCCTCCAGCCTTCTCTGCTAGGGCTCCTCTTTTGACACCATGGCTTGTGATATCAGTTCAAATGCATCCAGAACTCTAAACTGCAAGGACACAGTGCTCTAACAGGTTAAGTTCTGCTTACGAGAGGGTAGCAGCTAGGTGACAAAATTTCCCCCTTTCTTTCCCCAGATACACTGTCCAAGCCTTGGTTGAATGGCTTCTCAGAGTCACAGGATGGAGCACTTGGTAGCTTCCAGTTCAGTCCCCCATCTTCAGTGCGCCCCCACTCCTTGCTGCCCCGAGGCATCATCCCTCACTCCCTCCCGCTAATGAGGAGATCCCAGGGAAACCCTGACCACAGGCTCCTTGGGGAATGCAGGCCAAGTCAACCACACTCCACTTGGGGCAATGTCTAGGACTCTTTTTTTGTTTTATAGAATTATGCACATCTCAAGATCCTCAGATTCATTCAATCTAATCCCCTTATTGTACAGAAACTAAAATCTATTTAATTGGGCTCAGATGCCAGGCTTGTGCATAGAAGCTGCTGGATCTACTAGAGACAAGAATCCTGGGGCTATGCCCAGGGTTATGGTCCTCTTTCCACTACATTAACAAAACTCCCATGAGCTGCAGAGTGACAAAGGATCTTTAAAGCTATTTTCAATTTCAAATACATTGAAATGGCCACTGTTAGTAAACATCCGCAGACTAAGATAAACCTGACCTTATGTTCAGTGCTCATGTTAGTTTCCTAGGGCTGTCATAAAGAACGCATCATAAACTAGGTGGCTTAAACAACACACATTTATTCTGTCAGTTCAGAGATGAAAAGTCTAAAATCAAGGTGTCAGTAGCATCATACTTCCTAAGACCCTGTGTCGGATCTTTCCTTGCCTCTTCTTAGTTTCTAGTGGTGACCACATTTTCCCCTTGCTCTTTTTGTCTCCTAACAACACAGGTGCCTATCCACGTAGGGCATCCTGTGTCTCCTACTGCTGTGGAACATCTTTATCATGGTCATTTCCATGTTTGCATATCTCGCCAAAGCTGATTGGAGCAGCTCCTGGGTACACCCCCCCACCTGTGTACCTGTCTGCATCTCTTCACTGCTTCCTATAAAGCACAGTAGTCTTACTGGATGAACACTCACCCTAATTCACTACAATCTTATCTTAGCTTAATTAAATCTACGATAACCTCATTTCCAAGTAAGGTCATAGTCACAGGTACCAAGTGTTGGGACTTTATCTTTGTGAGGAACATAATTCAACCCATAAAAATACTCTGTAGCCAATATTGAGAATATTTACTCCTGTGATTTCTGATCCTGATAAGATGTGCACCAGGAGTGAGCAAACTGGTGAATTATTTTCTTTAGGATTAGATAGTTTATGCCCCAGGGTTAACAAGAAGGATGTTCCTCCCTTAGGAGGGAGAAAACAGACTTAATCAGAGTCAATTCTAACACCTTTGGAAAAGGTAATAAATTCTTTTTAAATAGACCCATCATTAATGAGATGAGAAGTACCAAAATAAACACAGCACAACAAAGAGCTGCCTCTCTTTTGGGGAGGGTGCCAGGAAAGATTCAATAAAACAGATGCCATCGCCTCTACAGTGCTGTGCAGTGGGCCTGATCATCTTTCCAGGCCCCTGTAAACAGGTGTGGCCAGCCCTCCATGACATCAGTGCACTGCCTCCTTTGTCCTGGATCTTCATCACTCTGTCTTCACTAAGAGAAGAGATAATGCCTGTTCTTGCAGCTATTCATGAAACTGGGCTTGGCAGAGCAGCTCCCTGGAGAACCTGATAATTACCACAGTTGCTTACTTGGTATGATAATGCTTATGTCTGCTTTGAATGACAATCACTATAATTAATTTGTGAACTTCACCTGAGGTCAGCTTTCTAGGTATTTGCTCCCTCTATCAGGATGGGGGGCGGGGGGTGGGTGCGTCCCTGGCAGTTCAGCTGGTAAAGAATCTGCCTGCAAAGCAGGATGTCCCGGTTCAATTCCTGGGTTAAGAAATTGCCCTGAAGAACGGATAGGTTACCCATTCCAGTCTTCTTGGGCTTCCCTGGTGGCTCAGATGGTAAAGAATCCACTGGCAATGTGGAAAATGTGCATTCAATTGCTGGGTCAAAAGATCCCCTGGAGAAGGGAACTGCTACCCACTCCAGTATCCTTGCCTGGAGAATTCCATGGACAGAGGAGCCCGGAACGCCACAGTCCATGGGGTCACAAAGAGTTGGACACGAGTGAGCAACTTTTACTTTCACTTTTATCAGGATTAGAGGGTCACTGCTTATTTCTAACACATTTTAAATGCCTTAGATGAGTTGGAACAACAGGAATTTTGGAGTCAGGAAATTTGTCTTTTATTATATTTTGGGCACATTGCATGAAGGGGTAGAACCTTAGTTCTCTAACCAGGGATAGAACCTGTGCCCCCTGCAATGGGAGCACAGAGTTTTAACCACTGGACTACCATGGAAGTCCCAGTTCAGTTCAGGTCAGTCATTCAGTCATGTCCAACTCTTCGGGACCACATTGACTGCAGCATGCCAGGCTTCCCTGTCCATCACCAACTCCAGAGCTTCCTCAAAATCATGTTCATTGACTCGGTAATGCCATGCAACCATCCCATCCTCTGTTGTCCCCTTCTCCTCCTGCCTTCAATCTTTCCAAGCATCAGGGTCTTTGAAATGAGTCAGTTCTTCACATCAGTGGCCAAAATATTGGAGTATCAGCTTCAGCATCAGTCCTTCCAATGAATATTCAGGACTGTTTCTTTTAGAATAGACTGATTGGATCTCCTTGCAGTCCAAGGGACTCTCAAGAGTCTTGTCCAACACCACAGTTCAAAAACAAATTTTTCAGCGCTCAGCTTTCTTTATAGTCCAACTCTCACATTCATACACGACTACTGGAAAAACCATAGCTTTGACTGGATGGACCTTTGTTGACAAGGTAATGTCTCTGTTTTTAAATATGCTGTCAAGGTTTCTCATAGCTTTTCTTTCAAGGAGTAAGTGTCTTTTAAATTTAAGGCTGCAGTCACCATCTGCAGTGATTTTGGAGCCCAAGAAAATAAAGTCTGTCACTGTTTCCATTGTTTCCCCATCTATTTGCCATGAAGTGATGGGACCGGATGCCATGATCTTAGTTTTCTGAATGTTGAGTTTTAAGCCAGCTTTTTCACTCTCCACTTCCACTTTCATCAAGAGGCTCTTTAGTTCCTCTTCACTTTCTGCCATAACAGTGGTGTCATCTGTGTATCTGAAGTTATAGATATTTCTTCCGGCAATCTTTCTTGTGCTTCATTCAGCCTGGCATTTCACATGAACTTACTCTGCATATATTAAATAAGCAGGGTGACAATATACAGCCTTGATGTACTCATTTACCTATTTGGAACCAGTCTGTTGTTCCATGTCCAGTTCTAACTGTTGCTTCCTGACCTGCATACAGATTTCTCAAGAGGCAGGTAAGGTGATCTGGCTTTCCCATCTCCTGAAGGATTTTCCACAGTTTGTTGTGATCTACACAGTCAAAGGCTTTGGCATAGTCAATAAAGCAGAAATAGATGTTTTTCTGGAATTCTCTTGCTTTTTCGATGATCCAGTGGATGTTGGCAATTTGATCTCTGGTTCCTCTGCCTTTTCTAAAACCAGCTTGAACATCTGGAAGTTCACTGTTCATGTACTGTTGAAGCCTGGCTTGGAGAATTTTGAGCATTACTTTGCTAGTGTGTGAGATGAGTGCAATTGTGTGGTAGTTTAAACTTTCTTTGGCATTGTCCTTCTTTGGGATTGGAATGAAAACTGACCTTTTCCAGTTCTGTGGCCACTGCTGAGTTTTCCAAATTTGCTGGCGTGTTGAGTACAACACTTTCACAGCATCATCTTTTAGGATTTGAAATAGCTCAACTGGAATTCCATCACCTCCACAAGCTTTGTTCATAGTGATTCTTCCTAAGGCCCACTTGACTTCACATTCCAGGATGTCTGGCTCTAGGTGAGTGATCACACCATTGTGGTTATCTGGGTTGTGAAGATCTTTTTCGTATAGTTCTTCTGTGTATTCCTGGCACCTCTAATTAATATCTTTTGCTTCTTTTAATTCCATACTGTTTCTGTCATTTATTGTGCTCATCTATGCGTGTAATTTTCCCTTGGTACCTCTAATTTTCTGGAAGAGATCTCTAGTCTTTCCCATAGTATTGTTTTCCTCTATTTCTTTGCATTGATCACTGAGGAAGGCTTTCTTATCTCTCCTTGCTATTCTTTGGAACTCTGCATTCAAATGGCCATATCTTTCCTCTTCTCCTTTGCCTTTAGCTTCTCTTCTCTTCTCAGCTATTTGTAAGCCTCCTCAGACAACCACTTTGCCTTTTTGCATTTCTTTTTCTTGGGGATGGTTTTGATCCCTGCCCCCTGTACAAAGTCACGAACCTCCGTCCATAGTTCTTCAGGCACTCTGTCTATCAGAGCTAATCCTTTGAATATTTGCCACTTTCACTGTATAATTGTAAGGGATTTGATTTAGGTCATACCTGAATGGCCTAGTGGTTTTCCCTACTTTCTTCAATTTAAGTCTGAATTTGGCAATAAGGAGTTCATGGTCTGAACCACAGTCAGCTCCTGGTCTTGTTTTTGCTGACTCTATAGAGCTTCTCCATCCTTGGCTGCAAAAAATATAATCAGTCTGATTTTGATATTGACCATCTGGTGATGTCCACATGTAGAGTCTTCTCTTGTGTTGTTGGAAGAGGGTGTTTGCTACGACCAGTGAATTCTCATGGAAAAACTCTGTTAACCTTTGCCCTGCTTCATTTTGTACTTCAAGGCCAAATTTGCCTGCTACTCCAGGTATCTCTTGATTTCCTACTTTGTATTCCAGTCCCCTGTGATGAAAAGGATATCTTTTTTAGGAGTTAGTTCTAGAAGGTCTTGTAGGTCTTCATAGAACCATTCAACTTCAGCTTCTTCAGCATTACTCTCTGGGGCATAGATTTGGAATAATGTGATATTGAATGGTTTGCTTTGGAAATGAATAGAGATTATTTTGTCATTTTTGAGATTGCATCCAAGTACTTCATTGTGAACTCTTCTGTTGACTATGATGGCTACTTCATTTATTCTAAGCGATTCTTGCCCATAGTAGAAGATACAATGGACATCTGAATTAAATTTGCCCATTTCAGTCCATTTTAGTTCAGTTCAGTTCCATTGCTCACTCGTGTCCGACTCTCTGAAACCCCATGAATCGCAGCACTCCAGGAGTCCCTGTCCATCACCAACTCCTGGAGTTTACTCACACTCATGTCCATTGAGTTGGTGACGCCATCCAGCCATCTAATCCTCTGTCGTCCCCTTCTTCTTCTGCCACCAATCCCTCCCAGCATCAGGGTCTTTTCCAATGAGTCAACTCTTCTCATGAGGTGGCCAAAGTTTTGGAGTTTCAGCTTTAACATCAGTCCTTCCAATGAACACCCAGGACTGATATCCTTTAGGATGGACTGCTTGGACCTCCTTGCAGTCCAAAGGACTCTCAAGAGTCTTCTCCAACACCACAGTTCAAAAGCATCAATTCTTCTGCACTCAGCTTTCTTCACAGTCCAACTCTCACATCCATACATCACTACTGGAAAAACCATAGCTTTGACTAGATGGACCTTTGTTGGCAAAGTAATGTCTCTGCTTTTTAACATGCTATCTAGGTTGGTCATAACTTTCCTTCCAAGGAGTAAGTGTCTTTTAATTTCATGGCTGCAATCACCATCTGCAGTGATTTTGGAGCCCCCAAGAATAAAATCACCCACTGTTTCCATTGTTTCCCCATCTATTTGCCATGAAGTGATGGGCCCAGATGCCATGATCTTAGTTTTCTGAATGTTGAGCTTTAAGCCAACTTTTTCACTCTCCACTTTCACTTTCATCAAGAGGCTCTTTAGTTCTTCTTCACTTTCTGCCGTAAGGGTGGCGTCATCTGCATATCTGAGGCCATTAATACTTCTCCCGGCAAGCTTGATTCCAGCTTGTGCTTCTTCCAGCCCAGCGTTTCTCATGATGTACTCTGCATATAAGTTAAATAAGCAGGGTGACAATATACAGCCTTGACGATCTCCTTTTCCTATTTGGAACCAGTCTGCTGTTCCATTTCAGTTCTAACTATTGCTTCCTGACCTGCATATAGGTTTCTCAAGAGGCAAGTCAGGTGGTCTGGTATTCCAATCTCTTGAAGAATCTTCCACAGTTTATTGTGATTCACACAGTCAAAGGCTTTGGCATAGTCAATAAAGCAGAAATAGATGTTTTTCTGGAACTCTCTTGCTTTTTCGATGATCCAGTGGATGTTGGCAATTGATCTCTGGTTCCTCTGCCTTTTCTAAAACCAGCTTGAACATCTGGAAGTTCACAGTTCACATAGTGCTGAAGCCTGGCTTGGAGAATTTTGAGCATTACTTTACTAGCGTGTGAGATGAGTGCAATTATGTGGTAGTTTGAGCATTCTTTGGCATTGCCTTTCTTTGGGATTGGAATGAAAACTGACCTTTTTCCAGTCCTGTGCTGCAGGGTCGGGGGCACTGACTTAGGCCTGCACGGTACGTTTTGAAGGAGGTCCCTATTATTTTCATTACCTCCATCATAATTTGGTCTAGGATCAAACAACAGGGAGGGAACACAGCCCCATCCATCAGCAGAAAGTTGGATTAAAGATTTACTGAGCATGGCCCTACGCATCAGAACAAGATCCAGTTTCCCCGTCAGTTAGTCTCTCCCATCAGAGAGCTTCCATAAGCCTCTTATCCTTATCCATCAGAGGGCAGACAGAATGAAAATCAAAGCACAGAAAACTAACCAAACTGATCACATGGACCACAGCCTTGTCTAACTCAATGAAACTGTGAGCCACACCATGCAGGGCCACCCAAGACAGACGGGTCATGGTGGAGAGTTCTGACAAAATGTGGTCCACTGGAGAAGGGAATGGCAAGCAACTTCAGAATTCTTGCCTTGAGAATACCATGAACAGTATGAAAAGGCAAAAAGATATGACACTGAAAGATGAACTCTGCAAGTTGGTAGGTGCCCAGTGCGCACCATTTCTTTCTCCAGGGGATCTTCCCAACCCAGAGGATCGAATTCAGGTCTCCTGAATTGCAGACAGATTCCACTAGGGAAACCCCTCCATTTTAGTTCACTGTTTCCTAAAACATCTATGTTCACTCTTGCCATATTCTGTTTGACCACTTCTAGTTTACTTTCATTCACAGACCTAACATTCCAGGTTCCTATGCCATATTGCTCTTTACAGCATCAGACTTTACTTCCATCACCAGTCACATCCACAACTGAGTGTTGTTTTCACTTTGGCTGCATGTGTTCATTTCTTCTGGAGTTACTTCTCCACTGTTCTCCAGTAGCACATTGGGCACCTACCAACTTGCAGAGTTCATCTTTCAGTGTCATATCTTTTTGCCTTTTCATACTGTTCATGGTATTCTCAAGGCAAGAATCCTGAAGTCGTTTGCCATTCCCTTCTCCAGTGGACCACATTTTGTCAGAACTCTCCACCATGACCCGTCTGTCTTGGGTGGCCCTGCATGGTGTGGCTCACAGTTTCATTGAGTTAGACAAGGCTGTGGTCCATGTGATCAGTTTGGTTAGTTTTCTGTGCTTTGATTTTCATTCTGTCTGCCCTCTGATGGATAAGGATAAGAGGCTTATGGAAGCTCTCTGATGGGAGAGACTAACTGACAGGGAAACTGAATCTTGTTCTGATGAGTAGAGCCATGCTCAGTAAATCTTTAATCCAACTTTCTGCTGATGGATGGGGCTGTGTTCCCTCCCTGTTGTTTGACCCTAAACCAAATTATGGTGGAGGCCTTACCCATCAGAACAAGATCCAGTTTCCCCATCAGTCAGTCTCTCCCATCAGAGAGATTCTATGAAGCTGTCTATGAAGATAATAGGGACCTCCTTTAAAAGGTACCATGCAGGCCTAAGTCAGTGCCCCCAACCCTGCAGCAGGCCCCCACCAACCCACACCTCTGCCAGAGACTTCGGGACACTCATAAGCAAGTCTGGGTCAGTCTCTTGTGGGTTCACTTCTCTGTTCTCCTGGGTTCTGGTGCACATAAGGTTTTGTTTGTACCCTCTAAGAGCCTGTTTTCCCAGTCCTGTGCAAGTTCTGTAATCAAATCCCACTGGCCTCCAAAGTCAGATTCCCTGGGGGTTCTCAGTCCCTTTTTCAGCTCCCCAGGTTGGGAAATATGTTGTGGGTCCTGGAACTTTCTTAACAGTGTGACAATTTCTTTGGTATAATTGTTCTGCAATTTGTGGGTTGTCTGTTCAGCGGCTGTATGGTGGGGTTAAAGGTGACCTCCTCTAAGAGAGCTTATGCCACAGGTCTGCTGCACCCAGAGCCCCTGCCCCTGTGGCAGGCTACTGCTGACCCAAACCTCTGCAGGAGACTCAAACACAGGTCTTGATTTCTGCCATACATCAACATGAATTAGACATAGGTGAACATATATCCCTTCCTCTTGAACTTCTCTCTCACTTCCCACCCTTTCTTACCCTCTACATTGTTACAGAGCCTTAGTTTGAGTTCCCTGAGTCTCAGCAACTTTCAAATGTGCCATATAGTATTGTTGACTATAGTTTCCATTCTGTACAGTATAACCATAACATTTTTTTTCCCCAAGCTTTAAACTTTTTGTTTTGTATTGGGGTATAGCTGATGAACAATCTTCTGGTAGTTTCAAGTGAACAGCGAAGGGACTCAGCCATACATATGCACCACATTTCTTTTTAACTAGGAGTTTTTACCTTTTTACTTCCTTCACCCAATCCACCCTCCTCCCACACCCCAGCTGTTGGCAACCACCAATCTGTTTTCTAATGAGCTTGTTTTGTTTTGGTTTGGTTTTGCATTATACGTATAAGTGAGATGGATTTCTCAGGTGCTTCAGTGGTAAAGAATTAGCCTGCCAATGCAGGAGACAAGGGTTCTATCCCTGGATCAGGAAGATCTCCTGGAGAAGGAAATTATAACCGACTCCAGTATTCTTGCTGGGAAGATTCGATGGCTGGAGGAGTCCATGGGGTTGCAAAAGAACTGGACACAACTTAGTGACTAAACAACAACAAATAAGTGTGATAATACAGTATTTGTCTTTCTGTCTGATGTACTTCACCAAACATAATATTCTCCAGGCCCATCCATCTTGTCGCAAATGGCAAGATTTCATTTTCTTTTATGGCTGAGTAATATTCGTGTGTGTCTTGTGTGTGTGTGACATTTTCTTTATTCATCTGTCAGATACTCAGGTTGTTTCTGTATCTTGACTATTGCAAATAATGCCTCCATTAATATGGGGTGCTTATGACATTTTTAGCTAGTGTTTTTACCATCTTTAGATAAAAACTCAGGAGTAGAATTTCTGGATCATATAAAAGCTCTATTTTTAATTTTTGAGGAAACCACATATTGTTTTTCGTGGTGGCTGCACCGATTTACATTCCTACCAACAGTGTACAACGTTTTCTTTTTCTCCACGTCCTCATCAACACTTATTTTTGTCTTTTTATAGTAGTCAGTCATGTCCAACTCTTTGCGACCCCGTGGACTATAACCCACCAGGCTTCTCTGTCCAGGCAAGAATACTGGAGTGTGTTGCCATTTCCTTCTCCAGGGGGGTCTCCTCGACCCAGGGATGGAAACTGAGACTCCTATGGCTCCTGCATTGCAGGCAGATTCTTTACCACTAGCACCGCCTGCGAAGCCCTAACACATTCTAACAGAGGTGAGGTGCTAGCTCATTGTGGTTTTGATTTGCATTTGCCTGATGATTAGTGATGCTGAGCATTTTTTTCATGGACCTGTTGTCCATCTGTATGTCTTCTTCAGAAAAAGAAGTATTCAGATCCTTTGCCCATTTCCAAGCAAGTTGCCATTTGTTAAATGGCAACTTGTTAAAATATTTTGGCTATTATCTTCCTATTAGACATATGATTAGCAAATATTTTCTCCCATTCAGCAGATCACCTTTTGATTTTGTTAATGATTTCCTTCGCTGTGCAGAAGCTTTTAGTTGGAGGTAGCCCTATTTGTTCATTTTTGCTTTTGTTGCCTTTGCTTTTGGCATCAAAGCCAAAAAAAAAAAAAAAAATTGCCAAGACCAATGTCAAAGAGCTTATTGCCTAAGTTTTTTCTCTAGAAGTTTTATGGTTTCAGGTCATTACCTCTAATATTATATGAAACTTTCAGTGCTGATATTATTCCCACTTGTTAAATGAGAAACTTCAGAATCCTGAGATTAAATAACTTTCTGCCAAGTAAAAAACAGAGCTCAAACTATGATTGCTTGGCTCTAAAGTTCATTGTCTTTGCAACAAAGAATTCTGCTACTCCTGGATGAAGGCCCAAGATCCAGGTTTGGCACACTGATTTAGAAGCTAAGAAAACTATTTTACCAGTTTACCCAGCATCTGTTAGACTCAGAACTCATTGCTATGAAACTAATCACAAAGGTTATGCATAAATCAAGAGTATACAATAACTTACACTGGAGGATGTAAGTATTAAGGCAACTGGTCTGAATCATTTGCTCAAGAAAGCATTTCTCCTAGTAAGTCAACCCAGGAAGTAAAATAACACATCA
>NW_011494799.1:3884766-3898543 GCF_000754665.1 Bison bison bison | reverse complement strand
ATAACACATCAGATATTTCTTTGTTGCACCAAGATCTAGATAAAAGGGAAGAGGACATTCTGAAAGAATATAATCGTAGCTAAGAACCCTGAATAATAATCGCATAGTATCTGGTTCTGAGTAGGTGGGAATGGCCCCCTAAGTCTGAGCATTTTCTCCCTTGGCCTGGACCTTCAGAACAGTGTCTGTGACAGTGCTCCATTTTAAATGCCCTCTCCCCCACCCCACCCCATCCAGGGCAGCAGTTTATTGTGAAATTAACATTACTGGGTTGATTTTTTGCTTGAAATTCTCTCCCTAAGGATTCCTGAAAGGCAATCTTTGTCTCTTTTGAAAACACAATAACTTCACATTGAGAGTCATTGGGATGGAAACATTGGTTCTGATCACTTTATAAAAATTGAATGACCACCAAGAACAGAAGAGAAAGATGCTTTAAAGTCCCATATGACCTTACCCATTAGAGGTCCCTGGGGCTGATTGATTAATTACACCAAGAGAGAGATTGCTTCTTTTTCTTCATCTTACACATTCTTCAACTAGGGGAAGAGAGGCACAAACATGTACAAGCCAAAGAAACATTTGGAAATGAGTTGCAACTTGATAGATGAAAAAAGAACAATTACTTGCATTGAGAATATTTGCCTTTCTGGCATATTAAACACCCATTAGAGCAACTCAGAGAATGCAAACCTCTCTAGAAAGGCTTTCTGATATTAGAGGGCAAAGGGGAGCTTGCTTTGTAATGCATTTTAATTTCACACAAAATTTCCATCAACAACCTGAATATCTAAAAGGAATTTGGGGTCATGCATTTGGGGAACAGGATTATTAATACAAATCTTGTGTTATCACTGACGGAACACAGACCCAAGGCTTTGTAAATCTAGCAGGAAAGGAGTCCATTCTGGGGCCTCTGTTGGGTGGTAGAGAAAGGGGCACAACTGGCTTTGAGAAAGGCAGAAAAGGTGCACTGTTCTCTAATCCTCTTCCACTTCCTTCAGATGGTTTCAATTTGCAAAGCAGCCCTCAGACTCTTGTGATTTTGCATTAGAGTTCAAGGAGCAAGTTCTCCTTCCTCTACCCTCATCCCCTCTTCTGGTTCCAACATAACACATAAAACCTGCATTTTGACAACTCCTCATTTAATATTTTAAAAAACTTGTTTTACTCCTGGTTCTATCATTATGAATTGCATCCTTGTAGTCATGGACAAAAGCACCCTTCTTAGCCTCAAGTATCTTGTGATTACAATAAAAATAACATTTCCCATGCCTAATCCACTGTATTTATTGCAAAGTTTAATGAATTACTGTAGGTGACATTTCATTTTACTTCCATGGAACTTTATTCATAACACATGGAATGATCATTACTGGCTTTTATATCTATTTATATCTATTTGATAGATAGGTATCTATCTATATCTATTTATATCTCTCTCCACATCTATTCATCCTTTTGTAAGTTAATTATTTCATGAACTTGCTATCTAACAGCTATGTCTGTGTCAGGAATTTTTATAGGCACTGAAGTCTTTTCTGATGTCTCCTCACGATCAATACATGAGATCCCCTGGGGTGATCCATACACTTTGATTACATGTTAATTGCTCACCAAGTTGTGTTTCCAGTGGAGTTTCTCTCCTGATTGTGGCCCAGCTGCTATCTAGGCATATCTTCTTGACTGTCCTTCAAACTTATCCTGCCTAAAGATGAATAAGAAATGGCATAATTTTTAACCCATTTGCAAACTCTAAAAAGCAAACCAAAACTGACCTGAGATTTAGTCTAGACTTAGTCCTGCCTCTTACACAAATTTCCAGAATAAATCCAATGGCTATCATCTCTATCTCTTAAATATTTCTTGAATCTATCCCCTTCCATTTATTTTTATTATTACCACATTGATGCCAACCATTATAATTTGTTCCCAGTTATACTTGTATCCCTGCTCCAGCCTTTCCCATTGTAAACTCCCCACAGTAACCAAAGGGAATTTTCTAGTTTGATGGTGAAGGAGTGGGAAGGAGGATCGGAGTTGCAGCATGCAGTTCTGTGAGCAAAGCCGTTACCTGGCAGAGTACCTGATGCTTGGCAGGTTCTCTACTCTGGTTTGTTGCTTTATCTGAAATGTAGAAAGGCATTTTGAAAACCACAGATTTCTGCAAAATTAAGCTCAGTATAACACATTTTAGCTTAAAGGTAATGACCCTTACTTCACTGAAGTATTTTCCCTTCCTTCCTGGATTAAGGCTGTGAACCATTGCCTTGTTTATATAGTCTCCTCAAAGGAACATCTAAATGTCAGGGAGAAATGAGATCTCAGCATATGGATGGAAATGTCAGCTCACAAATTCATTGAAATTGTTATTTCATTGGAAATTGGATAAATCTTATAAAGTATAAAGAAGTGCTAAAGTGTTTGGGAAATGATCATCTGACCAAGAGAAATCAAATTGAAAGTTCATCCTTGTAAGTTTTTATTGATGTAGGAAAACTCCAGCAAAATTATGGCCATGGTACTATGACTATAAGTTGACTTTTGAAACCTGCAAAGATATAGACACTGAAATATCTTATACAGCCCTCCGGAGACATAGTTCCCTGTATTCTAAATCTATTTCCTTATATTCTAAGTGTATTCCTTATTTAGATTATTTATTTACTTTGCTTGTTGCAGGTTCATGGAAATTCTTGAATTGTCAGATGAAACAAATTTAAAACCACACACAAGTTGAATCCAAGTCTCTACTGGAATTTACATGTCCAGCTTTGTGACATTTGTTTTCCTGCATCTAAAATGAAAACATTATCATATTTAAATAATTAGCACATGAAGAATAAATGTTTTCTATGGATTGACCTAGAGAAACATCATGTTTGTCTTTAAGAACACAGATCTTAGAGGTCTTGGCACATAAGGAATGCTCACTCATTATTTGAAGCATGAACCTACTTTTCTTTCAGCTCCTTAGGATTTCTGAGAAAGGATAAGAAATGTCTGTGCATACTATTTAATCCATGCTCCTTCATGTACACATTTGGAAATGAACTTCTTATTGTTTGGCTAGTCACTGGAAAACTGGTTGACTACTGCAATGTAAAAAAATAAAATTCAGAAGAAATTGAGGAATTGGGGGAGTGACAGAGTAGGATGGGTGTTTCTGGATAACTTTGGGTATCTGAAAGTGAAGAAGTTCACAACCTGAATAGTTATTTCAAAGTATAGGCCAAATCTCATGAATTCTCAGACAATGTTACTAAACTCCTATAACTCATGTAGTGTCAGCTTTGAGATCATCAAAAATGCATTCTGAGATTGAGCCTATTAGCTGTTGAATTACAACATTTACTGAAATAAAAACCAGGTCTAATCTTTTATGTGAACATTATTATTATAACTGATAAAGAGTAAGATGGGCTCTCAGTGATAAATTCGGAAAGTCTGGGAGTATTCAGAGTTTTAGTGGCAAGCTAAATCTTCAAACACCTCTGAAACGTCCACACATCCACACACTTGAGTCTTCATTGGTCAAAGAAGCAAGTCCTCTGAACTCATTAGAGAAACACTTTCCTCCTCACTCCTTCCTTCCTTCATTTATAGAAAAGTTTCCTTTCAGGTAACCCAGGCCAGTAAATCATCTTTTCATATGCTACCATAAAAGGAGGTAGTAAAAAGAGAAAATGGCGAATTACAGGCTGACTGTTAAAGCTTCTGCACAGAAGCGACCACTATTCACGCTTTGACCGAAAACATCAACTATGTATGTAAAAAATACAATCCACAAGCCCCTTGCACCTGGCATGCAGCTTCTGATCAGACAAATGCTTTTGTACGTCTCCATTCTTACAGTTAGAAGGCGCTAGAAGTTTACTTTCATCTGACAAGAACATTAGTGTGTTCACCCTCTTCATTTACAGATGAGTTGTCTCTAAAACGGGATGCTATGAGACACTATCTCACAGTCCGTCACACTTTTACGCTAAATTGGTGAAATCATGCTGATAGTATATAGGAAATTATAGCAGGGATATTAGGAACCTTGTTGAAACATTTTTGCATTGCAAGCAGACAGGGGAGAAAAGGAAGAAGGACCAACAGCTACCACCCCTCACGATAACCAAGACCTAGAAGCAACCTGGGCTTCCCTGGTGGCTCAGACCACAATGGGAGAGACCTGAGATTGATCCCTGGGTAAGGAAGATCCCCTGGAGAAGGGAATGGCAACCCACTCCAGTATTCTTGCCTGGAGAATTCCATGGACAGAGCAGCCTGGTGAGCTACAGCCCATGGGGTCGCAAAGAGTCAGACATGACTGAGTGGCTAACACATGCACACACAGAAGCAACCTAAGTGTCTATCAGCAGATAAGTGGAAAAAGAAAATGTGGTACAAGGAGCTGTTTTCAATATCAATAAGTTTATAGTGATAAACTATAATGGAAAAGAATATGAAAAAGTATGTGTGTGTGTGTGTAACTGAATTACATTGCCATAAGGAAGAAATTAACACCTTGAAAATCAACTATACTTCAATGAAATAAATTGTAAAAAAAAGGATGTGGTGTATATATATATACACACAAAATGGATTATTATTCAGTCATAATAATAATGAAATAATGCCTTTTTCAACAACATAGATGGACCTAGAGGTTATCACACCAAGTGAGATAAATCAAAGACAAATATCATATGATATCACTTATATGTGGGATCTAAAAAAAAATACAAATGAATTTATTTACCAAACAAAAACAGACTCACAAACATAGAAAGCAAACTTATAATCACCAAGGGGAAATGAGGGGAGGAATAAATTAGGAGTTTGAGATTAACTGATACACACATTCCTCTCTAAAATTAGATAACCATCAAAGACCTACTGTATAGCACAGTGAACTATGTTTAGTATCTTGTAATAATCTATAATGGAAAAAATCTGAAAAAGAATATATATATATATAACTGAATCACTTTGCTGTACACCTGAAAGTAATACCAAGTTATAAATCAACTATATACTCCAATAAAAGAAATTTTAAAAAGCATCTACCACCTCTGCGCAAAGTGTGAGGGTCCTGGAAATTTGGTGTGCTGTCTGACAATGGCAAGTGTCTGGAAAACCTCCTAGTTTTGAGTGGAATCTAAGAAAGAAAAGTCTCTCTGGATGGTCTAGGGCTTCAGTTCTAGTGACAGCACTAGCTGGCCATTTAGAGCTAAGTAGAGGCAGTGACAAGTGGGATTCTGAGCCTGATTCAGGATGTTCTGTGAAGCCTGTACTATTGGGTGAATCATGGAAGAAACATCCAGGGTTTGGGAGCAACGCTCTGTCATCACTGGGTAACTGTTTTGTGTGACACACTTTTTGTCTTCTGGACTCTGCCGGATTCTAAATTATTGAACATGATCCTCCATAAAGTAGGTTTTGTGTTACTCTACCTGACAATGAATTCTGGCCATTTGAGAAGCTGGCTGAATACCAGTGAGCATAGAGTGAGCAGAAGGAGGAATCAACTGCAGAAACAAGGAATGTAGTCTCTACACAAATTTCTTTCTTGATTTTTAAGTTGTAATATTTATTTTAATTAATCTATCTCCTCTTTCCCTATATTTCTGCTACTATTATATATCAATTAGCATTATTCTGGAGTTGTACAATATTTAAATGGAATACCAACAAAGCATGAGAGGGAATATCAAGCCATAAAGTTCAGATGTTTTGCCAGATCTAAAACTCGATGAGATATTAGTCTGTCTCTACTTTTAGAATTAAATATTTTTAATTATCCGTTTTTATTAGACATTTTAAATAGACATTTTAATGAACATTTCTAGATTTTCCTTAAGGAAGAGTTACCAAATTATTCTCCACTAACACTCTGGGCATTTCTTCTCATTTTTACCCTAACTTGATGTTAGCACAATTTAAGTGTTGGGTTTTTTTTTTGTTTTTTTTTTTTAGCATATCATTGTATCAACCTCTCCTTGTATTTGAGTCATGCTTTCCCATTAATAAGAGTTTATAGTTTAATGAAAAATGAGCACTGCTCTTAGATGAATCTATCTATAGAGATAATATAATTGACATTTAGTAATAAGTCACCATCTACCTATTCAAGATTACATTAGATGGATAGTCTCCTAAATTAACGTGCTAAGTCACCTTGTCATACCCTTTTGCAAAATGTTTGATTTTATCCACTCAGTATTATTAGCATTTAATTAATAGGAGAGGAAATAATAAAGTCTTTGAAGGGAAGTATTTTCCCCTTTTGCAGTTGGTAGGATAGGATATTGTGGTTTATAAAGTTTGCTCTACCAACTATATTTAAAATGAATGTATTCCTCTTCAATTATGGTTTTACATATGATAGAAAGCTCTTGTAAGTGACCTTTACTTGACCATCTCCCAGAATGACAGGCAGATACTTCAAAGAAGGTTAGAGAACACTTCATGCCAATACATTGCTTTTCACACCAAGAGATAGTTTTGGAGTTTTGATTTTTCTCTTCCAAGGTTGTTTGTGGAGAGTTATTTGTTATTCTAATAACTTGATTTTAATAAGTATTCAAAGTGATAAAAGTTGAATGTGGAAGGAAATTTGTTTTCATGAGACTAAGTTCAATGCTTTGGGAAAAAACCTGCCAGAGGCAGTTCATTAAAGAAAATCTTATTAAGTGTGAATGAATGAGGAAAAATTTAAAATCTAGAATACTTCTACTCCCAGATAGCTTTCCTCCTGTCTTTAAATTCCAAATATCTTTTAAAGAAATTGAAACTGAAGATCTTAATATTGAATAAGATCTTAATAATGAATGTTGGCTATAATTTACACAAAAAACCCTGACATCCAAAGGAAGCAACATGTACGCATGCACACACCCACACACGTCTGTCAAGCAGGTTCTAGTCCCGATATCAACTGTTGTGAAGATATGTACGCTGCTATATATTAATTTAAAGCACATTTTCCAAGTCATGAGCTTGTCATGTTTAAGCGATTTCTCACTTTATTCCAATTTTAAAATGAAACGACCAAACGCCCACCTGATCCAGTAATCTTGCCTGGGAAATCCCCTGGACAGAGGTTCCCTGGAGGGCTAGAGTCCATAGTGTCACAGGAGTTAGACATGACTTAGCTAAACCACCACCAACCAAACCAAGTACTGCCCCAGTTTGATTATAAAGAAGTTTTCTACAGAATGGAGAAAAATCAAGGAGTGAATGCAGAATTCCAGTGCAGTGTATGACTTCTCAGCAATTCCACTTATATTCATTATTTCATGGATGTACCAAACTGCACAAATGCGTGCTCTAAAAATTATCTGTTCATTTTATTCTACCTTTACTAACACAAATGCAAGATAACTCAAAATAACATTTGGAGCGTTATTTTTTCACTTTATAAAAATTCACAGAAATCCTCCCAAATGTTTTCCACCTTCTCCATCCTTCATGCTCCACGTTCCCTTGTGTTGTTTTTCACAGAGATGAAAAATAGGTACTGAAGTCAAAGTACACATTAATCTGCATGGTGATTAACAACAGATGAGAATTCACACTGTCAAAAAGTCCTAGAGCCCATTAAAAAATTAATCCCAGAGAGACAGCTCTATATGTAGAGCAAAGCCCTTCTGTCTGGAGTATGTCTAGTTTTCCACAGAGACAGTCCAGCTTCCTAGAAGCTTTCTTCCTTCCAGTACATTCACAAGGAAAACTGAACCCAAACCCTTCTAAAGTGCTAGTGTAGACAGAAAACTGCTCTTAGCATCTTGGCATTTCTCAAGATGGTCTCGACAAATGTCTCTCATCGTTTAAACACTTACATGGTAAAAATACTTACTTAAAATGTTTAATGAGTGGCACTAGAGAAGGTACGGAGAAGGCAATGGCACCCCACTCCAGTACTCTTGCCTGGAAAATCCCATGGACAGAGGAGCCTGGTAGGCTGCAGTCCATGGGGTCGCTAAGAGTCAGACATGACTGAGCGACTTCACTTTCACTTTCCACTTTCATGCATTGGAGAAGGAAATGGCAACCCACTCCAGTGTTCTTGCCTGGAGAATCCCAGGGACGGGGGAGTCTGGTGGGCTGCCGTCTATGGGGTCTCACAGAGTTGGACACGACTGAAGTGACTTAGCAGAGAAGGTAATGTCAGCCCACTCCAGTATTCTTGCCTGGAGAATCCCATGGACAGAGGAGCCTGGTGGGTTAGTCTATGGGGTTGCAAAGAGTCAGACACCACCGAGAGACTAAACAACAGCAACAACAAAAATAAGTAGCCACACATAAAGTGATCAAGAACCTTTTGGGATCATTTCTCTGAAGCATGTAGTCTCTGCACTCTTCTGATTCTTTTTCACTCTATGTAATTTTTACTTTCACATTTTCATCAATATTATTATTATTAAATATTTATTTATTTATTTGCCTGTGCTGGGTCTTAGTTGCAGCTTGCAGACTCTTAGTTGTGGGATATACTTCCCTGACCAGGGATGGAACCCAGGACCCCTGCTTTGACAGCATGGAAGCCTTAGCCACAAAGCCACCAGGAAAGTCCCTTCATCAATATTATTATTATTGTAAACAAATATATGGCTCTTGAATCCTAAACATAACAGCACTTATAACCTCATTTAAATTTAGAATTTAAAATATAAACTAAATGAGTAGTTTTTATTTATCAGTTCAGTTGCTCAGTCATGTCTGACTCTTTGTGACCCCATGGACTGCAGCATGCCAGGCTTCCTTGTCCATCACCATGTCCTGGAATTTGCTCAAACTCATGTCCATTGAGTGGGTGATGCCATCCAACCATCTCATCCTCTGTCATCCCCTTCTCCTCCTGCCTTCAATCTTTCCCAGCATCAAGGTCTTTTCTAGTGAGTCAGTTCTTTGCATCAGGTGGCCAAAGCATTGGAGTTTCAGCTTCAGCATCAGTCCTTCCAATGAATATTCAGGACTGATATCCTTTAGGATGGACTGATTGTATCTCCTTGCAGTCCAAGGGACTCGCAAGAGTCTTCTCCAACACCAGAGTTCACAAGCATCAATTCTTCAGCGCTCAGCTTTCTTTATAGTTCAACTCTCACATCCATACATGACTACTGGAAAAACCATAGTTTTGACTAGATGGACCTTTGTTGGCAAAGTAATGTCTCTGCTTTTTATACTTTATAAATATATTTGTTGATTATTCTTATATTTACTTTAAATATTTACAATAGGTAGTTACTAGATATTTAATCACTTCAAGATCTGAAGAATCTTCACACAATATTTCAGGAATATTTCTGCTCTGCTGCTGGGGTCTTAGGTCCCATCTTAGCATTTGACCATCTCCCTCCTCACCAGACAGTAAAGAATCTGCCTGCAATGAGGAGACCCATGGACCCTGGTCTGGAAGATCCCCTGGAGGAGAAAATAGCAACCCACTCCAGTATTCTTGCCTGGAGAGTCCCATGGACAGAGGAGCCTGGCAGGCTGTGGTCCATGGGATTACAAAGAGTCAGACGTGACTGAAGCAACTTAGCACACACTCCTCACCAGACATGGGACTGGGATCATTTATCTCTTTTGAGTATGCTGGAGTGAGGGAGGAGGTAATAAATTAATGATCCCAAACTAGCTGCCATTTTAACAAAGGAAAGAATCTTCCTTTTAACTAAAGGAATTCTTCAATTGTCAGCACAGATGGGTCCCAGATTGTTGTAGCGTCAAGAGAGCTGCTTAAATAACTCCTCTTCAAGCTACTGGCTCTTTAGTTACTGCTAGATCCCCTATCTGACCTGCAGAGTGCACATAAAAAGTGAGTTCAAGGGCCAGTCCTTGCTGGAGAGTTACACACAGGTTTATCATTGCTGAGTCTAATAATTCCAACAGTTTGTTTCTTCAGATCAGACCAACTATTGCTGTAGAACTAGGATTCTGTCACTCAAAAGGACCTCCAGCCACTAACTCATGGGACAGTGTAGGCATATAATGAAACTGCATCTTCAGAAGCTAGAAAGGCATTGTGAACAGGCAAGGATGGTCAAGTTACCTATAATCACCCAGCAGCAGCAGCAGCACAAAATACCTTTGATTTTTAAATTTTGACCAAGGCATTTTCACAGCACCTCTCTGAGCTGAGAACAAATGATATTTCCACAGTGATAAAGGTTTTGGAAACATCAAGACAAGCACATGCCAAGCTCTTCCATGGGAAAGCATGTGTGTTTGAAACAAATGGTCTCCTACCAGTAATTGGCGCATAGCAGGTGTTCAAAACTCTTTGTGTATGAGATTAAATGAAGAAAACTGGAGGCATGACAGAACCAAGCATTTTCCCAAATGTTTCAAGAACATTGGAATGGTAGAATTATTAACATAAAATCATTTTATAGTGTTGTTTAAAGATGTCAGTATATTTAGAAATTTTGAAAAAAGAACGAAAAGAAAGAAAGTCTTGTCAAAACAGTGAAGACATCTACAAATGTGGTTACATAATGTGGACAAACACAGAGAGAAACATGGATGGAAATGAGCAGTTGAAAAGAAACCAATAGTACATATTTCCTCTTACTGTTAGAACACAAAGGAAAAAAGTAGATGTGACATCAGAATGGGCTGTTTTCATGTCAACTGAAAGCAAAGAGATAAAGACTTCCTTTGATATAATAAATATAAAAGGGCTTCTGCGGTGGTCCAGCAGCTGAGAATCCACCTGCCAATGCAGGGAACATGGGTTTGATCCCTGATCAGGGAAGACCCCAGCTGCCAAGAAGCAGCTAAGCCCACGCACCACACCTACTGAGGCCCTAGCGCCCTAAAGCTCATGCTTCCCAACAAGAGAAGCCATCGCAATGAGAAGCCCGCAAGCTGCAGCTAGAGAGCAGCCCCTGCTCGCTGCAACTAGAGAAAGCCCTCACGCACCAGCGAAGACCCTGTGCACCCATAAATAGATAGATATTTTAAAATAATAATGAATACAAAAGTCTATAATAAGCCTGCGTACATCAGATTTTTGCATCAGGCTGCCTGTCTCTTGAGGTTACTATAATACAATACCATAAGCTGGATGGCTTATAAACAACAAAAATTTATTTCTCACAGCTCTAGAGACTAGGAAGTTGAAAACCAAGACCCCTGCAGCTCTGGTGTCTGGTAAGAAGCCGCTTTCCAGTTCAGAGCCCTCTGTCTTCTTGCTCTGGCCTCACACGTGGGGAGGCTGAGGGAACATTCTGGGGTCTCTTTTATAAGGACACTAATCCCATTCTTGAGGGGTCTCCCTTCAGGACCCCTCAAAGGTCCCACCTCCTAATGCCGTCACACCAGGAGTTCACAAATAATCAGTCTCTACTACTTTCCTAAAGAACTAAGAATTCTGAAGTTTAAGCCCTGGCTTTACTACAAGAGTTTTGGGACTGTAAGCCAAACTTGGGTTAAGTCATATAATAATTTTGAAGGTGTGTATATATGATGTGTTTTCTATTAAAATATCTATATTCCTTTATATCTTGATCTATATGGTTATTCAATCATTTACATAGATTAATTACAAATATGTTAGTAATTTTATGGGCTTCCCAGGTGGCACAGTGGTAAAGAATCTACCTGCCAATACAGGAGATGCAGTCGACACAGGTTTGATCCCTGGGTTGGGAAGATCCCCTGGAAGATGAAATGGCAACCCATTCTGGTATTCTTTCTTGGAGAATCCCATGCATAGAGGAGCCTGGTGGGCTACAGTCCATGGGGCTACAAAGAGTCAGACACAACTGAGTGACTAAACATGGTGTTGATATACCTCATTTTTTATAATCAACACAGAATTAGTAGAAGGCCAGGTTGAAATTGTATATAATTGAAGAAAATGGTATCAGTTCTCCTTTTCACTCTGATTAGTCAGGAGGCAAAGCTCTGATTTGACGTTTAATGATATTTAAATTCTTAAATGAAGTTTGTATATGTTTAAAAAATGTTTATATGAATTTTCTTCCTCTTGTTAATTTCTACTGCATTTTATAACTACATGAGCCAATTTTTGTGTGTGTGTGCAAAAATACAACCACCCCAAATCTACAGAACAGTGTTAAACTTAACCATCATACTATGCCAAGAGCTCTTCCAACTTATTTTTTAACTTAAATTTTATTTTGAAACTACTGTGTGTAATTCAAATTTTTGTGGGATGACAGATAATGACAGTTCCTGTGTGTGAGGATTGCACTCTATTTGGGGTGACAGAATACAAAACTATGATATGGACTTTTGCACACTCCAGTGATTGATGTGGGTTCAAAGGGTTAGAGAAATTCTTACCCAATAAGGGTGATTAAATCAGGCCTAGTGGAATTAGACAAGGGTTGGGGTGGAAAGGAAGAGAAATTCTTGTTTGGAGAGAGTAGAAGAATGGGGATCAGTTTAAGTCTCTGCTGTGAACATGAGGAAAGCATTTTGGAGAATGAGAAACAATAAAATTTTGGGTGACCTTGAGATCTCAGGGAAGGTTTATACAAGATTTGCAAGTGAGGGCTTCCCCAGAGGTCCAGTGGCTAGGACTCCACGCTTCCACTACATATTCCATTCCTGGTAGGGGATCTAAGACCCCACATGTCACACTGTGCAGCCAAAAAAAAAAAAAAAGGTTTGCAAGTGAGTTGGCTTTTTGGAGAAGCATCGTCTAGGATAGCTCCAGAAGAGCAAGGAGGCTCCTGGAAGCGGTGGAAATAGTAGCTGCCATCCCAGGAGTGTGTGTTTATTCTTAGGGTGATAGATATAACTGTCTTTTCTCTGGGAAGAGTTCATTGTTTAAAAAAGTCCTGCGAATTGTCAGAATACAATATACTACACAGATGTCCTGTCATAACCACAGGGAATTAGTACATACACAGTCAGAAGAGTGAATAAGCAGTGTTTAGACTCATTCAAAATAAACAATCAGAAGTATTTTCCTTTATATAGAAGTATTCTTCAGTAATTGTAGTGATTATGTGCAAAATGGGACTCACTGACTTCTCAATTTTTTACATTTTTTTTCCTTTGTAAAGCTACTAAACAAGGAAGGGAAAAAATTGGGTTTGGAATAAGATGAACAAAACTTGAATTATTCTGCAATTAACTAACCAGTGAACCAAATCAAGTCACTTACCCTCTCCACATAGAATGACAACCTTCTTCACAGGATGCTCTTAATCATAGACTATTAGTAGTAGTAATAAAACTGGTTAACATTTATTGAATATTTAATAAATACCAGCTCATGTGAGGGCTTTTTGTGAAAATTAAATGAAATAATCTTTGTAAAATACTTAAGCTTTCTCAATAGATCACTTTTCAGGCATTAAATAAAACAACCACGTTGAGAAAAAAACTTGTGATTTTTAATATCATCTAGCAGCTTAAGTCCTTTTTATTATAGGGGACTGGAATGCAAAAGTAGGAAGTCAAGAAACACCTGGAATAACAGGCAAATTTGGCCTTGGAATATGGAATGAAGCAGGGCAAAGACTAATAGAGTTTTGCCAAGAAAATGCACTGGTCATAACAAACACCCTCTTCCAACAACACAAGACAAGACTCTATACATGGACATCACCAGATGGTCAACACCGAAATCAGATTGATTATATTCTTTGCAGCCAAAGATGGAGAAGCTCTACACAGTCAGCAAAAACAAGACCAGGAGCTGACTGTGGCTCAGATCATGAATTCCTATTGCCAAATTCAGACTTAAATTGAAGAAAGTAGGGAAAACCACTAGACCATTCAGGTATGACCTAAATCAAAT
>NW_011494799.1:3884382-3884666 GCF_000754665.1 Bison bison bison | reverse complement strand
TTCGTGACATTGTACAGGAGACAGGGATCAAGACCATTCCCATGGAAAAGAAATGCAAAAAAGTAAAATGGCTGACTGGGGAGGCCTTACAAATAGCTGTGAAAAGAAGAGAAGTGAAAAGCAAAGGAGAAAAGGAAAGATATAAACATCTGAATGCAGAGTTCCAAAGAATAGCAAGAAGAGATAAGAAAGCCTTCTTCAGCGATCAATGCAAAGAAATAGAGGAAAACAACAGAATGGGAAAGACTAGGGATCTCTTCAAGAAAATCAGAGATACCAAAGGA
>NW_011494799.1:3877694-3883581 GCF_000754665.1 Bison bison bison | reverse complement strand
TTGGAAGGAAAGTTATGACCAACCTAGATAGCATAATCAAAAGCAGAGACATTACTTTGCCAACAAAGGTTCATCTAGTCAAGGCTATGGTTTTTCCTGTGGTCATGTATGGATGTGAGAGTTGGACTGTGAAGAAGGCTGAGCACTGAAGAATTGATGCTTTTGAACTGTGGTGTTGGAGAAGAGTCTTGAGAGTCCCTTGGACTGCAAGGAGATCCAACCAGTCCATTCTGAAGGAGATCAGCCCTGGGATTTCTTTGGAAGGAATGATGCTAAAGCTGAAACTCCAGTACTTTGGCCACCTCATGCAAAGAGTAGACTCATTGGAAAAGCCTCTGATGCTGGGAGGGATTGGGGGCAGGAGGAGAAGGGGACGACAGAGGATGAGATGGCTGGATGGCATCACTGACTCGATGGACGTGAGTCTGGGTGAACTCCGGGAGTTGGTGATGGACAGGGAGGCCTGGCGTGCTGCGATTCATGGGGTCGCAAAGAGTTGGACACAACTGAGCAACTGATCTGATCTGAGCAGCTTAAGAAAGGCATTCCAACTGCTCTATTTTTTTGCAGGCCACTAATTTCTTGAATTTGCAATCCATTCTACTAGAGGTTATTTTAAATTTGGCAATAGAGTTCAATTCATATAAAAATCATGAGATAGCAAGTCCAGGACTTGGTTTTCTCTGGTGCTTTATGAAGACCTAAAGATTTATTTATTTTTTTGTTACTTAATATGCATCTCTTTGATGACATTGTTATAAAAAAAAATGATTGAAAGAGCCATAAATCTATCAGCAAAATAGGTTAAAACTTTGGCAAAAGAAAACTATGAACAAAATAGAGTGGAAATAAAGGGTTTACAAACGCGTGCCTGACCAATACAATTAAGAAAGCAAGCGTGGCAATAGTAATATTACATGAAGGAGAAGCACATTACATGAAGGAGACTCCCTAAGGGACAAAGCAGGAAACATAAAAGTACAAGAGCTTCTTATGAAAGAAAATGTCTCAGGTAGACACAAACTTTTACCATGTTTATGTATTAAACAGAAAGAAAATTTTTCTATAAAGTTAAGCAAATTTTTATATTATGAATTAAATGAGAAGTTTATATTTTGTTGCTATTGTTGAACATTCAGTCATGTTCAGCCCTGTGACCCCATGGACTGTAGCTCACCAGTTTCCTCTCTCCATGGGATTTCCCAGGCAAGAATACTGGAATGGGTTGCCACTTCTTTCTCCAGGGGATCTTCCTGGCCTAGGGATAAAACCTGCATCTCCTGCATTGGCATGGGGATTCTTTTCCACTGAGCTATCTGGGAAGCCCTTGTATTATATAGTCAACAATGTACAGTCTTTGACTAATATTCTGATAGTATTGGGCTTCCCAGTCGGCACTAGTGGTAAAGAACCCGCCTGCCAATGCAGGAGACGCAAGAGATGTGAGTTCAGTTCCTGGGTTGGGAAGATCCTCTGCAGTAGGAAGTGGCAATCCACTCCAGTATTCTGGTTTGGAAAATTCCATGGACAGAGGAGCCTAACAGGCTACAGTACATGGTGCCACAAAGATTCAGATGAGACTGAGCGCACACTGATAGTATTATTCAATTGATGATATTGATGTCATCTTATTTATACACACAAAAAAGCATACAATTGGTTTTCCAGAGACATGTGCAAAAGTTATTCATAGAACTGTCCACAAATAAAACCTTAATAATGCACAAGAGGAAAGACCAAAAAAAGTCACAGTTTTTCCTTAATACAATAAAACTAAAGAATCAAGAGAGTATATACACGGAAAATCTGAAACACTTCCCCCCAGTAAGTCCAGGTTCAATAATGGATATAAATCATTTAAAGTAACAAATAGAAAAGCACCCCATACTGAAAGATTTGGGACACAGGTAAAATGTACCCAGAAAAAAAATGTTTTAACAATTTTTATTAAAATATTACTGAAGGCTTCTGACCACAGGAATGGTGGAGTAAGGAGCTTAAGAATCCACTTCTTCAGAAAAGCAATGAGAATATTGTCGAAAACTGTCAAAATCACCTTTTTGCAGAATTCTGGAAGTGAAAGAAAGTCTTGTTACAATCTGAAGAAAAACGGCTAGATTTTGGTAAGAACGATGAGTTGTGTGGCATTACATCTTGACCTAATACCATACTCAGGATAGATTTGAAAACCAACATCCTAAAAGCCATTGTAGGTACCTGAATGGGTTTGGCGTGCCCCAGACAGTCCATACCTAGGTAATCGATAATCATCACTATTTGACCTGTTGGGCAGCTTGTTGAAAAACTTCATTTTCAGAATTTGTCTTTAATTGGCCTGATTTAGCTGCTCTGTCTGAATAGCCTTATTTGTAGTTCATTGATTGGAGAAAAAAAAAAAAAGTGGCAATTGTCCATTGCAGCTGCCTGAGACAGAATTTCCAGTTGGAACTGACAAAGGCTGACCAAAATCTTAAAAGGAAAAAAGAGGAATAAGATGTCTATAGGGGACTTTGAAAAGCTCTCATAAATTCCTGGAAATGTAGTAGGTCACTGTACTAGTCAGGGCCCTCAGAGAAACAGAACCAATAGGAGATATATAGAGAGAGACAGATTTATTGTAAAGCATTGGCTCAGGGGATGATGGGGGCTTGGAAGTCCCATTACCTGCTGACTGTAAGTTGGAGACCCAGGAAAGCAGGTGGTGTGGCTGGAAAGCCTGAGACCCAGAGTGCAAATATTGTAGATTTCAGTTCAAGTCAGAAGGTCTGAGAAGCCAGAATTGCCCAGGGAAGATCAATATTCCAGCAGAGGAACATTTAAGTCATGTGTATAAATGTTAGGTGAGAAAGATTTTCTTAAGGAAGACAGGAAGCCTAGACTCACAAAGGAAGCTATAAATATACTTGATTGCATAAACAGTAAAACATATATACTGACATTAGCAGAACATAGATGAGCAAATCAAATGGATCTTCCGCCTTCCATCAAGCACACTCTCAGCCTGCGAGAACAGCACCCAAATATATTGCATTCTTATTTTTGGTACTCTGGTGGCTCAGATGGTAAAGAATCTGCCTGCAATGTGGGCAACCTGTTTGATCCCTTTGTTGGGAAGATCTTCTGGAGAAGGGAACTGCTCCCCACTGCAGCATTTTTGCCTGGAAAATACCCATGGACAGAGGAGCCTGGCGGGCTACAGTCCATGGGGTCACAAAGAGTCAGACACAACTGAGTGACTATCACTTTCAGAAAGGTTACGAGTTAGTAATGTTTAGATGTACACTGGGCTTCTCTTGTGGCTCAGACAGTAAAGAGTCCACCTGCAGTGCAGAAGACCTGGGTCCGATCACTGGGTGAGAAAGATCTGCTAGAGCAGGGAATAGCAACCCACTCCAGTATTCTTGCCTGGAGAATCCCATGGACAGAAGAGCCTAGTGGGCTACAGTCCGTGATGTCATAAAGAGTCAGACAGGACTGAGGGACTAACACTTTCACTTTCAGATATATAACAACGTGGCAAATATTTTCCATAGTCTGATTCTTGACATTGTACAGTGTATTTTTTGCCCTATATGAAATTTTAATTTGACAGGGATTGCTTATCCAAAAAAATAGTAACAAATTATATTCTGATCAGTAAAACATCCGAGTCCTGAATGGACCTACATCCTCAATATCAGACTCTTCTTCAAAATCAAGTTAATTTGATACGTAAATTCTTATCTACCCCAGTTTTGATCTGCATTTTTCCAAATGTGAGCGAAGCAGTTTTTCATACCATTTTTGGCCATTTCAAGTCCCATCACTCATTCATTCAAAAATATTTACTGAGCATGTAGTAGCAGATAAAACAGTGGCTCAGAAATTGAAATGCCTCCTCTTGAATCCTGTCTCCTCTATTCTCTAATATATGACTCTGGCAAGTGATATCAGCACTGCATCTGTGCCTGAATGTCTTCTGTAAAATGAGGCTAATAAGACTATCTATTGCATAGACTGATATTTGGATGTCACCATATTTATACACAAAAAATATACAATTGTTTTTCCAGAGATATGTGCAGCAAGTTATTTATTCATAGAAGTGTTCACAGGGAAAACTTCAATAAACACACGAAAGGAAAGACTAAGTCACAGTTTTTCCTTAATACAATAACACTAAAATAAAGATATCAAGACAGCATATACGTGGAGAATCTGAAGCACTTCCCCCTAAAAAGCCCACGTTCAATAATGAATATAAATTATTTAAAGTAACAAATAGAAAAGCACCCCATACTGAAATTTTTGGAACACAGCTGTATTCTGAAAAAAATATCTTAACAATTTTTATTAAAATATTACTGAAGGCCTCTGACCACAGTTTTGGTGGAGTAAGGAGCTTAAGAATCCACTTCTTCAGAAAAGCTATGAGAATATTGTCAAAAGCTGTCAAAATCACCTTTTTTCAGAATTCTGGAAATGAAAGAAAGTCTTGTTATGACCTGAAGAATAATGGCTAAATTTTGTTAAGAGTGATGAGCTGTGTGGTACTACAACTTGACCTAATCCCATACTCAAGATAGATTCGAAAACTAACATTCTAAAAGCCACTGAAGGTGACTAAATGGATTTGGATGCCCCGGATACCCCATACTCAGATAACCGATTATCATTGTTTGACTTGCTTGGGCAGCTCCTCCAGAAACTTCATTTTCAAGGATTTATTTTTTATGGTTTTTTTCTTTTCTTTCTTTCTTTTTTTTTTTTTTTTTTTTGCAGCCTAAATATGCTCATTTTCACTTGTCAATTGTACTTCAGTAAAGCTGGAGAAAAACACAGAAAAATCTTCCCGACCCAGGGATCAAACCTGGGTCTTCTACACTGTGGGCATGTTCTTTACTGTCTGAGCCACCAGGGAAGCCTCATTAAGCACAAAGCTGGAGAAAAACATAGCATTCAAACATTTGTATTTCTAAAGGCATACGTATTATGTACATGCACATACATACATAAATGTGTCTATAAATAAAATGAAGGGGACTTCCCTGGTTGTTCAGTGATTGAGCCTTCCCCTTCCTACACAGGGGGTGCAGGTTCGATCCTTGGTAGAGGAGCTGAGATTCCACATGCTTAGTGGGCAAACAACCAAAACATGAAGCAGAAGCACAACTGTAACAAAGTCAATAGAGAATTTAGAAATGGTCCACATAAAAAGAAATCTTTAACAAAAATAAAATGAAGGCTGTAACAAATCCAATTATCAGTTATTTAAATTAAAGGACGTTTATTATTCTTAACTTGAGGGCAACAAATTTCTTGAGTGATACTACATGTATCAAATTGTAAGCCTTAGCAAACCTTCATTGTTTGACCCCAGGGAGCTAATTTCTTTGGTATTGGGTGTAAAGTTATTGATAGCTCAACAGCTATTGACAGTTATATAGATAGATAGATAGATAGATATAGATATAGATAAGTATGTGTGCTTAGTCACTACGGTTGTCTGGCTCTTTGTGACCCCCATGGATTAGACCTACCAGTCTCCTCTGTCTATGGAATTTTCCAGGCAAGAGTACTGGAGTGGGTTGACATTTCCTCCACCACAGTATCAAATTGAACCCACATCTCCTGCATCTCCTATATTACAGGCAGATTCTTTACCTCTGAGCCACCAGGGAATCCCATATACATATATGTGTGTGTGTATATGTGTACGTATATCAGCTGCAAAGTTATTGAAAGCTCAACAGCTATTTTTGGAGAGAGAGAGAGGGACTTCCTATCTTTCAGAGGCTGAGATTCTTATTTTATTTTGGAAGGGATGGAAAGTTTCTATATCAATTTTCTATTTCTTCCAGTTTCTACAGAACTGGAAGTCCAGGATTTATTTATTTTTAATTGCTGT
>NW_011494799.1:3877357-3877594 GCF_000754665.1 Bison bison bison | reverse complement strand
TAATTGCTGTGATTCAGAAGACAAGGAATAAAGAAACTAAAGGAGATTATTTATTTTCATCTCTTTGGATTGTCTCACTCATTACAATGAACACACACTAATTTTTAATTTCAAAGATATTTTATCATAACATATTTTAAAGAGAAAAATAAATATCACGTAGATATTTTATTGACATGGAAAAATATTAGCGATTACAAAAAGGTATATCTATATTTACCACCACCCCCCCCCCCC
>NW_011494799.1:3850359-3877257 GCF_000754665.1 Bison bison bison | reverse complement strand
CACACACACACACACGTATTTTCTTAAATGGGGCATAAGTTCAGCTTAGTCACTCGGCACGCCAGGCCTCCCTGTCCACCACCAACTCCCGGAGCGTGCCAAAATGCATGTCCATCGAGTCAGTGATGCCATCCAACCATCTCATCCTCTGTCGTCCCCTTCTTCTCCCGCCTTCAATCTTTCCCAGCATCAGGGTCTTTTCAAATGAGTCAGTTCTTCACACCAGGTGGCCAAAGTATTGGAGCTTCAGCTTCAGCATTAGTCCTTCCAATGAATATTCAGGACTGTTTCTTTTAGGATGGACTGGTTGTATCTCCTTGCAGTCCAAGGGCCTCTCAAGAGTCTTCTCTAACACCACAGTTCAAAAGCATCAATTCTTCAGTGCTCAGCTTTCTTTATGGTCCAACTCTCACAGCCATGGAAAAACCATAACTTTGACTAGATGGATCTTTGTCGGTAAAGTAATGTCTCTGCTTTTGAATATGCTGTCTAGGTTTGTCAAAGCTTTTCTTCCAAGGAGTGAGCGTCTTTTAATTTCATGGCTGTTGTCACCATCTGCAGTGATTTTGGAGCCCAAAAAGATAAAGTCTGTCACTGTTTCCATTGTTTCCCCATCTATTTGCCATGAAGTGATGGGATTGGATGTCATGATCTTCGTTTTTTGAATGCTGAGTTTTAAGACAGTTTTTCACTTTCCTCTTTGACTGTCAGCAAGAGGCTCTGTAGTTCCTCTTCACTTTCTGACATAAGGGTGGTGTCATCTGCATATCTGAGGTATTGATATTTCTCCCGGCAATCTTGATTCCAGCTTATGCTTCATTCAGCCCAGCGTTTCTCATGATGTACTCTGCATAGAAGTTAAATAAGCAGGGTGACAATATACAGCCTTGACATATTCCTTTCCCAATTTGGAACCAGTCCGTTGTTTCATGCCCAGTTCTAACTGTTGCCTCTTGACCTGCATACAGATTTTTCTGGAGGCAGGTAAGGTGGTCTGGCTTTCCCATCTCTTTCAGAATTTTCCACAGTTTGTTGTGATCCACACAGTCATAGCCTTTGGCATAGTCAATAAGGCAGAAGTAGATGTTGTTCTGGAACTCTCTTGCTTTTTCTATGATCCAGTGGATGTTGGCAATTTGGTCTCTGGTTCCTCTGCCTTTTCTAAATCCAGCTTGAACTTCTAAATCTGGAAGTTCTTGGTTCACGTACTGTTGAAGCCTTACTTGGAGAATTTTGAGCATTACTTTGCTAGCGTGTGAGATGAGTGCAATTGTGTGGTAGTTTGAACATTCTTTGGCACTGCCTTTCCTTGAGATTGGAGTGAAAACTGACCTTTTCCAGTCCTGTGGCCACTGCTGAGTTTTCCAAATTTGCTGGCATATTGAGTGCAGCACTTTAACAGCATTATCTTTTAGTATTTGAGATAGCTCAGTGGGAATTCCATCACCTCCACCAGCATACCAAATTGTTAACAATTGTCATCTATGGTGGCAGTAGTATTTTTATTATTTCTTTAGAGTTTTATATGTTTTCAAATTTCCATAATGAGTCTTTATTTTTTTATAATCATAAGAAAGTCAATGAAGCTATTTAAGGTTTAGAAACAAAAAAGTTTCATTGTAGAGACAGAAGAATAATGAGGCAGAAGACTCAGGAATTTTGACCGGATCGCAAGGCAATTTAAGAGACTGGGAATGAAAGTCAAACCTCAGACACCCAGGAGAGACTCTATTCAGGTCAAGAGGATGGTCTTAGAGGTCTTTACCATTTCATCCATGCTGCTGCTGCTGCTGCTGCTGCTGCTGCTAAGTCGCTTCAGTCATGTCTGACTCTGTGCAACCCCAGAGACAGCAGCCCACCAGGCTCCCCCGACCCTGGGATTCTCCAGACAAGAACACTGGAGTGGGTTGCCATTTCCTTCTCCAATGCATGAAAGTGAAAAGTGAAAGTGAAGTCGCTCAGTCATGTCTGACTCTTAGCGACCCCATGGACTGCAGCCTACCAGGCTCCTCTGTCCATGGGATTTTCCAGGCAAGAGTACTGGAGTGGGGTGCCATTGCCTTCTCCCATGCTATAGGATCCTGATAGATGTTCTTCGCCTTAAAATATTGTGGTTAAAATGTCTAATTCATTTGATTTTGTTAACATTATTAAAGATAACCACATTGTTACTTTTTGTTGCTGATTTTTTTCAAAATGCTGACACTAATGCTATGCTGACAATTATGCAGAAGACATTCCAAGGGATGTTGTCTCCTGCAAGTCACCACCAGAGCAGTCCATCAAAGCCACTTTCCAGTGTCCTTCCAGCCTCAAGGAGGGCTGTCAAGGACACGGGATTTCTCCACCAATGGACATTGTGGTTGCTTTCGTGTCCTGGCTATTGTAAACTGGGAATCATACTTCAGAGCCTTCCATTAGGAACTGGGGACCCAAGGTCCTGCCTTCACAGCTCTTTCAAAATGAAGCAAAGAGTGTAAATCACCTGATGGGCTGCCTGCTAGAGCAAGGCACAATAAAAACAGAGCTATCTGGTCCTTTCCATTTCAAGTCAAAGTTGGAGAGAAATTGTGGTAGCTATTGAGAAGTTGAATTATAATCCTAGGGACAAGATGTCTTATTGGTTAGATATTTTAGATGAAGCTATGAGCAAAAATTTCTATCAACATATAAAATTGGTAAAGATAAATTTTTTCTTCAGTGGAGTAGAAAAATTTTTGACTAGACTTATCTTCTCAGGAACTATACTTAATATTTTGTAATAAAAGAATATATATATATTTGAATCACTTTGTTGAACACTTGAAACTAACACAGCATTGTAAATCAACTATGTCAAAGTGAAAGTCTCTCAGTTGTGTCCGATTCTTTGCGACCCCATGGACTGTAGAGTCCATGGAATTCTCCAGGCCAAGAATACTGGAGTGGGTAGCCTCTCCCTTCTCCAGGAGATCTTCCCAACTCAGGGACCGAACCCAGGTCTCCCGCATTGCAGGCAGATTCTTTACCATCTGAGCCACCTCCAACCAATAAACAATGAAAAGAAGAATATCTGCTCTTGGAAAAAATATGGTGAAAGAGGATTATACTTCACAAGGTGGAAAATGGCCAGGTTGAGAGGGCAGTCACTTAAAATGATGCCGTCCGTGAAGAGGTGCAGGCAAGCAGCAGATGCGAATGACATCTCTGTGAAGCCTCCCTGGAGCATGAGAGGCAGCACAGAGCCACTGCTGTGGTGTGAGGCTGTGGGGAAGGAGACATCTGAAGAAAGAAACATTTCTGTAAACGCAAGTGGTTTTATGGTGTCCTATATGTGATGTGCTCTCTTTCATTGGTTTTTTAAGAATCCAGGAAAAGACTAATATTACTTGAGTGTTTCTTTAGGATGCTGACCTTCAAAACTTCTTTGCAATGTGTTCTTGACAATGAAGACTTCTGATTTATGCTGTTTCTAATTGGATTTAATCAAAACAGAGAACAAGTTGATCACAGAATTCTGGAGATGGAAGAAATGGTGGACCAACTTCTTACGGCAGTAAGTTCATCTCTGACATTCAAGTTCATGATAATGTGATTTCCACTGACTTTCCAGCCATGACCCTTGCCCCCTAGCTCTTCCTCCTGCACCAGGTAAGGGCTGCTCTTGCAGGGCTGTGTTGTGAGTATGTTCTTGCTTCCACCGCCTTGCCTTCCTCTTTCTTCCATAGGGATTGCTTGTGTCTCTCTCTCTCTTCAGATTGTAACATGCTACGTATGCCTTTCCCCAGATGCCTGCGTGCTTTGCTCCCTCACGTCTCCCTGTTTCTGTTCAAATGCCACTTACCCTCCACGTTTTCTGCTCTCCTGGTGTTTCTCTCTAGAGCCAGTCACGACCTGACATTACAGTATACCTTTGTTTAGCGTTTATCTTCTGTCTGGCCAATCAGCATGTTAACTCCACATAACTGGGATGTCTTCCTTTTTTTCCTTGTTATATCTCTAGCATCTGGAACAATTTGTCTTCAGTAAGGAGTATTTTGGGACTCACTCACAAAGAAATGAGGCAGTTCAAGCTGAAGTCTTCTTTAACTTTTATATTTTCCCAATAGCTAGTACAAGATCTAGCATAGTAGAAACTTAAAGATTATTTACTGAATGAATGCTAGCCTCCCAAAATATTAGAATAGGAGGGCAATTTTTGCATGGTAAGATGTATCTTTCTTTGAGAGTTCCCTGGTGGTCCAGTGGTTAAGACTCCATACTTCCAGTGCCTGGGGCACAAGTTGGATCCCTAGTTGGAGAACTAAGACCCTACATGCCAGAGGTATATATATCATATATATATACCTCATATGTACCAAAAGAATGCTTCCTCATCTGGATTAAAGTACATTATTTTTTTAAAGTCACTATTAAATTCATTATTTTTGAATAGTAAGTCTCTGGATGGCTTTTTTCATTAATGCTTTTTTGAGTTTTCCACTTTTCTGTTAAATCAGGCCATGCTTCTATAATCAGCACAAATACAAGTGCTATAAAAATTGACTATTTACTAGTTACAGGAATTTAGAAAGATGGTAACGATAACCCTGTATACGAGACAGCAAAAGAGACACTGATGTATAGAACAGGCTTATGGACTCTGTGGGAGAGGGAGAGGGTGGGAAGATTTGGGAGAATGGCATTGAAACATGTGAAACGTCATGTATGAAACGAGATGCCAGTCCAGGTTCAATGCACGATGCTGGATGCTTGGGGCTGGTGCACTGGGACGACCCAGAGGGATGGTGTGGGGAGGGAGGAGGGAGGAGGGTTCAGGATGGGGAACACATGTATACTAATTAAATAATTTTCTATTAAAAAAAAAAAAGAAAAAAAAATACAAAAGGAAACTAAATGCATTTTAGATTTCACTCTGCCCCAACCTGACTACTGTGGTGCTGTCATCCAGGTGAACTCCTAAAAGAATTTGCAGCATCTGGGTGTAACTAATGCCCAGCCTGTATCCCAGATCCACCCAGTCAGAGCTAGTAAATTTAGTCACGAGGTGCTTTGGCATTGGGAACTGACTTGCTCATTGTATTGTGCAATCATGTTGCTTTTTCTACACAGGAAACTCAATCTCTGTCCAAATTCAACTACTTGATCAAACTCATTTAAATAGTAGTAGTTTACTTTTGAAAAGTTGGATTTTTCTTCTCTTTTTTTTTTCTTTTCTGCAGCTGTCTTGGCAATATCCGATTCCAGGCTGGGCAGGAAGTATCCTAGTCAGAAACGAGGTGAAGTAGTTTTTCTGATGGGGTTCCCAATCCTCCCACAAGGACTGCCTCCCCTGGAGCGGTCTGCCTCCTTCAACAAATAGTCTGTAGAGAGCAGGAGGTTGTATGTAATGGGATTCAATCAAAGACCTTCTCTAGCCCATTCTCGAGTATATATGAAAAAAAATGACAGTCATTGGCATAGGTCCTGTCTTCTTTAACATTCTCAGTAAATTAGCAATTCCCAGAAAACTACTTTTGTAGGAATGGGAAGAAATAGACCCAGAAATAGACCAAGAAGCAGGGAGATGTGTGCCGTACCTATGACAGCACATAATTTTGTAAGATATGCCTAGACAAGTCCAGAACTACCCTGCCTGCCCACCTTAAAAAATATTTTTTTAAAGGAAAATGCTGGATTCTGAAGACAAATTTTGGTTCACTACTCTAAATAATAAAGTTAATCTTTTTCCTCCTTTTTTTTTTTTTTTTCCTTTTCCTTTCTCTTTTTGTTGGGTGGGGGCAGTTGGGAATGTAGCTTATCTGTAATAATCACATGGTTACTCAGCTTTTCTCTTCTCTGCAAAGAAAATGTATTTCCTGTTTCTAAACAAAGATGAGTTAAATGTGACTGGTTTGAAGTGGACTTACCACGAGATGGTCTATTAGAAGTCATGAAGCAACTCAATAGACTGATTGGACTGTGATTGGGTTTATCCAGGATACAGTGATACTTTTCTGGTATGAAGAATAATAAAGTGGTGAAAATAACATGTGAAAAGACCTGAATTGAATTAGCAAAACTGCAAATAATTCAGTGCAAGTAAAGAGAATCATAGATGTGATTAAAGTGTCAGGAAGCCAGACAGGAGATTTGATAAGATACTGAAGCTCTAAAGATTGTGTGGTTTGGACTTTACCTTGAAGACAGCATCTGCCAATGAAGCAATATTAGCAAAATGATATTTGAGTTTTAGAAGGATTTCCATGGACAATGAAACTGAATGTTGGGGGAGGCTGAAGGTCAAAAAGATCAAGTAAGAAAATGAAGCAATAATCCAGGTGACCTGAATCTCAGCTTGTTAATTTAAATTCCTACTCATTTCTCTTTCACACTAGGATGATTTAATTTTAATTTTGAGGCAATGAAAGTAAAAATGTTAGTCGCTCAGTTGTGTTTGATTCTTTGCAACCCCCTGGGCTGTAGCTCATCAGGCTCCTCTGTCCATGGAATTCTCTAGGCAAAAATACTGGAGTGGGTAGCCATTCCTTTCTCCAGGATGTCTTCCCAAACTAGGGATTGAACTTGTGTCTCCGGCATCACGGGCAGATTCTTTACTGTTTGAGTGATGAAGTAGAAGAAAATTCCTTGGGAAAGGAGAAATAATTGTGAAAAATATTGAGTTTCAATAGCATTCAGACCATAGCTATGAAAGTTTTCATGGAGAATGGAATCACAGAGGTCTTAGAGGAGGAGGTGAAGAAAAATGCATAATTTTATCTCTGAATGATCCCACATACACACCATGCAATGCCATTTCCATGCATGTGAGCAGCTCTCCACCAACTGTCAGAGGTGTATGGGGCTCCAGGTCCAACTCTGCATGTAGGGTATCTTACCTGAACCTTCGTGGTGTGAACATTCCTATGACATAAGACCAAAATGGGCAAGGATGCAGTAGCATTTCTCAAGCACCTCAAGCATTCCAGTACTAAGCCGTCTAACAACATCTTACCTCAGTGATTCATCTCCAAAGTGTGTATACCATAATGAAGAAACTGGGGCTCAAAGATGATGCCATTTGCCTGAGAAAACAAAGCCAACCTATGTGAATCTTGCATTCCTCTTGTAGACTGAACTGGTCCCAACACACAGCTCCACACAGATGTCTCAGGGCCCACACCTGAGCTCACACTACCCCTGGAGTCAGAAGAAGCAACAAACAATTCACTTTCTTTCTAGATTAGCATAGGAATTTTAAGTACAAGTTCTGGAGTTAGGTAAACTTGGTTCAAACCTAAGGTTTGAGACTTGCTATCTGACTGATAATAGGCAAAATATTTAATCTCTTTAAGCCTTGGTTTCCTCACCGACAAACTGGAATGATCATAGAGAGTATCTCACGGGAATATTCTGAGAGTTAATGTGTGATAGACTTAAAACACTAGTGGAATATCTGGGACATGGTAACTGCTCATAGATGTGACCTAATACCTGTTACCTTCTCAATGACTTTCCACTCTACTGTTTCTATCATAAAAGAATCAACTCATGTGTGATGTGAATTTAAATCAAGAATTAATGGGATTTTCCACAGTTAGCTGAAAATTTTATTTCTGCAAGAAAAATCACTTGGAAGCAATGAACTTTTACTTCCAATGTCTTTTCTCTCCTTTCCAATTGCTCTTATTTCTGTAGTGAGGAACTGATGGGCTTTTTGCTGCTCAATTTATTCAAACTCCACAATCCTTCTTTATCGCCTTGCTTTGCTCAATAAACCTGAGGGATTTTGTTCACATCTCTACTACAGCGTGTATGTTGCTGTGATGACAGAAAGTAAGACTGGGTTATAATGCAATAGGACCATAACTGTTGAGACATCCTTTAATCATCCCAAGCTTCAATTTCCTCTTCAGTTAAATGAAATCTATCCTGCATATCTCACCACTATTATGAGGATCAGATACAGCAGTGGTTGCACACGTTATAAAACTTAAAGTTCAGTAAAAATAAAAGCTCTTTGCATTATTTTATCGCTGTTATATGATAAGGGAGAAGCCATAGGTTAAAATGATCACCCACCTGTTCTAAATGCTAGCTCCTATGGTAGGGAATTACTGAAAGAGCATGTTTAGACTGGAAATGACATTCCTTTAAAAAGAGCAAAGGAATGGCTTATTTAAAAAGCCATTGTTAAACTTCTGCTTTGTTAAACTTCATTAGAAAGAGAAAGAAGCAGAGGGTTGACCATGACAGATCTTGGGGAAATAAATGAGAAAAGACTCACATACGCCTGATTCGGTTTGGCTTGAAAGTGAAGGTGGAAGTCGCTCAGTTGTGTCCGGCTCTTCGCGACCCTATGGACTGTATGAGTGAGTGAGTGAAGTTGCTCAGTTGTGTCCGACTTTGCAACCCCATGGACTGTAGCCTACCAGGCTCCTCGGTCCATGGAATTCTCCAGGCAAGAATACTGAAGTGGGTTGCCATTTCCTTCTCATTGCAGGCAGAGTCTCTACCACTGAGTCACCAGGGAAGCCCAGTATAGTTTATAGTATATAGTATAAGCTATTGTTTATAGTATTTGCTGACTTTCGTGGTGTAATATTCCCATTGTGGTTTATTTCAAGCAACAAGATGACCTCACCAAATGTGGAAAAGATTCACATTATCACAGAAATCTATAATCTTTGCATCACGAAATTACAATAGTTATATATGTTCTTTAAATATTAATAAAATGTAGTAAGATAGCAATTAATGAGTCTTGAGTATTGACTTATTCACTATGATTTCTTTCAAAGTAAGCTAATTAAAAAATAATAATAATGGCTATATTTAACAATTGACTTGCAAAATCCCTGAAGATTAAAAACCCACTCTCGTGAGCTACTGAAACTTGACTCCTACTAGCGACTGGTCCTCAGTAGTCCTTTCCATGTAAAGAGGATGCTCATATATAAGATTTTGAGAATGCATGCAAAGTACTTGGTAAACAGTGTCTAGTTTTTAAATGTCATTAAGAAAAAATTCAGGGCTCTGTGCTCTGGTCCATGTTGCATCTTGACTGAGAACCATCAACAGACCCCTAGTGAACTTCCTTCCCTACAGCATAACACTTTCTTGCATCTGAAAGCCACATACAGGGACTTCCCTGGTGGTCCAGGGGTTAAGACTTCATCTTCTAAAGCAGGGAGTGTGGGTTCAATGCCTGGTCAGGGAACGAAGATCCCACATGCCTGTGGCCAAAAAACCAAAACATATACCAGGAGCAATGTGGTTTTTCCTGTGGTCATGTATGGATGTGAGAGTTGGACTGTGAAGAAGGCTGAGCACTGAAGAACTGATACTTCTGAACTGTGGTGTTGGAGAAGACTCTTGAGAGTCCCTTGGACTGCAAGGAGATCCAACCAGTCCATTCTGAAGAAGATCAGCCCTGGGATTTCTTTGGAAGGAATGATGCTAAAGCTGAAACTCCAGTACTTTGGCCACCTCATGCGAAGAGCTGACTCATTGGAAAAGACTCTGATGGTGGGAGGGATTGGAGGCAGGAGGAGAAGGGGACGACAGAGGATGAGATGGATGGATGGCATCACTGACTCAATGGACATGAGTCTGAATGAACTCTGGGAGTTGGTGATGGACAGGGAGGCCTGGCGTGCTGCGATTCATGGGGTCGCAAAGAGTCGGACACGACTGAGCGACTGGTCTGATCTGATCTGAATATTGTAATAAATTCAAGGAAGACTTTTAAAATGGCCCACATAAAAAAAAAATCTCAGAAAAAAACTTAAAAAATAAAAAATGTAACATAATGAAATTATTTCTGGTATGATAGAATATGAATCTCAGATATCACATTAGTGTTTGATGCTGATAGAAAAGGATAGATTATTACACAATTAATAAATCCACTTCTCTTGTCTCTGGAATACACATTTCTATAGTCATTAGAAGTCTCTTTAAAGATCAGTCTCAAAAACAAGCTTTTTATCCCCACTTGCCTCATTTCACTTTTCCCATTAGTAGCAGTTTAAAAATTCTTCTAAACTGCAGTTCTCATTATGCTTTTCTTCCTTTCTGCAGACTAGGGTCTTTATTCTCCGTATTCTAAAGCTTTAATATTTGAAATTAGTCTCATAAATTTAAAAAGGACACCCACATGGTTGATTATTTTAAAATTCAATCAAATGGATTTTTTTTAACCCTTTCTTGAAGGCAGTGGGGGAGTAATGGATAAATGTATAATCAACTGCATAAAATTTGACAGACAGATATTTTATAATATTGCCATGTGGGAGTTCAAATACCAGATGCTTTTTATCATGACAATCCAGTTCAATTCCCCAACCAAGAGAAAAGAGCACAGCACATTTGAGGACCAGCTGCAGGGACCTAACTCTGTCTCGCTGCCAACAGCAAAGCCGAAACACAGAATCCCAGCCTGAAATAGAGACAAGGGGCTTTGTGAGCTCACACAGACAGAGATTTTAATGACAGGCTATTAGGACATCTTCTGTTTGTCTCCCATATGCTCAGTTGAAGAACTGGAAAATAAGTCTGCAGCAATTTGAAGTGCCAGGCAGCTAAAATCACTGGGCCACCTGTGTACTTTGATGATCCCTGCTTTAAGGCAGTTTCTGGCTAACAGGACTTGGAAAAGTCAGAGCTGTCTGCTCCTTTTCAATGAGACATTTGCCAGTGGGGGTCAAGAGACCCAGACAGAGGTAACTGTCCTTAGATTTAGTGCCTTTCCAAATTGGAACCCACCAGGTTTAGGGCAGTTGATCCCCAACCTCAGGAATGGGAGTCTGATCTTCTGTTCACCAGGGTCTACCTGAAGCTGACATTCAGAAGTAGAGACACGACTTTGCAGGTCTGTGTAGCATAAGGCATAGATCTGGAAGCAATATACTAAATCCAGAGGAAGCTATGGGCAAAATCTTGATGAGAATGCCACCTATAATGTGGGGTGACAAGAAACCAATGGAGTGAGGAGACAGAGAAGAATGGAATCCTACTGATTTCAGTAGAATTTCTCCTCTTTTAAAAATGATGGGAATTTTCCAGTTTGAACATTGAACCACAGGACCACACTTGTGAGTAGGAATCAGGAAACCATTGTTGAATGAGGTACAATGGGGCAGTCCTGTTTCCATTTCCCAACCACAGTGCACAGTTCGGAGCTCACCGAGTTGCTCCAGGTACCCAGCTGGCTACTTGGACAGGACCACAGCCTTGCGAAGAAGGCTGGCTATTTCAGAGGCCAGGTTCAGGGTCTATAACACAGGACCCAGCCCACAGAGGCTCAGGATTTTCCACAAGGTGCCACTGCAGTCAATGACTGCCTAAGAAATTCTTTCCCAGTCTCTGTTCCGTTTCCCAGGGAGGGCTGGTTCCCCTCTTTTCCATCACTCCTGTTGCCTCTCACCATGGACCATAAGTTAAGTAAAGTAAATAAAGTGCTCATATACTCAGTCGTGTCTGACTCTTTGCAACCCCATGGACAGTAGCCCACCAGGCTCCTCTGTGTATGGGATTCTCCAGGCAAGAATACTGGAGGGGGTTGCCATTTCCTCCTCCAGGGCATCTTCTCAACCCAGGGATTAAACCTGCACCTCTTACATCTCCTGCATTGGCAGGAGGGTTCTTTACCACTAGCATCACCTGGGGAGCTACCACAGACCATAGTGAAGCCGCTCAGTCATGTTCGACTCTTTGCGACCCCATGGACTGTAGCCCACCAGGCTTCTCCGTCCATGGGATTTTCCAGGCAAGAATACTGGAGTGGGGTGCCATTTCCTTCTCCAGAGGATCTTCCCAACCCAGGGATAGAACCCAGGTCTCCCACACTGCAGGCAGACACTTTACCCTCTGAGCCAGCGGGGAAGAATACCACAGACCATACATCACCTCTAATTTTCTATGGAGCTTCCTGCGACTCCAAGCATCTCTGGTCCTGTTTCTTGGGTTTGATGAGGCATCCAAGCCCTCAAAGCACCTAAATTTCATGAACATCCCTTCCTATTCATGTTGCTTCCAGGCTAACAAAGGCAGTTTGAAAGTTGTCCTCTACTCCACCCTCTTGGCAGTGTGTCTTACAACAGTCATTCCCAGATAAAGAAATTGTTGCTGGGAGAAATGTTAGCCAGGCTGAGGGACAGGCCTGGAGTCACGCGAAAGAGGAAAGAGAGCAGCCTAAGGGTCAGCTCTTAAGGAGCCAACTGTGTAACCTTATGGGACCTCGATTTCCTCCCCTTAGATGGTAAGAGGCAATGATGCAATAGAGTTCAATTTTTTTTCTACCTTCAGACACGTTTATTAAATTGGAATATCATTCAGTATTTAAGTCTGTTTTTTCAGAGATCACATGGAACAGATTGATTTAAAGCCCTGGCAGCCCACTGGGTCTCCCCCTCATCTTCCTGGGTCTTCCAAAGCACCTCTGCATAACCTAGGAACTTCTCAGAATCCCATGTAAAACCCACAGAGCTGGGTGCTCTATAAATTTGTTACATCATGACCATGTTAATGTGGAGATCACATTAACGGGAGCTGAGACTCCAACCAAGTCTTTGTATTGCACCTTCTATCCCAGCACCTCTTCTTTATCCCAGACTGTTTCCATCCCTGGGCCCACTCCACTGAGCTTGGAGCAGTAGGGTCAGGAAAAGTCAAGTTTACACTTTCAGGAGACGTATGACAGAATCACACAGCCTTGCCCTGGGTTTGGGGGCAACAACTAAGCTTTGGGTTCCCAGTTCAGATTTACAAGCGGGAGCTCAGAAGCACCTAATTGCAGAAGACTCTCGAGAGTCCGTTGTACTGCAAGGAGACCAAACAAGTCAATCCTAAAGCAAATTAACCCTGCATATTCACTGGAAGGACTGATGTTGAAGCTGAAGCCTCAATACTTTGGCCACCTGATGCGAAAAGCCAACTCACTGGAAAAGACCCTGATGCTGGGAAAGATTGAAGGCAGCAGAGGAAGAGATGGTTGGATGGCACCACTGAGTCCATGGACACAAGTTTGAGCAAACTTCAGAAGACAGTGAAGGACAGGGAAGTCTGGCTTGTTGCAGTCCATGGGGTTGCAAAGAGTCAGACATGACTTAATGACTGAACAACAATAACAACTCTAAAGCACCGATGGCCTTGGAATAGTTCTCCATGCAGTCATCTGAAAAGCTTTGCCCACCTCTCTATCTTTCACCTCAGGCCCTCACATTCACAATGTTCCAGACACTATGGCCTTCCTTCACTTCCTAAAGCTAAAACACCTTTGGATGACAAAGCTGTTGCATATCTTATTCCTTCTGCAAGGAGCACATTTCCCTCTTCTGGCTTTTTGCCAAATTAACTTCTACTCCATCATTGCAGTGGCAGCTCAATTGTCCCTTCTCCCGGGAAAGACCTCTCTGACTGTTAAGTCCACATGGAAGCCATCTGTTGTTCATGCTGACCATCAAATGCAGCTCTCATCCATGGCCCTTGGCCAAATGTGGTTTTACAGTCTGCAAACCTACCTTTGCAAATAATCTGCCTGATTATTTGATAAGTATGCAGCTTTCCCCCTAGACCAGGGGTTGGAAAACTACAGCTCGAGGTCCAAATCCAGTCCCTTGCCTGTTTCTGCAAAGCTTTGCTGGAACACAGACATGCTTCCTACTGTGAGTATCACCCACTGCCGCCCTTGCACTACAACAGCAGAGCTCAGCAGTTAGGATGGAAGCTGTATTGTCTCCAGAGTCCCAAATTCCTGACCCTTTACAGGAAAAGTTTGTCAATTGTTTACTTTAGACCATAAGAATTATTTTAAAAGTGTGTTTATTTTGTCCATCGTTTTATCCTCCTGGACCTAACACAATTCCTGGCATATATTTCTGGCATAATTAATATATGTTCAATGAATGATTCAGTGGGGGAATCCACAAGAATCATTAGTTATATGGGTATAATGTAGACAGAATCACAAACAAACAAAAAAATTGTATCAATTAGTTGTATGGGTATAATGTAGTCAGAATCACAAACAAACAAACAAACGAAATTGTGTCAAAGAACGAAAGCCCTGTTTTTGTTCTTTGTCTTTTAGGGTTTTCTTCCAGTTGTGCATAATTAATATATGTTCAGTGAATGATTCAGTGGGGAACTCCACAAGCATCATTAGTTGTATGGGTATAATGTAGTCAGAATCGCAAATAAAGAAACAAACAAATTTTATCAGTAGCTTAAGAAAGAAAGCCCTGTTTTTGTTCTTTGTTTTTTAGGGTTTTCTTCTAGTTGTATTAAGATATAATTGACAGAGAGCACTGCATAAGTTTAATGAGTACAGCTTACTAGCTTGACCTACACACATCGTGCAGTGATTATGACAGTGAAGTGATTATTCACAAGTTAAGTGAACATTCATTGTCTCATACAGACACAGTAATAAAGAAATAAACAAACTTTTTTGTCTGATGAAAACCATAGGATTTACCCTCTTAATAATATTCATGTATAACAGAGAGTAATGTTAATCATTTTTATCACATTATACATTGCATCCTTAGGACTTATAACTGGAATTTTGTATATTTTTGACTGTGAACAAAAGCCCTGTCTTTGAAAGGCATTTTTATTTGTTAAATTCTTTATCATTATCAAAACAAGCAAAAACTAGAAAATATATGAGTGAATGATTGTGTTATTCAAATTATTAGAGTTGGATTAGAGTTGATATTAGAGTTGGATTGATCGAAATTAAAAACTGATCTGGTATAGGGCTAAAACATAAAATCCTAATCAACCAGCCAAAGCAAATTGTTCCACACAGGACATAATGCCCTTAATTTGCCAGCCAGTGATTCAGCCTTTTTAAATGAGACGTGTAACTCACAGATGTTAGTTTTTAATACTATTATGAAACATGATTTGTTCCCAGTTGGTTTTAAAATATTTTTATTTTTCTGTTACATAAATGGTCTAAGTTATGAATAAAATAATCACATTGCCAATTCTCCCATTCCATGGCTAGGCATGCATAGGTATCAATTTTCCCTCAAAGGACAAATTACAGTATGTTTGAAGACAGTCTGGATTTCAATTATTATTTTTATTCCATCACCAAGTTGTGTCCAACTCTTTGTGACCCCCTGGACTACAGCACACCATGCTCCCCTGTCCACTATCTCCCAGAGTTTGCTTAAATTCACATTCATTGAGTCAGTGATACTATCTAACCATCTTATCCTCCATCTACCCCTTCTCCTTTTGCCTTCAATCTTTCCCAGCATTAGGGTCTTTTCCAATGAGTCAGCTCTTTGCATCAGGTGGCCAAAGTATTGGAGTTTCAACTTCAGCATCAATCTTCCAATGAATATTCAGAGCTGATTTCCTTTAGGACTGACTGGTTTGATCTCCTTGCAGTCCAAGAGTCTTCTCCAGCATCATGATTCAAAAGCATCAAATGAGTATATTAAACACACATACCTACATTTGGTAAGTAGCATTATGCTTCCTTTAAAAAAAATTTTGCTTAAACTTTTTTTTCCTGCTATTATAGAAAATAACCAATGTACAGACTGGGGCTAGGAAGGGATGGAAACCTTTTGACCATATTGATAGATTCCTGCTTGGCGCCATCCTCTACTTTCCACAGCACACCACAAGCAATTTATGACAGCAATAAATAGCCAAGTATTTTCTGTATTCAAGGTAGCTGCCTGGATCCAGAAGAAACATAGCTCTGCTTTCAAATTTGATCCACGTAATAGATGTGGAAGCCAGGCCTAAGAAAGGGAGGTCATTAGATCAGGAAGCAGCTGTCTGGCTCTCCTTATTTCTATTCAGCAGCCGTTCCCGAGGCGTGACTGTCACTGCTAAACAATTTCCCAAGGCCTCGTTCATTTGGCAATTTAGGAAGAGCCAGCCAGTGCCTGCTTGGTGTGTCTCAAAAGGCAGGTCTGCACTGCAGTAGATTAGAGCACAGGCTCATGTCAGTGTAAAACCTGCTTCTGTCACGGAGTAACTGCCTGGGGCAGGTGACTGGGCTGCTCTGTGCCTCAATCCCTTTCTCTAAGAAGGTGGGTAAAGTGATGACACCATAAATAAATCGGTAAGGGCTTCCCCGGTGGTGCTAGTGGTCAAGACCCTGCCAGGCAATGCAAGAGACATAAGAGATGTGGGTTCGATCCCTGGGTTGGGAAGATCCCCTGGAGAAGGAAATGGCAGCCCACCCCAGTATTCTTGACTTGAAGATTTCATGCACAGAGGAACCTGGCAGGCTACAGTCCATAGGCTCGCAAAGAATCGTACACAACTAAAGCCACTTAGCGCAAGCACAGCAGCATGTATAAAGTGCTCAATAAATTTGAGCTCTCGTTACAGTTTTGAGGTGTTCTACATCTTTTCCCCACAAAGTTTGGCTTTCAGTTCCTATTTATGCTTATTCATGTTCTCAGTCATATGCTCAATCGAATTGTTCAAGGCAACTGAAAGATTCCCAAGCTTTACTTATTCTAACAAACTCCATGCTGAGTTCTTTGGTTCTAAAACTTTTCAGCTTTTATTCTAAAATGCTTTGGCCACTTCACAAAAATAAAGAAGAGTTAGCATTTATTGACTACTTAGCTATATGCCAGACATTGAGTAAAGTGACTGTGCTTTGCTGATTTGATTCATGTAGTCCTTTAGTGAAAGTATTAGTCGCTCAGTAATGCCCAGCTCTTGATGACCCCATGGACTGTAGCCCATCAGGCTTCTCTGTTCGTAGAATTCTCCAGGCAAGAATACTGGAGTGAGTAACCGTTCCCTTCTCTAGGGGATCTTCCTGACCCAGGGATCGAACCCAGGTCTCCTGTATTTCAGGCAGATTCTTTACCATCTGAGCCACAAAAGAAGCCCATGTATTCCTTACGATAATCTTAAAAGCAGGCTTTATGATCTCCATTTGACAGGTTGATAAGCTGAGTCTTAGAAAGGTAAGACATTTTTCTAAGGACTGTAACAAGAGCAGAATTAAGACCCCAGTCTATCCTGCCCAGACTAGTCATGTGACCTGGTATACAAGTGGTTTTTGGTGGATGTTGTATGATGCAAACATCTTACAAGCAGGGACTTAACAAGTTTAGTTTGTCTAATAATTTATTTATCATCTCCCACAGGCTTGGCAAATTCTGTGTCTTATTCAGTTCTTAGGCAAGAGATAGACATGCAGGTCACTTCAAGTAGCAAATGTGGTTTCTATTCTGAAATTGATCTGTCAGAACTTAATTTCACAAAATGGTCCAGCCACCTTCAAAGACAGTGTGGTGATTTCTTATAAAACTAAGCACATTCTTATCATACAATCCAGCAAGTTTTTCCCTTGGTATTTACACAAAGGAATTGAAAACTTATATCTATGCAAAAATCTGCCCAGGAAAGTTTCTATCAGCTTTATTCATAATTATCAACAATTGAAAGCAACCAACTTGTCCTTCAGTAGGTGAATGAATAAATAAACTGTGGTCCATCCGCAAAATGGAATATTATTCAAAGCTAAAAATATTAATAAATGGGCTATCAAGCTATAGAAAGACGTGGAGGAATCTTAACTGTATAGGGCTAAGTGAAAGAAGCCAATCTGAAAAGGCTACCTATTGAATTTATTCCAACTCTATGGCATTCTGGAAAAAGCAGAACTAAGACAGCAAAAAGATCAGTGGTGGCCAGAGGTGGGGGAGAATAGATGGAGCACGGATAATAGTTTGGTCAGTGAATGTACTCTGTATAATGCTATAATGGGGGAGACATGTCATTATAGGTTTGTCCAAACCCATTGAATGTAAGAAATCAAGATACAAAAAGACCAAAAATAAAACAAACAAACAAACCCCACTGCTATTTCTGAAAAACCTGGAGGGGAAACACAGTGTTGGGAGCCAAAACAGGGAGTTGGGGGCAAAAGCAGGGAGTTGGGAGCAAAAGCAGGGTACTGTGCGTGTCCTCTGCACTCACTGCCACAAGAGGGTTGGGCAAACCACCTAAAGCCAGCCCTCCAGCCCAACCTCCCGGATACACCCCTACCCTCGCCCCATATAAGGAGCAAGCTCGATGTCCTTCGGTAAGTGAGGAGGGAACTTGTAGTTTCTTCTCACTCCCCACCTGCTGTGGCAGGGGCCGCTGTAAAGCCTTGCCTAAAAAAAAAAGTTCACCATAAGTTTGTTCTTGAGGTCCATGAGTCTGCTTCTGTTTTGTACATAAGTTCATTTGTATCAATTTTTTTTAGACTCTACACATAAGCAATATCATTCATACACCTGAAACTAACACATTGTTAGTTTACTATACTTCAATATGAAATTTAAAAAGAATTATATTCTTATTAAAAATAATTTTAAAAAATCAAAATTTAAAACTATGTGAGCTAGAGGCCTTGGGTGGCGATGATGTGTAGCTTCATCAGTTGCAAAAAATGTACCCCTTGGTGGGGGATATTGATGATGAGAGAGCATAATGTGTGGGGGCAGGGTTTACATGGGATATTTCTGTGCCTTGCCCTCAAATTTCCTGTGAACCTAAGACCACTCTAAAAAATCAGTCTTAAAAATATAATGTGAAATCTTCTCTCTTTTTATACCTACTTCTGTCTCTTCCATTTTTCTCTTCTTCCTCGCCGCTTGCTCTACCAGTAGTCAGAGCACGTATCGCTCTCCAAAGGGTCTGCTGAATTTCCTACCATTAGAGTTTAGAGCCAACAAAGGTCCATATAGTCAAAGCTATGGTTTCGCCAGTAGTCACGTGCAAATGTGAGAGTTGGACAACAAAAAAGGCTGAGGGCCAAAGAATTGATTATTTCAAACTGTGATGCTGGAAAAGACTCTTGAGAGTCCCTTGGGCAGCAAGGAGATCAAACCAGACAATCCTAAAGGAAATCAACCCTGAATATTCATTGGAAAGACTGAGGCTGAAGCTCCAACACTTTGGCCACCTGATGTGAAGAGCTGACTCATTGGAAAAATCCCTAATGCTGGGAAAGATTGAGGGCAGGAGGAGAAGGGGACGACAAAGGATGAGATGATTGGATGGCATCACCAACTCAGTGGACATGCGTCTAAGCAAACCCCGAGAAATGGTGAAGGATGGGGAAGCCTGGGTGCTGCAGTCTATTGGGTCACAAAGAGTCTGACATGACTTAACAACTGAAAAACAATGAAAAGAGTTTAGAGAGGGGGTGGTGCCCTCCAACCCACTCTTGATTTGGCCTGAGGATGGGGCAGGAAGAGGTGTTGACAAGATTCCACAGCTTTCTCCAAAACTCATCACCAAGTTTTTATTTCTGTAACTTCTTCAATGTGTTCATTGCCTTGGACTAGATATGAGGACTCTGAAGGGCCCAAGAGTTGTTCAGGGAACTCTAGCTTACTTATTTTGAAAATTCACATTTTTACCCTGGAACCTCACATGGGTGTGCTGTGACTACTGTGCCTGACTAATGCATCAATTTTAACATCTTTGAATAAGTACAACAGACAGGAACAGTTTTGTCAACTGCTTGACCCTGGGACTTGGAGGCCCAGAATCTGCCCAAGTTCTATTTCTGCTGAGATATACATATTTCCTTTATTGAGCTCAGAAGCTCTAGGGCAGCCCAGCAAGCATTTCCATGCTTGATGGGCCGGCATACAGAGCATAGTGCAGAAATCCTGTGTGCAAATAATAGAGATACCAGGGCCCTGAAGGAAAATGTGTAAGTCAGACTGATTTCTAGCTCTGGTCCTTATAAATTTATGTACATGGCCAGTGGGTAGGCAGCACTATTTGCAATAGCTAGGACATGGAAGCAGTCTAGATGTCTATTGATAAATGAATGGATAAAGAAGTTGTGATACATACATACAATGCAATATTACTCAGCCATAAAAAAGGAATGCATTTGAGTCAGTTCGAATGAGGTGGATGAAGCTAGAGCCTACTATATAGAGTGAAGTACGTCAGAAAGGGAAAAACAAATCTCATATATTAACACATATATGTGTAATCTAGAAAAAATCGTACAGATGAACCTATCTGTAGGGCAGGACCAGAGACACGGACATAGAGCACAGACTTGTGGACACAGCAGGGGAAAGAGAGTGGAACAAATTGAGAGAGTAGCATCGAGACGCATACACTACCACATGTAAAATAGCTAGCCAGTGGGAAGTTACGGTAGAGCACAGGAAGCGCAGCCTGGTGCTCTATGACAACCCAGAGGGCTGGAGGTGGGAGGGAGGTTCAGAGGGAGGGGATATATGTATACTTATGGCTGATTCACGTTGTTGTGTGGCAGAAACCACAACAACATTGCAAAACAATTATCCTCCAATTAAAAATAAATGAAAAAAAAAAAAAAAAGAATATATGACAAGTACACAAAAGAGGAGCATCACTAACATCCGGATAAAGGACGAGGTGTGTGACTTTCTTTGTTTCTGTTAGATGATGCACCACGTCTCCTGCACTGCCCCAAATCCACAGTCAGGTGACAAAGGGTCAGAGAAGCACAAAAAGTCAGAATTCCTCAAATATCCAATGGGGGAGCTGCAGCAGGAACAGAGGGTAGTGTCTTAACCCATGAGCAGACAAGTCTGCATATGGACTGCAACCCAGGGAGCCCCGTGAGGATGGTGACAACATCAGGAGAAGGGAAATGGTTGCTGGGAAAGTTGACTTCCCATTGAACACATGAGAGATCTACTGGGCTCCCTGAACAAGCTGGGATGGACTAGAGTGGATCCAGGATTCACCCTATGATGCACACGGGGCCTGATCTAGGATACTAAGTGGGACCCCACTACACCCAGGGAACCCAGGAGCAGATCTAGCCCATCCTTGCCTTCTCACGTCCAGTTTACCCCTGCCTCTCAGGAAGGTCATCTTCACGGCAGAAACCAGGGAACAGCAGCCCCTAGGAATGTTTGGAGCACCTGCTCCTTTAGCCCTTGCATCCCTAGGAACCTGGAGGACAGCCCCTTCCACCTCTTCTGGTCATTCTCAGGGGAGCCTGGCTGATGGTCAGAATGGTTTTTCTGACCTCCAAGAACCCCAGGGGAGATCTGCAGTGGTCAGGGCCAGGCTTAGAAGCACCCAGATGAAGCAAAAAATGACTAACCACAATGGCATGCCCTGGGGTTGGTTTAGTCCTGGATAGATGGGGCTTCCAGGCTGACCTGCTGAGGTGTGAGGTCATGACAGTTCCTGTTTCAGCACAGCCCCAAGTCATGCGCCACGTTTTCTTCTGGTTTGGGACTAGTCTATTGTTTGGCGTAAGCCAGTCCATTGAGCAAATTCCATAGGAAGAGCTTAACGTATCCATAAGCTGGAACCCCAGGGCTGAGGTGGAACCTGATGCTGCAGTCGGGCCCTGAAGATAGCACCCACCTTTCTGATGGCTCAGGACTTGAATCATAGGGGCTTCTAGAAGGAAAGGCCTATTTTTACCCTCGGGTAGCTTTGAAACTGCCTAGTTCACATCTTTATATGTTGTTGTTGTTCAGTCACTCAGTCATTTCTGACTGTTTGTGACCCCAGGAACTGCAGCACGCCAGGATTCCCTGTCTTTCACCATCTGCTGGAGTTGGCTCAAACTCATGTCCATTGAGTTGGTGATGTTATCCAACCATCTCATCCTCTGCTGCCCTCTTCTCCTCCTGCCCTCAATATTTCCCAGCATCAAGGTCTTTTCCAATGAGTTAGCTCTTCTCATCAAGTGGCCAAAGTATTGGAGTTTCAGCTTCATCATCAGTCCTTCCAATGAACATTCAGGATTGATTTCCTTTAGGATGGACTGGTTGGATCTCCTTGCAGTCCAAGGGACTCTCAAGAGTCTTCTCCAACACCACAGTTCAAAAGCATCAGTTCTTCAGAGCTCAGCCTTCCATGGTCCAACTCTCACATCTGTACATGACTACTGGGAAAACCATAGCTTTGACTATCTGACATATGAGGGGAAAAACTCTAGAGGGATAAACTGGCTCATCCATTATAGCAGAGAAGATTAGGGATGCTCCCATGACTCCAACACCCTGGGTAGCTGTGGTCCTCCTCACCACTTAGACTCTGGGGAGGATGCCCTTCAGGGAAGTCTGAGGTTCCTAAACAGGGTTCTATGTGAACCATGGATTTTCTGAATGAGTTTCTGGCAGTTCATTTAAAGAAAGAAAGAAAAACACAGGCAAAAACAACTTCTAAATCAAGCGTACCCATTCCAAGTCTCCAGGCCCCAGTGCTGAGGCAGTTCTTGAGGTTTTCAACGAATCAGAGCAAAACAAAAATATTCCACAAGCGGGTCACGCAGCATTTCTCGTCTCCAACATGTAAACCTATGGGGTTTTCAATTATTGAACACGGGCGGCTCTGAGCCTTCTCCTTGGCAGAAGAGTCCACAGCTTAATACAGGTCGGCTCAAAGGGACACTTCCGTGTTTAGCTTACATTTTTTTACTTCCCTTAATTTGTTTTATTACTCCCAGACTCATTTCTTGATACCTGATACTTTGTCCACTTGTGCGCTTCCTGTCATTAGCCACAGCCTCGGAAACTTTCATCACTTTCTCCAGAGTGAAGGGGGGTTCACATCCCGCCTTTCAATTAGGGCTGCTAGCTGGCGTTGTTGTTTTCTGCCCTTTCCAGGAGCAGAACACTCTGCAAAGGATGAGACATCTGTAACAGGATGTCTGGCCCTGGGGGAAAAAATATGTCATGAGGGGCCAGAGTGAAGGGGTGGCGTGAGGGGTGGGTGAAGATAGCCTGGATGGCGGGGGCTTTCACTCTGTGCCCTGCCCCCTGATTAACGCGGGTGCTCTCCATGGACCAATGAGATGATTTAAGGGCAGCTGGAAGTAATGTTGGTGTGTTTTTTTTGTCTCAGGTCCAGGGGATCTTCCCCAATCCAGGGATGGAACCCAGGTCTCCTGCATTGCAGGTGGATTCTTTACAGTCTGAGCCACCAGGGAAGCCCAAATTGTTATTTAACAAACTGTCTAACCGTTGGCTAACCTTTCTTTTCTGATTAAAACAACATCACACTTTACAGAACCTTATTTTCTTATGTATTTAAATTGTTTTCTTTTTCCTTCATAACAATAGGCAGAGCTCAGCTGGTCCCTGTCCCCAAAAGACTCTTGGAGCAACTGGAAAACTGTAATTTAAGAATCATCCAACTCCAAGTGCACTCATTTCACTCGGCTTAAATAAGGATCTTTCCATCATTACATGTTATAATTATGTCACCACACGCTATATAATTCCAATTCGATGATGATTGTATGCCATATATTAACATTAATTGTGTAACTAGACATAACCATATGTTTATATGTGGATTTAACTGCCATCTTTAAAAATCCTACAAAAGAAATATGTGAGGGATTTTTTTAAAAAGAGGGAAAATATCAAGGAAAAGCATGTTCAAATGCATATATAAAATAAAGTATATGGAGGAAAAGCAAATAATTGGAATACATTTTCAAATTTGCATTTAATTATCCCAGTTTTTGTTCTTTTGTTTGTAAAAATCATATTATAATATTATGATAGCTCAAAATAATCAGATAGATCAGCCATGATTCCACTATAACATGTCTCCTTTTCAAATCCAGCTCACATCCACGTAGATCTGTGCACATCTGTGATGTTAGCATCTCATAGAATTGTGGGTTCTGCATCACCATGTAACTTACCATGAGTGACTTTTCCTTATTTGTTGCTACGTCCGCATCATGCACCACAGTACGATGCATTGACTGGAAGCACTGACCCTGAAATAAGACTGCCTGGTTCTGAAGTCCTCTGCTACTCGCTAGTTTTGTGACGTTGGTCGAGTTGGTTACCTTGTTTATGCTTCAGCATCTCCATCTAAAAATGGGCAATCATAAACATCTACCTCATGATGGTACTGTGAAAACTAAACCAATTATTATAGGTGAAGGGCTTTGAAAATGGCACACACAAGGCGTTCAGGAACGGTTGAGCTGTATTGTTGGTGATTATGTTTCTAGACAGCTGAGAACCACAATTTACGGGATTCTTTTCCTGTTTGGTGACAACATGAATGTCTCCAGTTTCTGATATCCTTAGGAATGCTTTGCTTTTATTTTTTCAGTGGAAGATAATTGCTTTACAGTATTGTGTTGGCTTCTGCTATACAACAGAATGAATCAGCCATAAGTAAGCATATATCCTCTCCTTCCTGAACCTTCCCCCAACCCTTCCTAACCATCTAGGTTGTCATAGGTTACCACGCTGAGCTCCCTGAGTTATACAGCAACTTCCCATTAGCCATCTCTATTACACATGGTAATGTATATGTTTCAATGCTACTCTCTCAATTTGTCCCACTCTCTCCTTCTCCCACTGTGTCCAAAGTCTGTTCTCTATGTCTGCATCTTTATTCCTTCCCTACAAATAGGCTCATCAGTACCATTTTTCGTAGACGAATATTTTTGTGCATATAACTTTTCTATGTCCTTGAATTTTTCAGCGCAAAATTATCAGCTAAACATTTGAAATACACCTGTGTAAAGAGCTTATTCTAAGCCCATCTCAACACAGTACCCCAGCTAGAAAAACAAAATCAGCTCAGCGTAGAAAAATAACTGAAAGAGGTATAAATGCTTGCTGCATTATTTTTAAATATTCCGGAAAGAAGCAAAACTTAATATCCTCTTTTCACAAACCCGTGTCTCCTGCCTCGTCCACACATACACTTACCACCAAGTTAAATTCCTGCTCCAATCCTCCTTCCCCTCTAGCATCTAATTCCTTCCGTAGAAGCTCGTGTGTTATCATCTCCTGCCAATGACTTTCTAATCTTCCTAAATCCAGCTCTTACCTCGTTTGAATCTATTAAGAGGCCCAGGGCTGACCTGCCAAGAGTTCCCTGGAAACAGTCAGAGTGAGAAAAATTGAGTGGGGAAAAAGGTGTTCATTTGTCTTAGAACAGAGAAAAGATAGGAGCTTTCATTATCTATCTGTCCATCCACACATATATTCACATGTGACATACATAAGTATTGACCCACACAACAAATTAAGTTTCTGCCGTATGTTTACTTCTAGTTTTCTATATTTCTAAATCGCTTTCTCTGTTTTAAGAGCTTTTTACGTGGACAGTTTTGAAAATCTTTATTGAATTTGTTACAATGTTGCTTCTATTTAACGTTTTGGTTTCCTGTCTGTGAGGCACGTGAGATCCTAGCTCCCCAACCAGGGCTCGAACCCATGCATCCTGGTTAGAAGATGAAGTCTTAAGGAGTTTCTCCAAATCATTTTCTTACACTCTTATGCCAAGTGTTCAAATTACTAAAAATATAAGTATGTGCAGTGCTTAGTCACTCAGTCATGTCCAACTCTTTGTGACCCCAGAGACTGTAGTCCACGGGGCTCCTCTGTCCATGGGGATTCTCCAGGCAAGAATAGTGGAGTAGGTTGCCATGCCCTCCTTCAGGGGAATTTCCTGACCGAAGAATCGAGCCAGGGCCTCCCGAATTGCAGGTGGATTCTTTACTGTCTGAGCCACGAGGAAAGCCCAAGAATACTGGAGCGGGTGGCCTATCTCTTCTTCAGGGGAACTTCCCAACCCAGGAATCAAACCAGGGTCTCTTGCATTGCAGGTGGATTTTTTTTTCCAGCCAAGCTACCTGGGAAGCCCGTAAGTTAGTATAACACAGTTCATTACAGCTAAAATCAGCATCATTTAGTGGTCACTAGGCACAAGGGGCTACTTCTTTGAGCTTCTCAGAGCACAGGCATCTCATTTAGCCCTGAAGAGATGAACAGAGTTTAGAAGGAAAGCTTCAGCTCACTGGCTTTCGTAATGAAACGTCCCTGAGTTACACCTATGCACCCTCATTGTGCCATTGGGAAGCCTGAGGGCGGATGCGCAGGGCATGTGAAATAAGTCAGAAAAGCCCAGGGATGAGGCACGCTGGGACTTCAGCACAGCTGACCAGCAGGAAACAGGGAAGAGCTGGACGTGAGCTAGAAGTGTGAGCACCAGGGGTTGACTTTTATGGGGAGTTAACTGCATAAAAGCTCTTAGTGAGCTCAAATATAGTTTGGGCAGTTGCTGGTAATAGCAAGAAACGGAGGCCCGTTTTGGTGAAAATTTGGCCACAAAGGAGCACTGCTCTGTCAGAGAACACGAAGGACTGTGAGCAAAGGAAGCGCCAGACGGGGCAGCAGGGGGTAAGAGGTCAGGCTCAGGTCAAGCCAGCCTGGGTGTTAGAGGAAGCTCTGGCAACGTGAAGAACTGAATATTCCCAGCATGAGAACTCTGTGGTCCAGTCCTATATTGCCCAGGCTGGACCAATAGAGCAGAAATAGGGAAAGAGGAAGACCACGTCCTACCCTCTGCCGTCAGGCGCCACTAGCTCACCAGGTCATCTCACATGCAATTGCCTTCTTTTGCTCACTCACTGCTAAACTCTAAGGACAGGGCATCATTTTCTTTTCCTCAGAGGGATATCAGGTCCTTTGTTCAGCCTCTCTAGAGTGTTCTTCCTTCCCTGGTTCCTCTTCTAGGTAATTCAAAACTGAATTCCTAAAAAGCTTTCCAGATTAGTTTGTGAGTCCGTTATTTCATTTATTCAGTAAATTCATTGTGCACTTGCTACGTGCTAGGCACTGTGGGGGAAAACGATACAGAGAGCAAAGCCACAAACAGGTAACCAACCAGAACCTGCTGTGGAGCTCAGGAACTCTACTCAGTGCTCAGTGGTGACCTAAACTGGAAGGAAATCTTAAAAAGGGGATATCACACACACACACACACACACACATACACACACACACATATAACTGATTCACTTTGCTGTACAGCAAGATACTAACACAACATTGTAAAGTAACTATATTCCATAAAAGTTAAATTTTAAAAAGAGAACAAAGCCCTGCCTTCAATGGGTTTACATTCTAGTGGAAAAGATATCTATGCTGC
>NW_011494799.1:3844775-3850259 GCF_000754665.1 Bison bison bison | reverse complement strand
ATGATGTCTATGCTGCTGCTGCTACTAAGTCGTGTCAGTCATGTCTGACTCTGTGCGACCCCATAGACAGAAGACCAACAGGCTCCCCCGTCCCTGGGATTCTCCAGGCAATAATACCGGAGTGGGTTGCCATTGCCTTCTCCAATGCATGAAAGTGAAAAGCGAAAGTGAAAGTGAAGTCGCTCAGTCATGTCCGACTCTTAGCGACCCCATGGACTGTAGCCCACTACGCTCCTCCGTCCATGGGATTCTCCAGGCAAGAGTACTGGAGTAGGGTGCCATTGCCTTAATATAAATTAATACAAGTAAACTAGAGATTTATACACATTATGAAGAAAACACAAGTCAAGGGATTATAGCTGAGAAGTCCAATAGAATCTCCTGCAATAACATAAATGTTCTGTATCTCTGCTTCCCATACGGCAGCCAAGAGCCACAAGTAGCTATTGAACTCTCTAAAAAATGTAGTTGGTGTGACAAAATTAGTTTAGTTTAGTTCATTTAAATAGCAATATTTGGCTAGTGGCCACCATATTGGACAATGCAGCTCTATAATATCATAGATTTCTGTTTGGTAGGAATTATACCGATTTATATGCTTATCTGCCTCTGTGATTCCTTGTTTAAAGCAGGAAGCATTTGCATTTTGTTTGTTGATTAACTAACGCACAACATTTCACCTTGTACCTAAGAAGTGCTCGATTAAAAACATTTTAATGAACAATGAAAAGTGAAAACATAGGAGACATAAGTGATTTGTCAGTTGCTCAATATATGGAAAGGAGATTATTTCCACCTTTCTCAAGACAGTGGACTAAATTGGCTCCCAAATTCTCTATTCTTTCACAAAGGCAAAATATGACTGGGCCCATAATGGATGTTGTTGGTCACTTAGAAGGGAATTACAAAGAAGCCAAGATATGATCATTGTGGATGGATTTTGAACTAAGCATGTAATTTGGGATGGGTCTGAACAATTTATTTTCCTATACAAATCCTTAAAATGTAGGAGTGTTGAGTCCAAGTGGTACCTGCTCTGAGCTTCTAGAACTTCTTTATTCCCTCAGTCTCTTTTGTTTCAAAAATGCAAAGTGTGCCTACCTGATTAGGCCGTTCTAAGAACTATGAAATATTTTCATTTTGTTGACCATGTAGTAAATGAGCACTTAACAGCTTCTGGCTCCTGTCATTTTGATTCATTCATCCCAATGTTTTCCTTGGCATCCATATTTTCCACGATTCTTAAGGAATACCTGGAGTTACTGCCACAGAGAATCCTTTCTGAGCTGGAAGCATCTTGCCACACGGTCATATTCACATAGTGATATAGCGCTGCCTTACTACTATACAGAATTACAATGTATGGAGCAAGCTGGAAATATTCTTGCTGATGCATCGATTTTTTGCTCAACTCTTCAATTTCTATTTTTGAAAGTGTTTTCAATCATTAAAGGAAAACACTAAATGGTGAAACTTTAAAATTTTTAACCAGAGTGATTTTTTGAGAAGCTTAGACTGCATCCAATAAATGTTCCACTATTATTTAAAATAAGAGATATTACAAAGAAATTGAAAACACTGCAATTGCTAACTCCCAAGCGAAGAAAGTTTTTCCATATAGGTTGGTCTTTAACTTTAGCCTTTTCACATTTCCAATCCAGATCAATTCTGCAGTTAAATTTTCCACAATATAAATTAACATACATGGATATTTCAAAGAAGTGTGTGTGCACTCAGTCGCTCAGTCAGGTCCGCTCTTTGCAACCTCATGGACTGTAGCCCAGCAGTCTCCTCTGTCCATGAGATTCCCCAGGCAAGAATACTGGAGTGAGTTGCCATTTCCTTCTCCAGGGGATCTTCCTAACCCAAGGATTGAACCTGCATCTCCTGCATTGGAAGGCAGATTCTTTAACCACTGAGACACCTTGGAAGCCCATTTCAATGAAGAGGGAGATATTACTCATTACAGTGATGCCAACACAAAGTTGATTTCATTTTTTATCAAGAGCTGTTTTATTGTTGTTTTGAATGTCCAGATTTGACACTTTAGCACCACATTTCTCTTAGTCTTTCCCTTTCTTGATTGTTGGATCCAAGACTGAGGGTGGAGGATTGTTTATCTGCTTGTGTATGGAAGGTAATTGCTTTTGGCACTTCATTTGTACTGTTGTCAGATCTGATCACATCACAGCCATGACTTCTTTTCTGGTCTGTATGCTGGGAAAATGTGTGGCTGTTCCCAGCTGTATCAGCTCACTGCTTTAAGGTGGCCTGCTCAGAAATCCCATAAACACATTTGGTGATACAAATTCTGTCCCCATTTTTACCCAGAACTGTATGTCTGGACCTTATAGCCCCATAACCTCTCCTAACTGAAGTGTGTATCAAGAACAGATAAGTAGGCTTGATGATGGTCTTTTAACAATCTAAAAACACACCCATAGTCCAATAGCTCAGCAGTAAAGAATCTGCCTGCTAATGCAGGAGATGCAGGTTTGAGAAGAGCCACTGGAGAAGGAAATGGCAACCCATTCCAGCATTCTTGCTTGGAGAATCCCATGGGCAGAGGAGCCTCGTGGGCTGCTCCACGGGGTCACAAAGAGTCGGACACGATTTAGTGACTAAGCAATAGCAACAAAAAGTCCAACAGCCTTCTGAAAAGAGGTTTCATGGTTTCTTTTGACATGAGACTGTTGGATAGCCTTTGATGTACGAAAGATTTTGGCTGCACATGCCTAATTCCTCCTGTAATAGTTCAGAAACCAAAGGGATGCCCTACAGGCAACAGGGAAAATGCCCACAATATGCAACATTGTGGAAGAGTTAAGAAATAGACTTTGAAGCAAAAACTATATGGGATTGAATTCTGGCTGCACTAGTTAGCATATGCAAAGTTATTGGCAAGTTGTTAAACCATGCCTGACTCAGTTTTTCCATCTGTTAAATGGAAGAATAGTATTTAACCCATAGTTAAGAACATTCTAGGTGTTATTACATTGAAAGGGCTTCGACAAGTGCCTGCACACAGTAATTGTTCAATAAACATCTGGTGGAGACTTCTGGTTTCCATTTTCTATTTCCCCCACTCCAGCCCTTAACAACAATTTGTTGTTGGTGTTTGAGTCTGTTATCAAGAGTTTTCTTTTCTCATGAGTTTCCTAGGTGAGATCTCTCTGGCCTTGCCACAGCTCATTTATCCAGCAGGGGGCTCAACCCTGGGGGCCTGTAGGACTAGCTGTGGCAGCTAAGTGTCTTCCCATGTGTGCTTTTCTCCTGGACTCCTTCCCAGGACAGTTGTCTCAGATTCCAAGTGAGAAAAGAAACTTCCATAAATTCTTAAGCCCAAGGCTCAGAGGTTACATAATATCTCCTGAAACATGTTCTCTTGATCCAAGTAAGATACCAAGGTGAGCCCAAATTCATGAGATAGAAAACATCTCATTTTTGTAGGAGTGGCAAGATCACATTGCAAGGGGGTATGCACACAGAGAAGAGTGGGATTATTGCAACTATCTTTGTATACAATCTACAAAACCTCAGATAGTACCAAGCCTCCATTTTCTATCTATGCTCGTAACTATACAGGTAGTTGAAAGCTAAAAACCAACCCATAAAGGTCCAAGCATCACCCTTTACAGCACACACGTTGCTGCCTCCTGGTTGCTCATTGTAGCCTGGCTCTTGCAGTTCTTCATGCATCACCAGTAACCTATGCAGCCCCAGCCACTTCTCAGGGTGACTGGTGACCAAAGTCACACAGAGGTGATGACTCACCTAGGGTCAGACCTCGTAATTAACAGGGCTTGAGCCAAGTCTCCTCATTGCCTGTATCTGCATCTTTTCAGCATGACATAATTATCTCCTTGGCATATGTATATTTTCCCTCTGAGGGATATTTTCCCAAATTCAGAATTAATATTAGAGAGTAATAAATAGAAATTGCATCTGAGAGTGGGGGCAATCCCAGTGCTTTACGCACAGGGGATAGACAGGGTAGCAAGTCAATGAATGTTGGCTCAATTAAATGCACGCCTAGGCTTCAAGAATCAGGGAACCGCTTGTGCTATCCTGCTCCCTGTGTGTTCTGCTGCGGTGCCACCATTTAGATTTGCACTGCTTGGATATTAAAGTGATTGTGAACCGTATGTGGTTTCAGAATGAGGCTGTGATTTAGCCATCATCTCAGTTTCAGTCCAGAGCAAGAGAACCATTTGAGATAATAATATTAGCATATACATAGAACTTTTGATCTTTAAACCTCTTTAAAGTCATTAGCAAATTAATTTTCCCAGAACTCTCAGGAAGCAGGTAATTATTTTTACGGTTGGAGAGAGTGAATCTGACTATATAGTTGACCTACAAATGCTACCCAATGGAGCAATGCCAGCTCGAGCCAGAGTCCTCCTCCTTGTCACTTTTGGTTCATCAGCACATCTGTCACAGGGCTCTCAAGTGTCCCCAGATAATAATGATGAGATTTCATCTCACTGGCACTTATGGGAAATAGTTATTATAGACTCAGCACTCTTCAGTGTTCTAACTGAGTGAAGGGGGAATTCAATCAGTAAGATATGGCATCTGATTTTAAATACCATAACCACCAAAAGCAACCATGCTGCTGCTGTCGCTAAGTCACTTCAGTCATGTCCAACTCTGTGTGACCCCATAGATGGCAGACCACCAGTCTCCTCTGTCCCTGGGACCATCAGTTCAGTTCAGTTCAGTTGCTCAGTCGTGTCCGACTCTTTGCAACCCCATGAACCGCAGCACACCAGGCTTCCCTGTCAATCACCAACTCCCGGAATTCACTCAGACTCATGTCCATTGAGTCAGTGATGCCATCCAGCCATCTCATCCTCTGTCGTCCCCTTCTCTTCCTGCTCCCAATCCCTCCCAGAATCAGAGTCTTTTCCAATGAGTCAATTCTTTGCATGAGGTGGCCAAAGTCCTGGAGTTTCAGCTTTAGCATCAGTCCTTCCAAAGAAATCCCCAGGGCTGATCTCCTTCAGAACGGACTGGTTGGATCTCCTTGCAGTCCAAGGGACTCTCAAGAGTCTTATTCAACCCCACAGTTCAAAAGCATCAATTCTTCGGCGCTCAGCCTTCTTCACATGGAAAAATGACTGAGTCTAGGACTGGCATAGGAAAAGTATAGTTTGATCCTGGAACATCTTGCTGTGCTGGAAAGCAGTGAGTACTTCATAAACTAATGCAATGGAAGCAACCTCGATGTCCATCAGCAGATGAATGGATAAGAAAGCTGTGGTACATATACACAATGGAGTATTACTCAGCCATTAAAAAGAATACATTTGAATCGGTTCTAATGAGATGGATGAAACTGGAGCCTATTATACAGAGTGAAGTAAGCCAGAAAGAAAAACACCAATACAGTATACTAATGCATATATATGGAATTTAGAAAGATGGTAACAATAACCCTGTGTACGAGACAGCAAAAGAGACACTGATATATAGATCAGT
>NW_011494799.1:3844440-3844671 GCF_000754665.1 Bison bison bison | reverse complement strand
TTCATTTCGATATTTGGCAAAACTAATACAATATTGTAAAGTTTAAAAATAAAATAAAATTAAAAAAAAAAAAAAACAACTAATGCAAGGACTTCCCTGGTAGTCTTGTGGTTATGAATCTGCCTGCCAATGCAGGGGACACAGGTTCAATCCCTGGTCTGGGAAGATCCCATATGCTACGGGCAACTAAGTACACACAGCAGCGTTCCTGAAGCCCACACACCAAAACCC
>NW_011494799.1:3807302-3844340 GCF_000754665.1 Bison bison bison | reverse complement strand
CTAGACCCCATGCTCCACAACAAGAGGAACCACCACAGTGAGAAGCCCATGCACCAGCAAAGCATAGTCTCCAGTCCCTGCAACTAGAGAAAACCGCACACAGCAAGGAGGGCCCAGCACAGTCAAAAATAAAATAAATAACAATAAATTTAAAACAACGGATACAGACATGTACAAAGGAAAACGTGCTGACTTAAGGAGACTAATCTGGTCAAATTTAGGACAATATGAGCATAAGATAGAATCATAAGAATGAATTTTAATATACTGAATGTGGAAGAAGAAAGGTATCCATTGTGATAGGCAAAGAAAATAGAATTGAGACTGAACCTTTCTTTATGGAAGGGTGCCAGCTAATAAACTTGAGGAAGAAATTTTAAATATTAAATAGCAAGCATTTTGTTGGGAACAGGGTATTCCCATATGTATCAAAACATCACCCCTAGATTACTTGTTAATTATGCAAAATAAAAGTATCTTGCAGTGGATAAATCTAGTAGGTAGCACCTGACCAAATGATCAAATAAAAAAACAGGGAAAACCAAAATCTTGTGCCCCTGAGTGGTTGCAATGAAAAAAATCCACCATCATTTATGTTGAACATTTTAAAACTGTGAAATGTAGAACTTAAAAGTAGGAACACATGTATACCTGTGGCGGATTCATGTTGATGTATGGCAAAACCAATAAAATATTGTAAAGTAATTAACCTCCAACTGAAACAAATAAATTAAAAATAAATAAATAAAAGTAGAATTTAAAAACTGTGAAATGTATCCAATTTGTGGTTCAATGATTCTTAGTAAACTTATGGAGCTATGAAGCCATTGATATGGTCCAATTTTACAGCTTTCTGTATTCCTCCAGTAGTCTCCCTAGACTGTATGCAGTCAATCTATGGTCTCACTTGAAGCCACAAACAAAGACGGATCTGCTTTTGTCTCTACAAATTTGCATTTTCTGGGTATTTTATATAAATGCAACATACTACACGTGATTTTTTTGTGCAAGACTTTGTACAATTGCAAACAATAGTTTTCAGGTTCACACATGTTATAGCATGCACGAATATTTCACTCCTTTTCATTTATAAATGGTATTCGATTGCATAGATGTTGTTGATATTCACTCCATAAGCCATGTCCAACTCTTTGCAACTCCAAGGACTGTGGCACACCACACTCTTCTGTCTTCCACTTTCTCCCAGAGTTTGCTCAAAAAATGTCCATTGTCAGTGATGCCATCCAGCCATCTCATCCTCTGTCGTTCCCTTCTCCTGACTTCAATCTTCCCCAGCATCAGGGTGTTTTCCAATGAGTCAGTTCTTCACATCAGGTGGCCAAAGGATTGGCGCTTCAGCTTCAGTATCAGTCCTTCCAATGAATAGTCAGTGTTAATTTCCTTTAGGATTTACTAGTTTGATCTCCTTGCAGTCCAAGGAACTCTCAAGAGTCTTCTCCAGTACCACAATTTGAAGCATCAATTCTTCAGCACTCAGCCTTCTTTATGGTCCAATTCTCTCATCCATACACGACTACTGGAAAAAACCAAGCACTGACTATGCAGACATTTCTAGGCAAAATGATGTCTCTGCTTTTTAATATGTTGTCTAAGTTTGTCATAGCTTTCCTTCCTAGAAGCAATCATCTTTTAATTTCATGGCTGCAGTCATCGTCTGCACTAATTTTGCAAGATGTACTCTGCATATAAGTTAAATAAGCAGGGTGACAATATACGGACTTTACGTATTTCTTTCCCAGGTTTGGACCATTCTGTTGTCCCATGTCCAGTTCTGACAGTTGCTTCTGGACCTAAATACAGATTTCTCAGGAGACAGGTAAGTTGGTCTGGTACTTTCATCTCTTTAAGAATTTTCCACAATTTGTTGTGATACACACAGTCAAAGGCTTCTGCATAGTCAATGAAGCAGAAGTAGATGTTTTTATGGAATTCTCTTGCTTTTTCTGTGATCCATCAGATGTTGGCAATTTGATCTCTGGTTCCTCTGACTTTTCTAAGTACAGTTTGTACATCTTGAAGTTCTCAGTTCACATACTGTTGAAGCCTAGCTTGAAGGATTTTGAGCATTAGCTTGCTAGCATGTGAAATGAGCACAATTGTACTATAGTTTGAACATTCTTTGGCATTGCCCTTCTTTGAGATTGGAATGAAAACTGACTTTTTCCAGTCCTGTGACCACTGCTGAATTTTCCACATTTTCTGGCATATTGAGTGCATCGCTTTAACAGCATCATCATTTCGGATTTGAAATAGCTCAGCTGGAATTCCATCACCTCCACTAGCTTTGTTCATAGTGATGCTTCCTACAGGCCACGTGACTTCACACTCCACGATGTCTGGTTCTAGGTGAGTAATCACAGTATCATGGTAATCAAGGTCATTGAGACATTTTTTTGTACAGTTTTCTGTGTGTTCTTGCCACCTCTTCTCATTATCTTCTGTTCTGTTAGGTCCGTATCATTTCTTTCCTTTATTGTGCCCATCTTTGTATGAAATGTTTCCTTGATGTCTCTAATTTTCCGGGAGATCTCTAATCTTTTCCATTCTATTGCTTTCTTCTATTTCTTTACTTTGTTCACTTAAGAAGGCTTTTTTGTCTCTCCTTGTAATTCTTTGGAACTCTGCATTCAGATGGCTGTTTCTTTTCTCCTTCGCCTTTCACTTCTCTTCTTGTCTCAACTGTTTGTAAGGCCTCCTCAGACAACCATTTTGTTTTGTTGAATTTCTTTATGCTCAGAGTATGTGATAAGTGTTAAAAGTTGGGTGGGAATCAAAATTCATGGGGCAGAAATGGGAATTAAGTCAAAGAATTTTATGTCCTTTTAAATGTGGGAGTTGAACCCAGAGGCCTGATGAGAAGGGAACGGTAACATGGAAAATCAGTTGCTTTAATGTATTTTGTGGAAACACTTGCTGATAGATAATGAGATCATCAGTATATTAAAGATGATGGTATTGATAAGATTTAAATGCTATATAGGAGAAATAGCATAAAGTTCAGTGATCTGAAAAAGGGACTGAGAAATGAGGAGAGAGAATCCATACTCCTCTTTCTCTCTTTGCTTAATTTTATCAAACGAGTATTGATCCCATGAGCTTCCCAGGTGGCTCAGTGGTAAAGAATCCGTCTGCCAATGCAGGAGATGCAGGAGACACAGGGTCAATCCCTGCATCAGGAAGATCCCCTGGAGGAGGAAATGGCAATCCACTCCAGTATTCTTGCTGGGAGAGTCCCACGGACTCTCTGTCCCTCATGAATGTAATCAATTAACTCAGCTTCCTGTATGACTTGTCACTTCCTCATATGTCTCTTTCCTGTATGTGGGGATCTCACTCCGTCATGGACTCATATTACTGTTGTCATTTTCATGAACCTTTCCCATGACAAGTTAGAAAAACCTTCTCCGGGCCAAGGAAACAAAGACCACAAAATCTATGTTCTGCCAGAAGTTATTCTAAGTCCCCCAGACACAAGTTCATGGGTTGACTATAATGGGAAGCAGAAACCTATTAGATAGCTATAACATTATTTTCAAAATAGTTCTTAAAAAAATGGCTACCATATATTTTATATATACTGAATTTTATATATGCTTTATGTTTCATGCAAAGATTCTAGTATATGTCCAACCAAAAATAATAACTTGTACAATAAAATAAACTGGCACTGATAAATTATTCCTACCATCTATAACTTTTCTTTATTTAAGAAATAAAATTTATATACTATTTAAGACTGTGCTGTCTACATACATGAATATATCACAGTCCTTATCTTTGGGGAGCTTGGGAAAAATATGTTTTCTGAAGTAAAGAAGACAGGAGAGATTATTAACAATATGTATAATTTTATTTCTTTTTTGTGTATCCGTAATTGATTCATAATATATATAATAGAACTGAAAATAATTCAGTGATGTGGTCATAACAGTTCCTGGTTAGAACATGGACATAGTACATCCACCTTTCAGGAGACTATATTACAAGCTGGTTTCCATTCTATTTCCGGTTTATTAAGCATGTGAGAGTCATGTAAAACACAAGAGGCCAGCCACAGGCAATAGCACATCTCATATTTCATACAACCCAGTCCTCCTGCCTGACATGTTGCTTTCTGCTTCTTCAGATCCCGAAGTGTATGAGCTCTGTGTGTGCTCAGTCACTCAGTCAGGTTTGACTCTTTGGAAACCCACGGATTGTAGTCCACCAGGCTCCTCTGTTCATGGGATTTTTCCAGGCAAGAAGACTGGAGTGGGTTGCCCTTTCCTCTACCAGGGAATATTTCTGACCCAGGGATTAAACCCATGTCTCCAGCATCTCCTACATTGGCAGGCAGATTCTTTACCACTAAGCCACCTGGGAATCCCCATATGAACCCTACCTCTGCATTTTAGGTTAGATATTGACACCCTGTCTTGCTCCTCTCTTTGAGTGATCCATTCAGAATCCCCTTCTTTTTCTTTTTTAATTGGTGGAAAATTGCTTTAAAATATTGTGTTGGTTTCTGTTGTATAACAACACGAATCAGTCATAATTATATATATATATATACTCATCATTATATATATCATATACATATTATAATATGATATATATAATGATGGATATATATACACACCCCTTCCCTCCTGAGTCTCCCTATCCCCACCCCACCACCCTAGATCATCACACAATGCCATCACAGTGTATTATTTAGCAACTTCCCACTAACCATTTATTTTACATATGATAGTGAATCCTCTTCTGAATTACTGACCTTAGTTTTCTACCTGATACTCTATCTTATAAAGACTCATGAAGAATTACCCATGGGTTTTAGGTAAAATTTGATCTTAGTCCTGACTCTATGGAACATCTGACAGACTGGCTGATCATCACCCTTCACTGACTCTGCCAGTCAAGGCAGGGACGTTCAGAAAATGGTAGAGACTCAAGACTATTGAAATACTGTAGTTTGTGGCAAACATGTAGAACCAATGTTTAAATGCACTAATGCACCAGTACATGGCTCCTTATATAATGATCCTTTAATCCCATGGATGGAGGAGCCTGGTAGGCTGCAGTCCATGGGGTCGCTAAGAGTTGGACAAGACTGAGCAACTTCACTTTCACTTTCATGCATTGGAGAAGGAAATGGCAACCCACTCCAGCGTTCTTGCCTGGAGAATCCCAGGGACAGAGGAGCCTGATGGGCTGCCGTCTATGGGATTGCACAGAGTCGGACATGACTGAAGCAACTTAGCAGCAGCAGCAGCAAGACTATTTATGTTCTATTCATGAAAAGGGATTCCTTTTCATCCATGGTTGATGAAACAACCATCAAACCTCATTTATAATTCAAGTTATTAAGGTTTTCCATTGTAACTAGCCAGTTTCACTTAGACTTGTAAATTTAATAGAATCCATCTGCCACACCTAGTCAATCCTGCCATATTTGCCTTCCAGAAGAAATAATAACCAATTTGCCTGCTTTAGCTGCAAGAATTTAAAGCCAATTTGTCACAGTACCCAAAAGTTAGTAAGTACTATAAAGTCAGTTAAACTGGAAAGATTAAATAAAGTTGATTCTTGTTTATGAGGCACTCTAAAACTCTTTCATGAATACACTTTGTTTTTTTTTCCTTGAAGCATAGACATTTTAATAGAGAAGTAGATGATCTGTTCTTAATTCTCCAAATTGTCTTTCCCGTTACACTTGGTGAATTGTACCCTCAAGGCACAAAAATTCATTTTAATTTTAGTATAGTCTGTGTGAGAGAGACAGTGCCCAGAGTAAGTATATGGGGATAGGAATGAGGGCTGGACATGGGGCTCATTCTCCCAAATTAGGGCCAAAGCAAGAAGTGTTAGTTATTGGTTTATTATTGAGTGCCTTGGAGAGATCTGAGAAAAGAAACTTAAGTGGCTCTTTAATTATAGAAAACATTTTCCTTTTATGATTGTCTAAGAGAAAAAAGGTACTTCAGTTCAGTTGCTCAGTCGTGTCCAACTCTTTGTGACCCCGTGGACTGCAGCACGCCAGGTTTCCCTGTCCATCACCAACTCCCGGAGTTCACTCAAACTCAGGTCCATTGAGTCGGTGATGCCATCCAACCATTTCATCCACTGTTGTCCCCTTCTCCTCCCGCCTTTAATCTTTCCCAGCATCACAGTCTTTTCCAATGAGTCAGTTATTCACATCAGGTGCCCAAAGTATTGAAGTTTCAGATTCAGTGATGGTCCTTTCAATGAATATTCAGGACTGATTTCCTTTAGGATGGACTGGTTGGATCTCCTTGCAGTCCAAGGGACTCTCAAGAGTCTTCTCCAACACCACAGTTCAAAAGCATCAATTCTTCAGCACTCAGCTTTCTTCACAGTCCAACTCTCACATCCATACATGACTACCGGAAAAACCATAGCTTTGACTAGATGGACCTTTGTTGGCAAAGTAATGTCTCTGCTTTTGAATATGCTATCTAGGTTATTCATAAATTTTCTTCCAAGGATCAAGCGTTTTTTAATTTCAAAGGGTACTTTAAAACTAATAAATTGGTTGGCTAAAAACAGGTGAGATAGGAAAAAATAATATCTAATTCTTATGGAATATATATGATGAGTTGGAAAATATTTTAGATACTTGTATATGTACATATACTCATGTAATCATATAGTAACATGTGATGTAAGTATAAATATTATTCCCATTTTACAGTTCTGGGATATATTTATGAAAATATGAAACTAATCTTAATAACAACACTTACTGAGCATTTAGTAACTAGCAGCCACCATAATTGCTACATATGAATTAACTCTAGGTCTCAGGGAATATTTATTAGGTAGGTACTATGCCTACCTATTTTATCAACCAGAAAATCTAGACTCAGTGATTTTAAGTAAATTGTCCAATGGTCAGCAAGCAGTAGCTCTTATAACACTGTAGATATCTTACACTTTATCATTTTTCTATACTGTTGAAAGAGAAAGAGAGTTTAGAGAATTCAAATGTAGGTCAAACTTAAAGGTGACAAAAATAACCTATATATAGTGTGTGAGTTATAGAACACAAAAAGTGGTCTCTTAAAAAATGCATGTGTGTATGTGCATGTGTGTATATATATATATATTTACTGTCATTAAAACACTTTTTTCATATTGAACTGCTATTAGCAATTTATTTCTATGAGTTTTGTCCTCTTTTTTATTGGAAATATATTTACATTAAACTTTCAGTGGTTAAAACTTGGAATAAGATGTTTGCCAATTGAGAATGAAACCCTGGGATGATTAAACATAGGGCCAGAGGCCCTGGGAAATAAGTATGGCAAGGCCCAGGAGATAAACACAAATAAGAAAGCATGGACAATCTCTGGGTCCTCAGTAGTTTTGAGAAAATGAAGTTTCTAGTACAAAGCACAAGCCTCCTCTCCTATCTTTAGCCTGGCTGCTAAGCAGTTGGGTCCCATCTAATTACTTAGCTTATCTTCTTCTCTCCAGGCCATGTGGATTCAATTTTCCTCATATGAGTTTGCTGAGAGCAAAAGCAGAGATCCCAAAGGACTATTTCTTAAACAAAAGGAGATTTATTACTTTTCACTGAAAGGGTATTTGTTATCGTTGGAATTGTGTGTGTGTCAGCTGAATGGATGAGGGTCCTGGCTGTGGACTAGAAGACTATAGAACAGCTCCAAGCAGCTCTTTAACCTCTCACAGTTTTTCGGTTGTCATAGATGTAGCATTTGACCTTCAGAGTTCAAGCTGGAAAGGGAAGCAAGAGGTCAGGGCTCTGATGGCATGGTGACACATATACCTATAGGCCCCGACCTTGGCAGCCCCAATCAGTCCCCTCTCTGTCCCACAGCTCTGAGAGGTTAACTGTTTTCATTGGTAAGTGCCATGATGTGGACTTTTATTCTTCCAGTCCCTGGGAAAGGAGGGGAGGGTGCGAAAGCCAACTCTTGGCTGGAGATCAGGTAGTAGGGAAAGTCTGGGATTAGATGTTCCTGCTATGAACTAAACCGTGTCCTCCCAAAATTCATACACTGAATCCCTCCCCTCAGTGTGACAGTTGTGGAAACAGGGCTTTCAGAAGGTCATGAAAGTTAAATGAGGTCATGAAGATGAGGTTCTAATATGGTTGTATTTTTTGTCTTATTAAAAAAAAAAAAGAGAGAGAGAACAGAGAGATCTCTGAGTGTGTACAAACCAAGAAAAGGCCATGCAAGAAGACAGAAGTTAACTGTGTACAAGCCAGATCAGGGACCTTACCAGAACAAAGCACACTGGCAACTTGATAAAAGGTGAAATCACGAAATGAAGACATCCACTCAGGGAACTGTAGATAGAGAAGAAATAAAGCCCAAAGGTTGCAACCCTGGATATTTTACAGATCCAAGACAAGTAACACAAGCTGAGGAAGGAAGAAATGCATGAGGAGGAGCAGACAGTGAGGTGGAAGGATCAGCAGCAGAGACGGGTAGACTGAAGAAAGAGCTGCAAGAGACTGAGAATGGTAGACCCTCTGTCAAATGTGCTGATGCGCCAGGTGGGATAAGGATTAGGGATTTGCCAACGTGTGCAACTGACAAGAGCCTTTTCATGGGAGGTTAGGAGGCAAAGAGCTGATTGGAGAGGGTTTAAGAGATAGTGGGAGGATGAAAGTATAAATAGCAAGTGAAAATAAATGTTAGGCATCATTATAGAGGGAAAGAAAGGAATGGCACCGTCATTGAAGGGAGAAATGGGGTCAAGAGCTTTTGCTTTGACTTTGTTTTTTAAATAGGGAAAGTAAATTTCTTTGTTAGTGGTAGAGAAATGTGAAAGAAATATCCTTATTTCTATGATAAGTTGGCTTTTGCTAAGAGCACAGAACCCATGCTAACTGGAAGACAAGCAGAGTCTGAGGGCTGCGGGCGCAGGTGGGTGTGTATGGTGGAGACACGTGCAGGGAGGTTACCATTTTATTATTTTTTTTCTCAGACAAATAGGAGTCCAGGTCAATACTTGAGAGTAAAGAGTGGGCAGAGGTGTTGTGGCTTGAGGAGAGAGGATAAGGTGTGGCATATTTGAGGAGAGAAGGTCTGACATAGGCACATAGGCACAGGGGAATGAATGATTTTCAGGCACTATTAATTGATCTGCTTGATGTTGGTCAGGAATTTGATGTCACCAGCGCTTTACTGGTGCTTACTTAGTCAGTTTTACTGTAGGATGATAGCAGTATAAGATGATCAATAGTTAAACAATTTTACAAAATACCATGTACAAGAGAGTATAATAACATTCTTGATAAGAAGGTGCAACACGGTTGTCACCACATGGGAGTGGACACTCTAGGAATTTGCAAAACTTGAACTTGGGGTTCAAGTAAAGCATTGAATTTCTAGATATTTTCATTTTATCAAATTCTTTAAACATTTCTAATGTTATTTTATAATACCCATGTTATATTATACAATTATACATGCTTATAATTTTAAAACAAATAGGGAACCAGCAGATTTGAACAACACTATTGACCAAATGGAGAAGGCAATGGCACCCCACTCCAGTGCTCTTGCCTGGAAAATCCCATGGACGGAGGAGCCTGGTGGGCTGCAGAACATGGGGTCATGAAGAGTTGGACACAACTGAGCAACTTCACTTTCACTTTTCATTCTCATGCATTGGAGAAGGAAATGGCAACCCACTCCAGTGTTCTTGCCTGGAGAATCCCAGGGACAGAGGAGCCTGGTGGGCTGCCATCTCTGGGGTCGCACAGAGTCAGACATGACTGAAGCAACTTAGCAGCAGCAGCAGCACTGACCAAATAAACCTAACAGACATATATAGAACATTTTATTCAAAACCATAGGACACACATTCTTCTCAAGCACATAGAACATTGTCCAGGATAGATCACAAGCTAGGTCACAAAAGAGGTCTTAAAAATTTTAAGAAGATTGAAATCATCCCAAGTATCTTCTCCAACCTAAGAGAGTAAAACTAGAAATCTATTACAAAAGAAAAATGAGAAAATTCAAAAATATTTAGAAATTTCAAAACACACTCTTGAATAACCATTGAATCAATGAAGAAATCAAAAGGGAAATAAGGAAATATCTTGAAACAAATTAAAATAAAACCACAACATGTCACAAAAAAATTTTGTGATGCAGCAAAAAATAGTACTAGTAGGGAAATTTAGGGTGATAAATGCCTATATTTAAAAAAGAAGAAAGATCTCAAATAAACAATATAACTTTATACCTCAAGGAACAAGAAAAATTAGAATAAAATAAGTATAAAAGTAGCATTAGGAAGAGAATAATGAAAATAAGAACAAAATAAATGGTTCTATAGAAAATAGAAAAAACTTTCAAAACTAAGAGTTGGTTATTTGCAAAGATAAATAAAATTGGCAAAACCTTGCCAGGACTTACTAAGAAAAAAGAGAAAACTCAAGTAAATAAAACTAGAAATTGAAGAGGAAGCATTTAAACTTTAGCCAGAGAAATACAGAAGATCATACAGTTCTCTTGTAAACATTTACACTCAAATAAACTGGTCAATCTATAAGAAATAGATAAATTCCTAGAAGCATGCAGTCTACCAAGACTGAAGAAGAAATGGAAATCCTGAACATACCAATAATGAGTTTGAATCTGTAGTCAAAAACCTCCCAACACAGCACAACCCAACCAGATGCCTTCACAGTTGAACTCTACCAAGTCTTTAAAGAAGAATTAATACAAATGCTTCTTAAGCTCTTCCAAATTAGAAGAAGGGAGAATACTTCTGAGCTCATTTTATGAGTGCAACATCACCCTAGTATCAAAGTCAGACAAAGACACTACAAGAAAAGAAAATTGTGGACTAATATGCCTGGTGAACATAAACCCAATCCTTAAGACAATATTAGCAAACCAAATTCAACAGCACATTAAAGGAACATACATCATGATCAACTAGGATTTATCCCTGGGATGGAAGGATATTTGAGCATTGTTGTTGTTAGTTGCTAGGTCATGTACAGTTCTTTGTGATCCCATGGACTACAGCACACCAGGCTTCCCTGTCCTTCACTAGTTGGAGCATAACACAAGTCAATCAATGTGGTATACCACATTACCAGAATAAAGAATAAAAACCATATGATTATCTCAATAGATACAAATAAATCATTGTAAAAAATTCAATGCCTTTTCATGATAAAAACTCTCAACAAACTGGGTATAGAAGGAACTTATCTCTAAACAATAAAGGCAATATATGAAACATCCACAGCTAATTTCATGCTGAATGGAGAAACACTTTCAGCTTTTCCTCTAAGTTCTGGAACGAGGCAAGGATGCTCACTTTTGCCACGTCTATTCAACATTGTTCTGGAAGTCTTAGCCAAAACAATTAGGCATGTAAAAGAAAAATAAAAGGAATCCAAATTGGAAAGGAAGAAGTAAAACTGTTTGTAGATGACATGCTTTTAAATGTTTTAAAAAAAAAACTCTAAAAACACCACACATACAAATGCGCACACACACACACAGTTAGAACTAAAAAACTCAGTAATATTACATAATACAAAATCAACACACAAAAATTAGTGGTATTGCTATACACTAACAATAAAGTATCCCTAAAGGAAATCATGAAAATAATTCTGGTCAAATTAATGTAAAGAGAATAAAGTACTTAGGAATATATTTAACAAAGGAGGTGAAAGACTTGTAAAAACTATGAAACACCGATAAAAGAAAATTTTAAAGTTACAAGTAAATATGGCATACACAGACAATGGAATATTCTGCCCTGAAAAAGAAGGAAAGGAGATCCTGCAGTTTTCAGCAACATGAGTGAACCTGGGCGACATTTCACTAATTGGAATAAATCAACACCAAAGGACAAATATATACTATATTATACCACGTGTATGAATTACCTGAAATAGTGAAACTCACAGAAGCCAAGAATAAATGGTGTGGGTCAGGAGTTAATGGGAAAAGGAAATGGGAAGTAGTCTGACCCAAACGTATAAAATTTCAGTTTTACAAAACTAGTATGTCCTGGAGATCTACTGTACAGAATAAAGTCTATGGTAAACAACACTGTGTTATATACTTAAAATTTTGCTAAAATGGTGGATTTTGTGTTGTGTTCTTATCACACATTAAAGTAATAATAAAAATAATAAAGAGGTTGGGAAAAGCTTTTAGAAGGAATGGATGTGTTTATGACATAGATTTTAGTGATGGTTTCACAGGTACATGTTTACCTCCAAACTCAACAAGTTGTTTATATTAAATACATCCCTAAGAATACTACACCTGTTTTCAGTTGCCATTAGTAATCAATTATTTTAAAGATAATTTAACATCCTGGATTTAACAGAGGAAATACAAAGTAAAAGAATAATGAAATATAGGGCTCCTGATGCAAGTATCACATCCTAAGAATACAGCTGTTATTTCTCTGGTCTAACATAAAAAATTAATATGTGATGAAATTTTTTTCCTTGCTAACAATTTCCTCCTCTAAAAGAGTTTTACCCCATTTCCTAGTTCTCTTTCCATATACCCTTGTAATTTTCCACTTACAAATATGTGATTGTTTAAAATTTTCTATCTCCTTTAAGAAATAAATTTAATTATATGAAGTTTTATATTAGTGTATCTGTTCATATACTGGAGAATTAGTTCATCTGTCAATCTTCTATTAGATCATCTATACAAAAGGAAGAAAATGCATTTCTGGGAATATATTGGATTTTCCAAGCAGATTTTTGTGTTCTTATCATGACCCAGTTTATCTTATTTTCATTGGTCTAAAAGGCCATGAATATCTCTTAATTTACGATGCTGAATTTCCTTTTGTTTTCCCCGGGGTCTCATTTTTCCCAAACAATCCCTTCAGCTGCACACCATTGAGCAAGAGAGACACTCTTTGATGATGAGAAGATTCACAAAGAGGCTGGCTGCCTGCCTCGTTTGAGGAAATCACACTGGACCATCCTGCTCTGCTGAAACAGATGTCCTCCACTAATCCACTTAGACAACTGTGGTCCAGAGAGCTCCTATAAGAGAATGATCTAGCGCCTGGCCCCAGATGAGGAACAAAGACTCACAAAGTAAACCCTCTGCACATGGATTTTTAAGACCCACACAACTAAAACGTTTTTAAAATCACGATTTTCCAGATATTTTAATTGGGTAATTGCCTTCTGCTCTTGATCTCAGGCATACTTGTTGTAAACCAAAAGATCCAATTTAAGATTTTCCGCGAGGTTTATATCTTCTATGCTTGTTGCTTTTTAGTCACAAAGTTTGGCCAACCCTTTTGAGGCCTCGTGGACTGTAGCCCACAAGGTTCTTCTATCCATGGGATTTTCTACGCATGTTAGAGGTGGATAAATGAAAATGGCGATCTGTAGAGGCTCTTTAGATGCAAGAGCATTAAAAATAATAATAATAGTGTCTTCCCCTTTCCCCAGTCAAAGCAAGAAGAGCAAACTCTTTTTAAAACTATTAAAGGGTTATTTTTAAGAGATGATACAAATGTGTCTCTTGTAAAAACAAATGCATGACAGAGATAGGTGAAATGTTTTGTTGCTGTTGTCCAGCCACTAAGCTGTGTTCAATTCTTTGTGACCGCATGGACTGCAGCCCGTCAGCTTCCCCTGTCCTTTGTCCCCTCCCCTAGTTTGGACTAGTTTGGGCCTTGGCTCCCATAGTTTGCTCAAATTCATGTCCATTGAGTTGCTGATACTATCCTACTGTCTCACCCACTGCCATCCCCTTCTCCCTTTGCCTTCAATCTTTCCCAGTATCAGGGTCTTTTCTCTGGTTGAAACGAAATCTCAAACAGCAAAGACACATATAGGGAATTGGGAATTCTGAAATAAATGTACAAATTGATGCTAAGTTGGTCTACTAGTAGGCTAGTAGTAAGTTGCATTCCATTAGACATGATTGATTTTCAAGAATTATTTTGCAATATCGTCAGTTTTCTACAACTTAGAGAATTGTAAAATAGTTCAAAGACAATGAAAAGCTGAGATAACTTGGATGGGTGAGCATGACAGAACTCTTTTTTTGTTTGTTTGTTTTGACTCATTTCGAAGTTTTACAATTTTTTCCTTACTAACCAACCTTAATTTATTAGAAAAAATACATGCATGTATATATGTACATACAGAGATATGTATATATTTATATGTAAGATTTCTATGGAAATTCCTTCTGAAAGGTTTTCTACAACTTGTTCAGTCACCAAGTTGTGTCTGACTCTTTTGTGACCCCATGGACTGTAGCCCACCAGGCTCCTCTGTCCATGGGATTTCCCAGGCAAGAATACTGGGGAGGAGTGCCATTTCCTTATCCAGGGGATCTTCCTGACCCAGGGTTTGAAACCACATCTCCTGCACTGGCAGACAGATTCTAACCACTGAGCCACCACTCTTTCAGAAAAAGCAGTACCTATTATGGCAGAGTTTCAGTCATGGAGTGATGAAATTTGCTGGCATGTGAGATTTCAAGAGCATATACACATATTAATTCCTATGCAAAATAGTAGAAAGTTCCTAAGTAATGCAATATCATTCTGTTGAAATAGAACTGCCTTATGATCCAGCAATCCCACTGCTGGGCATACACACTGAGGAAACCAGAAGGGAAAGAGACACGTGTACCCCAATGTTCATCGCAGCACTGTTTATAATAGCCAGGACATGGAAGCAACCTAGATGTCCATCAGCAGATGAATGGATAAGAAAGCTGTGGTACATATACACAATGGAGTATTACTCAGCCATTAAAAAGAATACATTTGAATCAGTTCTAATGAGGTGGATGAAACTGGAGCCTATTATACAGAGTGAAGTAAGCCAGAAGGAAAAACACCAATACAGTATACTAATGCATATATATGGAATTTAGAAAGATGGTAACGATAACCCTGTATACGAGACAGCAAAAGAGACACTGATGTATAGAACAGTCTTATGGACTCTGTGGGAGAGGGAGAGGGTGGGAAGATTTGGGAGAATGGCATTGAAACATGTAAAATATCGTGTATGAAACGAGATGTCAGTCCAGGTTCAATGCACGATACTGGATGCTTGGGGCTGGTGCACTGGGACGACCCAGAGGGATGGGATGGGGAGGGAGGAGGGAGGAGGGTTCAGGATGGGGAACACATGTATACCTGTGGTGGATTCATTTTGGTATTTGGCAAAACTAATACAATTATGTAAAGTTTAAAAATAAAATAAAATTAATTAAAAAATAAAATAAAATATAAAAAAAAGAAAAGAAAAAAAATGCATTTTTAATTATCTCAGTTATGAAAAAAGTAGTAATTTAGGTTGTGCTTATCTGGCAGAGGGGAAAGCCAGTCTAAGACCCTCTGAACCCACTCATACTGGAAAAAGACTAAGTTAACAGGAAAGATGCAAAGGTGAAATAATATATGCTGAGCACCAAACTTCAGCTAAGTGCTTCACAGATCACATAAATTTGAATCTAAAAAAATGCACAAAGAAAGTATTATTTTCTTCATTTCATAGACTGAGAAACAGTAAGTAATTTAACCAAAGGAGAATTGGGGTTCAGATTCCAAAGCCCCATGTTTCTGTTTGCTTCCAAAGAAGGGATAGAAAGGTATATTGACTTGGGGTCAAATAAAAGCTTCCCACAGGTTGGGATAAAATAATTAAATCATAAAATATTAGAGCAAAATACACTTCCCTTAATGGTTATATTCCTGAGAAGCAAAATAAACACAATAAAGGCAGAGGGACTATGGGAGAGTGTAGATGGAGACCAGAGTTTCCTATATTATGCTCTCTCCCTCCCTCTCAACTATTTCCTAGGAGCCTCTAAGGAACTTCAGAAAACAGTTTCAAATCCTGAGCTCATTCAATCTCAGCAAAGACATCTCTTCATTCGAACTATATTTTCTGATTCCAAATCAGTGCTCTTCCAAATAATTCATATTGTCTTTACTGAAAATAAAGAGTTGCACATGAACCAGTATTTAAATGTCTGATCCAATGCTGTAAGCAGAGAGCCCTCAGATCTGACTTAGGGGAGACCTGCTCTCTTGTGGTTCTCTGAGCCCATCCATGTAGAGTCAAGAAAGCATTTTCCAGCTTCTTTTGTGGACAATCTCCATGTCGGAGAGCATATTAGGACAGCTCTTAGGCCGCACAAAGAAAGCCAGCTTGAAGCTATTGTTCACTTTGTCACTTAGGGACAAAAGTAAGAGAAAGAAGATAGGATGAGTGAAGAGGAAGCTTAATTCAGGAACACAAAGGTGAGCGGCAAGCTAGAGGATCTCTGTTTGCCTCCTACATCAAGTCTACTGAGGCTGGGGAGTTTTCAGCTAGTCATGTACTTCACGAATCTACAACAGCCTTCCAAATACCTCCAGACATATTAGCAGTTGCAAGAGCACCAGTCAGGTTAGGCTAGGTTATGCTTCAGAAACATGTAATTCTAAAAATCCAATGGATCACACAGCAAAACTGAATTTCTGTAGGTATCCAGTACAGATCATCAGGGAGGCTTTGTTTATCATGATCCCTCAGGGACCCAAACTGATGTGCTCAACACTGCAACATAGACATCTGCCATCTCCACAGCAATGAGAGGGAAATGTGACCCTTAAAACTTTGTTCATGTGTGATGCACATCATGTTAGTCCTTTTTTAGTCAAGGCAAAACACACGGCTGTACCCAGCTGTGCTGAGGACAGAGAAGTACTATCCCACCATGTACCCAGAATGAAAGCCAGAATAACCCAATGACCCCAGCGCCAAGACTCAAAGCACAGTAGAACTTCGAATTTGCATGGTATGCAAATGCATATCTTTCTAAGTGCATTACACTTCATGCATCCTTAATTGTCTTTTGTGGGATTCCCAGGTAGCACAGTGGTAAAGAACCCACTGCCAATGAAGGAGACTTGAATTCAATCTCTGGGTCGGGAGGCTCCCCTGGAGGAGGAAATGACAACTTACTCCAAGGAAAATCCTGTAGACAGAGGAGCCTGAAGGGCTACAGTCCATGGGTCAAAAAGAGTTGGACAAGACTTATGACTAAGCAACAACTTATTGCTTTGTTTATAATGCACAAAAAATATTTGTGCATTTATTATCTGTAGTCCCTAATGTTACTGTTTTTCTCAGGATTTCTCATTTACTACAGACTTCTTCACCTATGGCGCCAGTCCCATCTAACTCCCCAGTTAGTCCTGAAGAAGGCTGGTCATCTCTCCCTGGAATCACTCTGCAGACACTGCCAGAATGAAGGACACTGCCCAGGCTAGAAGCTTCCAACTGTTCTTCCCATCCACAAATTTGGACTCATCTGACTACTGGCACTGAATGCATCCAGCCGGACTTTGCACAACCCTTAGTACATTGATATTTGAATGCTTCCTTCAATGCAAAAGGGAGGTCCCCACAGATCCCCAAATGTCCTAACATCCTCCATTTCATCACTCTGAATGACTCATATCCATGTACTTAGTTATAACACTTCACAGCTTTCTCCTAATTCTCAGATCTGGTAAATCATGACAGATTTATATATAAATAGCAAATACAGTTTAATTTCCCTTTGAGTTGACGCTGAACTGTTAGTGTGGGGCAAATGTCTACCTGACTAATGTCCTCAGCATCTTCTCCTCTCTTCCTTTCCCCAGTGTTTCATTCTGCTCTCCTCCAGAGCACGAGAGTCACAACAAATGGATGGAAGAACCATGAACACGAGACAGGTTTGTGATCCCCCCTGCATGCGACTACTCCATTTAAATTATATGACTGCTTCCTTTACAGTTCTCAAAATCCCTTCAGGCTTGGAAGAAAGTTTGAAGAACTAACATCCTCCCTCTTTCATTTCCTTACATTTGTACAATGTTATTGAGTTCATTTCTCAGTGTTTATTTTAGGACTTCACTTGGAAAAGATGAGACATGAGAATTGATTGACTGCTCCATGAAAAATGTATTCTGTGTAATTCATTCAATTTGTCCCTTTAGTGCTGATCACTTTGTCCCAGTAGCCTTTGGCTCAGGGCTCATATTGGCACCTACAATGGAAGAGCAGCAGAAAAGGAGATATCCTAGTCTTCCCCTCTGAGAGAATTCTGGAATGCTGCTAAGTCACTTCAGTCGTGTCTGACTCTGTGCGACCCCATAGATGACAGCCCACCAGGCTCCCCCATCCCTGGGATTCTCTAGGCAAGAACACTGGAGTGGGTTGCCATTTCCTTCTCCAATGCATGAAAAGTGAAAGTGAAGTCATTCAGTCATGTCCGACTCTTAGCGACCCCATGGACTGCAGCCCACCAAGCTCCTCCATCCATGGGATTTTCCAGGCAAGAGTACTGGAGTGGGGTGCCATTGCCTTCTCTGGAATTCTGGAATAGTGTGAATCTATTTGGAAGTTTGCTGGAGATAAACCCCACCCTTCCTTCAGGTTCCACTCACCATTTGCCTCTGCCTCTATAGGGGTGATTTCTCTCTGCTAGAGTTTCCTACATGAAAAACACGTATTTTTTGAAGCACCTGGGGATCTAGTCATGGTTTATTTGCTTATATTTAATGCAAAAAATTGGGCAATCTTTGAAACTCTCAGAATTTCAGTTTATGTGTACATCAAATGCCAACCATGTTCCCCACTCCCCGAGTCTTGTTCACCTTAGCAAAGAGTTTATTCTGCTAAAACTTTAGACATTAATAGCCAGGACTCAGAGAGCATCGTGCTACAGTTAGATTTCATTGAATTTTCACAGTACCGTGAAGATATGATGACTGGTCCACCTTTTAAGAGGAGGAAGCTGAGAGTCAGCATGGTCAAGTAATTTGTACAGCTACAGAGTTGGTAAGCAGTTGAACTAGTAAGAGCCATACATTCTATTCACTCTGACTCTAAATCCCAAACTCTTAATTATTAGGAAGCTCCGCTCAAATGAGCCAATGGGCTGATTCAAAATTATAGGAAAGGCTCCACAAGTATGAGAATTGCTCTTCTCTGTGGTGTACCCTCCTATCAGGAGAAGGGACCTTGGCCACCAAGTAATGGTGGGAGTTGGATGGAACTGGAAAGAAGTAGCAGGACATCATAGGCACCTAACTCATTCTGAGTTCACCAAATTCTCTTGGGAGACTCTCCGTTAAGCTGTGATTTTTGTCATTCTGGAGGAGATGTTTATAGTAGAGATGCTAAGCAGCCTTATGGGGGAAGTTGCTCTCAAAAGGCAATGCGAAAGGAGCAGACAGGCAGAAGGCAGCAGAGGCGAGACCAGGTGATGGAGCAAAGAAAGGGTGAAGACACATGCCGGTGGCTTCTATGTCCAGTGAAAGTGAAGTCACTCAGTCGTGTCCAACTCTTTGCGACCCCGTGGACTGTAGCCCACCAGGCTCCTCCATCCATGAGATTCTCCAGGCAAGAATACTGGAGTGGGTTGCCATTTCCTTCTCCAGGGGAATCTTCCCAACCCAGGGATCGAACCCAGGTCTCCCGCATTGCAGGCAGACGCTATATCCAAGTACAACCCCTTTTTAAGAGTCACTCTCTGCCTTTCAGGACCATAAATCAGCCCCAATTCCTCTCTATTTCTTGCTTGAGTTATTTTGAGTGGTTTTATGTTACTTTATTCAAACCTCAACATAGCCTGCTCAAATCTACCCTATTTTCACCCCCAAACTCATATTCTTAACCTCTGCTATTCAGGTGTTCTCTTTGGGTAGTCATTGATCATTTGGGGTGATTACTCCAAGTCAATTGTCTTCATTTTATTGCAAAATTACATTGGTAAAGATTACTAGCTTTGGAAGCAGACAGACTCGGTATAACTCTGAATCTATTTCTGACTGGTTGTATTACTTGGAATACATTGTCAGAGCCTCTATTTATTAATGTGTTGAAAGGATAACAATAGTAACCTCTTTGTAGATCAATTAGGGAAAATGTAGAGTGTGCACATCATGGATGGCAGAGCATAGCATGTCTTCAATAGCTGATAGCCATTACTATCATAGTGCAATTTTTTGTTTGAAATGATCTTTCTAGATTTGAGTTCTTGAGGTGTCATTCCCCATGCCCATTTATAAGCCCTAGGTAGATGGAGACCAATGAAATTATTTCTTGGCTAATTTCCTGATTCAAAAACATTGATCAGAATTCAGTTATTTTAGGATAAAAAGCCCTCATTGCCCTTTGTTGTTAAAACCGCTATCACTATCACCCTTCCTGGCTTAAAGCCAACCTGATTTCTGCACTGAGAGAGCTGCTTTTTGCTTGTAAAAGGAAACAAACGCTGCTGGGAACTCCTCCGATGCTGTCTTCACGGTGATAGCAATAAACATCCGCGGGGAATGTGTTAATTGGTCTTGATCTTCCTCATTTTCTGCCTCATTACTGAGCCAACGCCAGGTAGACATTGTCAGCAAACAGACAACAGTGAGAGCTATCCTGATATAGTGTAATAAAGAGCTTTGGCGGTGGTGGCTTGCTGCATTCCTACTCAATCTCATTGACAGATTAAAGATTCCCCCCCACCCCTCACCGCCCCGCACATGTTTCAACTGCTAGGTTAATATATGTATGGGCATTACTTCACCGGCTTTGTTTATCACCCATCTGCTTAAGAGATAGAAGATGATTTACTGCTTTGAAGAGGTTTATTTAAAAACCACTTCCTGGAGGCAGAGAGAACTGAAACACCCCAGCCAAATCTCTAAATACAGGCTTGAACACCTGCTTCTCCAATTTTACAGATTCTCCTCATCCCTTGCTGCAGCCAAATGCTATAAATGTAGACCATGAATTTATACATGGACAGATTATCAACTGCAGAGGACCTAATGGCTCCTTTCCTCTTGCTAATTGCATGTATGATCTGGGTGAGTGTGTGTGCTCAGAGGCTACAGTCATGTCCACCTCTTTGTGACCCCATGGACTGTAGCCCACCAGGCTCCTCTGTACATGGGATTTCCCAGGTTAGAATACTGGAGTGGGTTGCCATGCCCTACTCCAGGGGTTCTTCCCAACCTGGGGATCAAACCCGTGTCTGCCTACATCTCCTGCATTGCAGAAGAATTATTTACCCATTGAGCTACCTCGGAAGCCCCTGTGACCTGGGACAACTTACCTAACCTTTTAGAGATTCAGTGTCTCATTCCTAAAATATGGGGATGGATTTGCTCTGCTGAGAATGCTGTTGTAAGTCATGTCTGACTCTTTTGTGATCCCATGGACTGCAGCCCACCAGGCTCCTCTGTCCATGGGATTTCCCAGGCAAGAATACTCGAGCAGGTTGCTATTTCCTCCTCCAGGGGATCTTCCCAACCCAGGGATCAAACCTGCATCTCCTGCATTGGCAGGAAGTAAGGATTAAAGATTATACATAGATACAGATAATGACTAATGCATGGTAAAATGGTAAGTATTGATAAAAACATCGTTGTTGGGACTTCCCTGGTGGTCCAGTGACTAAGACTTTTTCTTCTGATGCAAGGGATGTGGGTTCAACCCCTGGTCGGGGAGCTAAGATCCCCCACACCTCGTGGTCAAAAAACAAAACATAAAATACAGAAGCAATATTGTAACAAATTTAAAAAAAGAACTTTATAAATGGTCCACATCAAAAAAATTTAAAAAAAATTGTCATGATGGTGAAATGACAGCCATGCTGGTAATGTCAAGGGGCTCAAAGTCCTCTTATGCTTAAAGTCCTTGGTGAGACATTCAGAAGACATCTCACCCTTTTGGACCGTGAGTAGCAGCACATCAGCTTTTGAGCTCTTTTCACCCTCTTGCCCGTAGTCTCCTGCCCAGAGACTGTGAACCTGATGTTTGCTAATTCTCCAAACAGGAGTTCTTCCAACTGAAGTTACACCCATGAGTTGGGTCATATGAACAGATGTGACCTTGAATCACAGGCTTATTTTGTTCTTTATTTTTAAACACTGTTGACCCTTAGATTCTAGCAAAATAAAACACCCTACATGAACCATGGTCTTCCAAAGCCACTCATATAGGTCTATGCCAGAGCTGGTAAAGAGCTTGGCTTGGAACAGCTTGTAGAAAATTGCTGATGACTCTCCAGGGAACCCTGGAGGAAATCCAGCTTGGATCCCTGAGTCGAGACGATCTCCTGGAGAAGAGAATGGCTACCCACTCTAGTATTCTTGCCTGGAGAATCCCATAGACAGAAGAACCTGGTGGGTTACAGTCCATGGGGTCATAAAGAGTCCGACACAACTGAGCTACTAACCATGATGGTAGGACTCCAGGGAACATGGCAACCTGTATTCACTCAGCCCTATAGTTAGCTCAGAGAGGTACCTTGAGGATTCCCTTCTTTTTCTGGAAAGCTATCATTGAACGCATCTTCTTCACCCGTCTGGAGGAGAACACAGTGAATGCTCCTCGGAGGAGAATTGAAGGAGAATTGAAGCAGAAACAGTGGCCTTGCCCTTTCGGGAAGCATTTGAGTTACTACTATATGGTAACAACCTACATTTGAAATGCTCAAGTTTCAAACTATAAATACCTTATTTTTAGTCGTGAAGGACAGGGAAGCCTGGTGTGATGCAGTCCATAGGGTCGAAAAGAGTCGGACACGACTGAGTGACTGAACAGCAACAATCATTTTGGAAATCCAGACAAAACAATATTTAGCAAATCATTTTCAGAGGCCAACGAGGAAGTCTAAGATATGGCAGCTACACCCATGATTTTTACTTCTCTATACGTTGAAAACAGGATCTCCCTCTTCGACTTCAGATAATTATGAATAATTTTATATGTCCAGGAACATACTGCCAACCTCAGCCTTTCTTGCTTCAGCTCATTATTTGCTAATGATTTTCTTGGCCATGAAACTCAGAAAATTCCCTTGAGTTACTCAAAAAACAAAACAAAACAAAAAAAACCTCACAGGACATGGGTCCCATTTGTTCAGCATCTGTGCCGGACATCTGGAACCTGAGGAAATTCCACTGCTCAGGGTATGACGCGTAAATGAAATTACTTTTTCATGCACTTTAGAAAAGAGTCAAGAGCATCTTTCTGACCAAACAAGCCCATTTGTTCTCTTCCTGCAAGTGTTTCTCATTAAAAATGTCATATCCCTAATAAATTGCCTTAATGCCCCCACAGCTGGGTCTATGGTTTTCATGGTTTTGTGCACTCTCTGATTCTCACAGGGAACAGAAAGTGAGAGAAGAATGGGATTTTTCCCCCATTCTGTCTGCATGAATTGCTTTTCATTCACTCTCTGTATTGGAGTGAGAACTTGGCTTTCATAGGAGACCTCTAAGAGCTCAATAGTCCCTGCTTTTGGCACACTGTCCTCAAACACATCCTGTCAGATTTGCCTTTCCGATCCAGATATTGGATGGTGGCAGTTTGCTGTTAGTGATTGCTGGCTGAAAGGTGGCATTATTAAAAATTATTTCTTAGTGATTTATGTTTTGCAAGAAACTGACCAATATAGCAAGTCTTTAGTCTGCTATAAGAATATGGACTTCAAGGCTTACCCTGGTGGCTTAGTGGCAAAGAGGCCACCTGCCAGTGCCGGAGACACAGGTTCGATCCCTAAGCCGGGAAGATCCCACATGCCAAGGAGCAAGTAAGCCCGCGCACCTTAACCAGTGAGCCTGTGCTCTAAAGCCCGGGAGCCGTGACTCCTGAGCCCATGTCCCGCAACTACTGAAGCCCGAATTCCCTAGACCCCATGCTCCAGAACGAAAGAAGCCGGTGCAATGAGGAACCCGAGAACTGCAACTAAAGAGTAGACCCCACCCGCCACAACTAGAGTAAAGCCCACACAGCAACGAAGACTCAGCACAGCCGAAAAGAAACACAATTATAGACCCCAGTTTCAGTGAGCGCAAGATCAAAGAAATTAACTGAAGACAAGAATAGAGGGTGGCAGGGTATGTGTGTGTGTGATCAGGCATGCCTTTAGAAGCCACACAGAAGTGTCACAACAATCTTAGAGGCAATCATCCAAATTGTGTCCGAAGAGTTGAGATGTGACAAAATACCTGTTTTCGTATCTCTGGCCAGATGCAGCCTTGAATGTGACAGCTTCAACTTGTATCCATTTCTTCTCCCTATAGCTGTCATTCCCCTCACAACTGACTTTTTCCACCAGGTCACTGGGGCTTTGTACACCCGTTTTTCCAGTCATTCACTTCACTTTCTACATATGACATAAAAAATAAAATAAATGCCTACTGGTCTGGTGGCTAAGATGCCACACTCCCAATGCAAGGGGCCCGGGTTTGACCCCATGTTGGGGAATTAGATCCCACATGCTGCAACTATGAGTTCACACGACACAGCTAAAAATCCTGCGGCCACAGCAAAGACCCAGTGGGGCCAAATAAATAAGCAAACATATAAAAATTACAAAAAATAAAATGGAAATAAAAAGAATGGTTTAACTCGAAAGGACAAAAGTTACTTTTGGCACACAAACTTCTTTTCATTGGAAATTATTTTTGAACCTCTAAACTCCCTCTGAATTTTTCAGCACCTGTAAGCGGTGAGTATGGGAGGCTAGTAAACCGAACTGGTAGGTTTGTCATGAGCTGGCCAAGTGGCCTGAGTTTTCATTCAAGCTCCCAGAACTTTCTTCACTAGACTCGGATGCAGGTCCTCATTTACCTTTGACTTTTGTGATCCTTTCGCGACAGAGCTGTAGATTCTGGAGGCCAATGTCCATTAGCAATGTGGGCAGCTGGGTTTGCCTTGTGCCCTGGGGCACTCAGTTTCTAACTGAGAAGGTTCTAGACTGGCAAGTCCCCAACCGCATTAATCAGCAAGCCATTAAAAGACCCCTGGGGGCACACAGTTCAATCCAAAAACTGTCTACCAAGAGTCTTGCAAACACCTATGAAAATCTACGCTGGCCTCGTCAAAGTCCCACCTCTGTCCCGGGGGCCTTAAAGTCTACACTGGGACAAGTTTTTAAATATTTACACATTATGATAATTATAAGCCCAAGTTACAAAGACAGGAGAAGCAAAGAGTTTCACCTTCCTGGGAAGGGAGTTTGGGGGAGAGTGGATACATGTATGTATGGCTGAGTCCCTTTGCTGTCCACCTGAAACTATCACAGCATTGTTAATCAGCCATGTGTGTGCTTGACTTCAGTCGTCGCCAACTCTTTGTGACCCCATGGGCTGTAGCCCACCAGGCTCCTCTGTCCACGGGATTTTCCAGGCAAGAACAGTGGAGTGAGTTGTCATGCCTTCCAGGGGATTTTCCCAGCCCAGGGATCGAACCTGCATCTCCTGTCTCCTGCATTGCCAGGTAAGTTCATTACCACTAGCACCATCTGGGAAGTCCAGTCATTTATACCTCAATATAAAATGAAAAGTTAAAATGGTTAAAAAAAAAAAAAAGAGTTTCCCCTTAACTTGAAAATCAAGGGAGGCTTTACAGTGGAGTTAGTGATAGAGATAGATTTCAATGAATAAATCAAAGTTTCCAGGGAAGACAGGTGGGGAAAGGCTTGTATACCAAAGAGACGAGCCTCTGAAAGCACAGAGGTGTGAAAGATCCCTTTATTTGTTCCTTCGCTTATTCTTTGTTCTTTTCTTCCACAAATAGTTAGCACATACTATTAGGCGGGGAACCATTTTAGATGCAAGCAATACAGTGATGTGTGCATGCGTGCTAAGTCACGTCAGTCGTGTTCGATACTTTGTGACCCCACAGACTGTTGCCCCCCAGGCTCCTCTGTCCATGGGATTCTCCAGGCAAGAGTGTTGGATGCCCTCCTCCAGAGGATCTTCCTGACCCAGGGATAGAAACTGCATCTCCTACGTCTCCTGCATTGGCAGGTGGGTGGTTCACCACTAGCACCAGTGAGAAGCTAATACAGTGATGAGCATGACGAATAGTCCGCCCGATGTTCTTCTTTGTAGGGGATACAGATTAGGAACAAATATGCAAATCAATATGTAACATACAATACTATAGAGAAAAATAAATCAGTATAAGGGGGATGAGAAAACGGTTAGGAAAAGGAGAGCTTATCATGGTGGTCTAGAATGATGTCTCTAAGGATGGGACATTTCTTATGAGACATGAATTTGAACAGACAAAATGTGATGTGTCCAGAGACCATAAGTACTTGATCTTTGATGGAGCATAAAAGGACAGTTAAAGGCCATGAAGCTCCTGAAGGCATGTTGGCCTAATTAATGAGGGACATTTTCGTACACACTTAGCAACATCATGTAAGTAGCATAGACAAGAACAGCAGTACAGTCATTAAGGCATGGTATCCAGGTGGTAGAGTGCAGGTGAAGATAAGGCAAGTGTCTTAGAAATACGACTAAAGTGTCGATATGTACAGGGTTTCCCTGGTGGCTCAGTGGTAAAGAATCCACCTGCCAAGCAGGAGACACTGGTTCGATCCCTGAATCTGGAAGATCCCCTGGAGAAGAAAATGGCAACCCACTCCAGTATTCTTGCGTGAGAAACTCCATGCAGAGAGAAGCCTGGTGGGCTACAGTCCATGGGATTGCAAACACAACTTGGTGACTAAACAACAGCCATCAACATGTACAATGCTTTAGAGTAAGAAGGCTCTGGGGCTACAAACTTTGGCTTATGAGACAGTGTTCTTGTTGCAGACATCATAATCAACAGCAGCAGTTAAATTCATTAAATTCCTCCTACATATAAGGGACCCTCTTAAATGTGTTACTACAATTAACTCTGGCAATTCCTCAACAGTACTATGAGCCACAGAGTTTGAGGACCTTGCTCAAGGTGTCACAGCCCCTCCAGGATGTCTGGTGGGTTCTGAGCCAGCGCTGAGCCACTTTGCTGTAGTACCAGACTCAGTGAGAGACCATGGGAGCCAGAAAGGAAGGCTTTTTTCTGTGAGACTAGACAGGAGTTGAAAGTTTTAAGGGACAGTAGTTGGCAGGACTTGCTTAATTGATTAAGGCATGGCGGTGATGGAGAGGAAGGAGTGGAAGATGCTTCCAGGGGATCTAGCTTGCTAAGCCTTGTGGATCAGGATGCCACCAACAGAGATGTGTCCTGGTTACCTAAGGTCCAGGCAGACTGCCCTATGGGTTACACAGGACACAGCTGGGCCTTTCTTACAAATGAGTTATTTGAGAGTCACGCAACATGATCAACATTTGCTTGATTAGGGAGCAGATTCCTACAGTGTATGACAGAACAAGCCATGTCTCTGCACTGCTCAGATTTTTTTTTGATAATTTCATAGTGCCTTCCAGATAGAGTACATGCTTCTCTTCCTGGTATTAAATTTCAAAACTCTACATTATAGTTCAAATAACTTTGTTCATCCCATTTCCTTCTGTTTTCCTACTAAAAGTTCCAGTGTCCAATCAACTGGGCCCAGAAGAGTGTCTGGTTCCTGGTAGGTATTCTGAGATTTAGACTCTGCAGGGTCTATGAGAAACGGCAGGAGTTTTCATATTGGAAAGACTGGGCTACTGTACCTAGTAAACATTGGTGAGTCATTTAATTTCCCTTTCAATTTCCTGGCCAATCCTGGTATGATCTCCACCACCTAATGGAGACGACCAAATAATAATCATAATCATAACATTTGTTGTGCCCTTTCAAGTGCCTCAAATTCTTCTAAGGTCTCCAAATGTAGTTTTTAAGCTGTATTTTATTTTTTGGCTGTACCATGCAGCGTGCGGGATCTTAATTCCCTGATCAGAGATTGAAGCCATGCCCCCTGTAGTGGGAGCCCAGAGTCTTAACCATTGGACCGCCAGGGAACCCTGAATGCAGTTTCTTGTCTGAGCTTCCAAAGACCCTCTGCACAGGGTTCTGGTGGAAATTACTGAGACACAGGGCAGTTAAATAACTTGCCCAAGGTCACATTTGACAAGTTAGCACCAGGCATAAATTAAGCCCCAGGTGGTCTGACGTGATCTTCTTAATACAGCATGAGGCTGACAAAGTGAGAATGCCTATCATAAAACATCAGGCACACAAGGGCCCCTCCACAAATGCCCTTCCCCTCTGCTCTCTTCAACTCCTGTTAGCAGCTTCCAGTTCAACTGCACTATAATCTTAAACTGATTTTGCCACCAAATATGCTGGGTATGCTGGAACTGAGCCAATGAACAACTTGCCATGTTGATCACACTGTGCAAGAAAACATCTGTCTCTCTTGGTAAAACACCACTCCCATAATTAGAGAAACCCACTCTTGAGAGTCCCTTGGACTGCAAGGAGATCCAACCAGTCCATTCTAAAGGAGATCAGTCCTGGGATTTCTTTGGAAGGAATGATGCTAAAGCTGAAACTCCAGTACGCTGGTCACCTCATGCGTAGAGTTGACTCATTGGAAAAGACTGACGCTGGGAGGGATTGGGGGCAGGAGGAGAAAGGGACGACAGAGGATGAGATGGCTGGATGGCATCACCGACTCGATGGACATGAGTTTGAGTGAACTCCAGGAGTTGGTGATGGACAGGGAGGCCTGGCATGCTGCAATTCATGGGGTTGCAAAGAGTCAGACACGACTGAACGACTGAACTGAACTGAACTGAACTGACATGCACCAAAATGCCTCCATCACTTTAGGACAACATCATCATTGTTGTAAAACCATGTGGATTTTTAAGTGCTTCTGGATAGCAAATCTGTTTCTTTTGACTTTTTTATGTTGGAGTATAGCCGATCAACAATGTGACAGATTCAGGTGGACAGTCAAAGGACTCAGCCATACATATACATGTATCCATTCTCCCCAAACTCCTCTCCCATCCAGGCTGCCACACAACACTGAGCAGGCTTCCCTGTGCTAGACAGTAGGGCCTTGCTGGTTATCCATTTTAAATACAGCAGTGTGTACGTGTCGATCCCAAACTCCCTAACTATCCCTTCCCTCCATCCTTTCCCACTGGTAACCGAAGATCATTGTCTGAGTCTGTGAGTCTATTTCTGTTTCATAAATAAGTTCATTTGTATCATTCTTTTTAGATTCCACATATGAGGGATGTCATATGGTATTTGTCCTCTCTGTCTGACTTACTTCACTCAGTATGACAATCTCTAAATCCATGCATGTTGCAGCAAAAGGTATTATTTCATTTCTTTTTAATGGCTGGATAATATTCCATCTTCTTTAACTGGGCAGTAAATCTTATCCAGGGGTACTGGTTGTACATTTTTGGGTTCTTCTCAAATATTGTGTGTCATTACATGAAGGTGATCAATTATCACAATCATCAGTAATTGAGTATATTGGTGAGAAGGAATCTGTATGCTGAATTAGTGAGTGGATCCACCGGATGTAATTATGGGCAAACGATTCTCAGTAGAATGGCAAATGAAATACACAATAAATGATTAGCTAGTCGTTTGATAATTTCTATTGGTAAATAACACAAACCATGTGTTTCCGATTTGACCTTGATTTAAACATGGACAATTGAAAAAACCCTTTCAAACCAGGAAAGTAAATATTATTATTTATATAATAATATATAATATAATATTATTATTCTTATATAAGAATACAGGTCAGTATTACGGATAATATTTTCTCCAGGCAAGAATACTGGTGTGGACTGCCATTCCTCTTCCAAGGGATCTTCCCAACCCAGGGATCGAATCCACGTCTTCTGCATCTCCTGCATTGCAGGCAGATCCCTGAGCCTCCAGGGAAGCCCAATGTTCACCCAGATTCAGCTGCAACACGTAACCCACATGAAAGCAAAGAGAAAGTGAAGACACGCCCACGTGTCCAATTCTTTGCGACCCTCTGGGCTGTACCTTCCAGACTCCTCCATCCATGGGATTCTCCAGGCAAGAATTCTGGAGTGAGTTGCCATTCCCTTCTCTAGGGGATCTTCCCAACCCAGGGATCGAACCCGGGTCTCTTGCATTGCAGGCAGACACTTTATCATCTGAGCCACAAGGGGGGCTTCATGTAGCCCATGTAGGACTGTTTTTTCTTTTCTAAGCTTTCACTGAGTTAAACACCTCCAAAGAAGTACACTGGAGAAGTATGGTGGCTTTGAGATATGTCAGTTTGATGAGGTTTCTCTTTCAAGAATTCTCTTCTCTGTATATTTCCTGTTACAATAGGTCACAGGAGAAGTTATTGGGCAAGAGTTGGAAGGAGGAAGTGAGGTGGCAGCCACTGTTTAACTTCCCTCTGATCAGTGGCTACATGTCTCAATGACATGAGGGCGGAGAGCTGGGCCTGCACCTGCCCCGCCTTCCACTGACTCCTCCTTCAGCTTCTCTGACTCCTGGGCCGGGTTTTTCTGCTCAACTCCAGGATGAAGGGCCCAGCCTCTGAAGGACACCCTCACCAAGGTCAGAGACAACAAGAACTGACACAGCTTTCAATTCATTCTCAGGAGCTCCAGCCTATGCCTGTGGGTTCCAATCAGCCCTTCCTCCCCGACTTTACCATCATCCTCTCCTTTTAACAGCCTGCCCCGTGAATTTGTGCGTGCTAAGTCACTTCAGTCATGTCCAATTCTTTGCAACCCCGTGGACCATGGCCCACCAGGGTCCTCTGTCCACAGGATTGGGCTGCCATGCCCTCCTCCAGGGGATCTTCCTGACCCAGGGATTGAACCCGCATCTCTTATGTCTCCTGCATTGGCATGTGGCTTCTTTACCACTAGTGCCACCTGGAAAGCCTCTGTGAGTGTGAAGTTCCAGCGTTAAACACAGGGCTCCCCAGGTGGCACTAGTCGTAAAGAACCCACCTGCCAACGCAGGGGGTGTGAGAGATGTAGGTTCGATCCCTGGGTCAGGAGGAGGTCATGGCAACCCACTCCAGTATTCTTGCCTGGAGAATCCCACGGACAGAAGAGCCTGGTGGACCATAGGGTCACACAGAGTCAGACATGACTAAAGTGACTTAGCATAGCAACCAATAAGTAACTTTTTAGGGAAATAGACCCTAAACCTAGCGCTCTGTAGAGAACATTTTGGAAACACTGGATTAGAAAAGTCATCTCTGGTTCCAGGTGAATAGGCTATTTTTGTCCTTCATGGCACAACTTAGCATAGGACTGGCCAAAACATTTGTTTGGGTGTTTCTGTAACATCTTAATGGAGAAACCCAAAGGCATGCTTTGGCTAGCCCAGTATAATAGGAGGCATGAGTGTGACACTTAGCCTGATTTGGGATAAAATCTCACCTTCATCAGTCTCCTTTGTTGTATTTGGGCACATTATGTCATAGCAGAAGGACTCAGCTACTTCATCTACAAAAAGAGGGTAACAATTTCAGAAGCATCACTTCATTGCTGAGGATTGACCAAAATGGAAAGGACTGAGGACTGCTTAGCACAGTCCTCCGTAGGCATTAGGCATCCTGTCAAGGATAATTCCGTTTCTTTTTTACTACAACAACTCGGTTTGAGGTCTTGCTCCCACCCGTGCACTCCTGAGGGCCATTTCTAAAGACGATAAAGTGATTCATTTATACATACATACATATATACACATATATTCATTCTTTTTCAGACTCTTACCTTATATAAGTTATCACAGAATTTTGAGTAGAGTTCCCTGTGCTACACAATAGGTCCCTGTTGGCTAGCTGTCTTACATACATCATAAATCAACTCTACTTCAATAAACATTTTAATCTATCTAAAGGAAATTACCAGACAGTTACATACTGATGCAAATCCCAGGCTGTTATTTGCAGTGTTAGTTATAATAAAAAAGAAAGAAAACTTAAAATCACCTGATCACTCAACCATATGAAATGATTGTAGAGACCTCCCTGGTGGTCCGGTGGTTAAGAATCCACCTTCCAATGCAGGAGATGCAAGTTCGATCCTTGGACACGGAGCTATGATCCCACATGTCTTGAGGCCATAAAACAGAAACATAAAAAAAACAGAAGCAATATTGTAACAAATTCAATACAGACTCTAAAATGGTCCACATCAAAAAAAAATTTTTTTAAAATTGCTGGAATAAGAAGCATGTCCTCAATATGTAAAAATATTGTTTCACCACATATTAATTTATACCTTTAATAAAATTCTGATAAAACAAAAAAAAATTGCTGTAATAAAGGATAGCACAAGTGAAAAAAATAAAGATGACACTTATCAATGGCCCTCATCCAAGGGAGCATCTCACAAACATGATCTGCAGAGCACAGGATGTAATAATTCCTGTCTAATATGAAAATGTCGGGGTTCATTTTGCCCCTGTTCCACACCGCCATGGCATAATTTTACTTCCTTTTGCTCATATGGGAAATTTTTCACTCTGCAACCTCTGACCTCTCCATGCTGCCTCTTTTATTCTTTCAACTGCTTTCCTAGCCCATTTGGCCACATGCTATGACCCTTCACTCCCAAACCTGAAATCGGATGAAGCAAGAGTGTGAAATAACCCTTATTTCATCATTCCGCATTTTGTGAGCCACTGGTTTCAACAGTGTATAGTCGTAGAACTATAACCATTCTTTTCCTGTGGGAATATCTAATGGGCCTTCTGTGGACCACCTTTCTCCTTCTCTCAAACTCTACCTTAGTATCGTTAAAGGGCTTTCAATGCTTTGTCAAACTTCAGCCATGATGGACTACTTCAAGACTTCAGCTCCGTAAGCAAGGTCGAGAGACCTATTTTCTCAAAACACTTTTTTGCCATTTAGGTCATGTGCTTACTTTACTAAAACGTGAAATTCAGTCATTTTTCTACCAACAATTTTTTTTTTCTGGTGGGAAACAGGATGGAGACGTAGGAAAGGAAGCAAGAAAAGGAAAGTGTCTGAACACCTGTGCACGCACACACACACACACTCACATACACTCATACATACATACTCGTACACACAAATACTTTCTAATTCTGGGCCAGAAAAAAATAGGAAGTATCACCTGACCTTGATCTTTCTTCTTCAGCCAGTCAGGGAACTGAGCACCTTCTTAAGCAAAGTCAAGGTCAATGTATTTGGCAACTGTCTGACTCAGGGGCCAAATGGTAGATGAATAAGCCATTATTTTATTAGTCCAGGTGGAAATGAAACTTCTGACCTGTTATCTGACTTCATTGGAGGTCATCAGGATCTGCCATTATGTGAGAATAATGTGACTCTGTACAGATATTTCAAGTAGGTAACAGCTTAAGTTACCCTTGGACAGCAGGAGATCAAACCAGTCCATCCTAAAGGAAATCAGTCCTGAATATTCACTGGAAGGACTGATGCTGAAGCTGAAGCTCCAATACTTTAGCCATCTGATGCTAAGAGCTGACTCATTGGAAAAGACCCTGATGCTGGGAAAGATTGAAGGTGGGAGGAGAAGGGGGCGACAGAGCATGAACTGGTGATGGACAGGAAGCCTGGCATACTGCAGTCCGTGGGGTCCCAGAGTCAGACACGACTGAGCAACTGAACTGAGCTGAGAGACTAGGAAGTTAAAAATCAAGACCCCCCTGCAGAGTTGGACATGACTGAATGACTGAGCTGAACTGAACAGCCTGAGTGCCTTCCCAAAGTAAGAAGAAAGAAGCCAAGAAAGGGAAACAAACATATATGGGGAGCCAACAACCCTTCTGTGGTGCTGGGTACTCTTCAAGGCATTTCAAAGAGAAGGTTTGATCTAGTTAAATCCTCACCACAGCCCTGTGAAACAAATATTAACTTACAGGTGAGGAAGAGGAGGCACAGAAAGGTTATGTAATTTTGCCAGGTCACACAGCAAGTAATTAACAGGAAGAGGCTGAAAATCTAGTTCTGTCTGTTTAGGTTTCAGGACTCTGAGTACTACACGACTCTGCTCCCTGCTCACTTTATATCAGATCTTACGGTCCATTTTCCCCCTGGATATCTCTCATTCATCACCCTTTTTTTTTTTTTAATGAGAAATCATTTATTTATTTTTTTTTACTGCATTTCCAAGCACCTGCGTAATCCCTTGAGATCGTTTTCACAAGGCCATGAAGAAGTTGCAAGACCCGATCTTCTTGGAATGCCGGCTATAAATGGCAATAGGACAGCTTATTTCCAAGAACTATTTTCTCCTGTGTCCGTCTCTGTCTTTCTCTCTTTCTTACACACACACACACACACACACACACACACACACACTCCTACTCTGAAATTCACTTGCACATATGGCTGCCTTGTCCTACAGTTTAGTAGGTTAGTAACTTTTACATTAGTTAATTCATTTTGCAAAAGAGAGAGAGAGCGAGAGAGCTCTGTTACCTGCTGGTGATTAGCATGGCTACAAATGCATATGACGCAGAAGGGATGGCAAATTCTCCTGGCCTAGAATGCAACTTAAATCGTAATTCCTAAGATAGATCTCTTCTCTTAATGTTAATGAGAACCAGATGCCCCTTGTTAATAATAACGTACACTCAGGGGGGATTTAAAAAAAGAGAGACTTAAAAGTTTTCCAAAAATACCAGTTCTGTCTAGCTGGGGGCATTGTGCAATTCCAAAATATATTTATTTTGAAAGTCTACTATTACTCATGTAAGATCACCTGCATCATTTATTTCCCTGCAAGAAGGCAACATGGAATACAAAAGATATTTTTATATTTTTATGTATTTTATTCATTGTTTATTGCCTTGACTCCCTCTCTCCAGGATATGTGACCAGCACTTACATTAGCATTATATATTCTTTTCCCATTTTAAATGATACTGTTTCAATCTTAATTTAATTTAAATGGTGATACTGAAGATGAGAAAGTTTATTGTTACTACACAAATCATTTAATTACAGTAAAAATCATACATTTCAATCTCATCATTATTTCTGTATAAAAACATTATCCATTATAATAAAATTATTACAATGAATAGCTTATTAATGGAAAAGTTATACATTTAAAAGAAGACTATTTTAAATAATATACACAATGAGTTTTAATAAAGCCTATTTATATGCAGTGTAGGTCAATCATATCCAACTCTTTGCCACCCCATGTACTATAGCCCGCCAGGCTCCTCTGTCCATGGAATTCTCCAGGCAATGATACTGGAGTGGGTAGCCTTTCCCTTCTCCAGGGGATCTTCCCAACCCAGAGATCAAACCCAGGTCTCCTGCATTGCAGGCAGATTGTTTACTGTCTGAGCCACCAGGGAAGCCCATTTATATGCAACACGATACCAAATAAGACCTATTCTAAAGTAGTTCTGTATCCTGGACATATATCTGGACAAAACTCTAATTCAGAAAGATACTTACACTTCAGGATTCATAGCAGCACTATTTACAATAGCCAAGACTTGAAGACAACTTAAATGTCCATCAATAGGTGAATGGATAAAGAAGAGGGCATATATAAAAATGCATATATATATAACGGAATATTACTCAGCCATCAAAAGAATTAAATAATGCCATTTACAGCTACAAAGTGGGGAAGAAAATGGCAACCCACTCCAATATTCTTGCCTGGGAAATCCCATGGACAGAGGAGCCTGGCAGGCTACAGTCCATGGGGTCTCAAAGAGTTGGACATGATTGAGCAACTAACACACACAGCTCTAAAGACGGACCTGAAGATTATCATACTAAGTGAAGTGAGATACAGACAAATATCAGGATATCACTTCTATGTGAAATTAAGAAATGATACAAATGAACTTATTTACAAAACATAAACAGAGTAGTCACAGACTTCAAAAACAAATATGATTACCAAAGAGAGGGTGTGAATTAAGAATTTGGGATTAAAATAAACACACTAATAAACATAAAATACAAAACCAACAAGGATCTATTGGGAACTATAATCAACATCTTGTAATCACATATAATGGAAAAAATCTTAAAAAGAATAGATTGATGTATATGTATGTATAACTAACACATACACATACATGTATAACTATGTATACTAAATCACTTATACACTTTATGTATAACTAAATCACTTTGCTGTACACCTGACGCTAAAACAACATTGAAATCAATTATATTTCAATAAAATTAAAAAAAATATATGGTTCTCTCTTTTGGAAATTTGAGAATAATTTATTGGCCATTGAACAATCTTTCTCTTACCATTTTTCCATTGCCATTTGCAGTTGTTTACTTCTTTTCAAGCTAAACTAAGTATTGCATGCTATATCCATGTATTTGTCAGAATTATACATTTTGATTCAAATATATAATAAGATTTAGGAATAAAGCACATCAGTCAAATAGGCCAATTATTCAAGGACCCCAGTACTCCAAACTACCTAAGTGCCCATCATCAGATGAATGTATAAATAAACTGTGGTGAATGCAGCAATGGAATATTACCCAACTAAAGGAGAAGGAAATGCTGCCATGCCAACAATATGCATGAAAAGTGAGTGCAAAGGTTTAAAGTCAGAGAAGGAAAAATACGATATAGTCTCACTTATACATAGAATCTTTAAAGAAAAATGCATACAGAAATAGAGAGTAGATTGGTGATGGCTAGGATCATGGGTGGGGGTGGAGGAAGGCAGTCACAAGGTACAAATTTCCAGTTATAACATGAATAAATTCCGGGGATATAATGTACATCATGACGACTATAACTTACAATATTGAATTGTATATTTGAAAGTTGTTGAGATTAGAACTTAAAAGTTCTCAACACACACACAAATTCTAACTATGTAAGATTCAAGATACACTCAGTTCAGTTCAGTCGCTCAGTCATGTCCAACTCTTTGTGGACATGACTCTTTGCACGCCAGGCCTCCCTGTCTATCACCATCTCTTGGAGTTCACACAAACTCATGTCCATTGAGTCGCTGATGCCATCCAGCCATCTCATCCTCTGTCATCCCCTTCTCCTCCTGCCCCCCCTCCCAGCATCAGGGTATTTTCCAATGAGTCAGCTCTTCGCATGAGGTGGCCAAAGTACTGGAGTTTCAGCTTTAGCATCATTCCTTCCAAAGAAATCCCAGGGCTGATCTCCTTCACAATGGACTGGTTGGATCTCCTTGCAGTCCAAGAGTCTTCTCCAACACCACAGTTCAAAAGCATCAATTCTTTAGCGCTCAGCCTTCTTCACAGTCCAACTCTCACATCCATACATGACCAC
>NW_011494799.1:3784487-3807202 GCF_000754665.1 Bison bison bison | reverse complement strand
CCACTGTTTCCCCATCTATCTGCCATGAAGTGATGGGACCAGATGCCATGATCTTAGTTTTCTGAATGTTGAGCTTTAAGCCAACTTTTCACTCTCCTCTTTCACTTTCATCAAGAGGCTTTTTAATTCCTCTTCACTTTCTGCCATAAGGGTGGTATCATCTGCATATCTGAGGTTATTGCTATTTCTCCCGGCAATCTTGATTCCAGCTGTGCTTCTTCCAGCCCAGCATTTCTCATGATGTATTCTGCATAGAAGTTAAATAAGCAGGGTGACAAGATACAGCCTTGACGAACTCCTTTTCCTATTTGGAACCCATCTGTTGTTCCATGTCCAGTTCTAACTGTTGCTTTCTGACCTGCATACAGGTTTCCCAAGCGGCAGGTCAGGTGGTCTGGTATTCCCATCTCTTTCAGAATTTTCCACAGTTTCTTGTGATCCACACAGTCAAAGGCTTTGGCATAGTCAATAAAGCAGAAATAGATGTTTTTCTGGAACTCTCTTGCTTTTTCCATGATCCATCGGATGTTGGCAATTTGATCTCTGGTTCCTCTGCCTTTTCTAAAACCAGCTTGAACATCTGGAAGTTCATGGTTCACATACTGCTGAAGCCTGGCTTGCAGAATTTTGAGCATTACTTTACTAGCGTGTGAGATGAGTGCAATTGTGCAGTAATTTGAGAGTTTAACCAACATTATTGTGATAATCATTTCATAGTATAAACATGTATCAAGTCAAAGCACTGTATACCTTAAACTTATACAGTGTTATTTGTCAAGTATATCTCAGTAGAACTATAAAAAAGTAAAATGAAGGAAAACACCACTGCGTGACCTTAGGTAAGTCTCTTGACATGACTATGACTCAGTCTCTTCATCTGTAAACTGGAGACTACTACTATCTCACACAGTTTTTGTACAGGTTAGATGAGATAATTTGTCTAATATCTTTAACAGCTTTTGATGTACAGTAAGATTGATACGCAGGGCTACAATATTAACTATGATTATTATTTCTTCCTGGTAGCTGTGGTTGTTCTCTAGGTCACATCTGAATGCTGTAAAATTACAGTAGGTGGGATGAAACAAGAACATGCAACTCCTAGTAACCTTTTGGACATCACTAGAGGGAGCCAGAGGCAACTGAGCAACCATCTTTCCAAACTTAACTTCATCTTGCATGATCAATATTTGCCAAACACTGATAACATATCTCTAGTGAATGCATGGTTATATAAAGTTGTTAGTCAACTCCAGTGATGTGTGTAATACAATTTCGGGTCTCAAGAAACTTATACTTTAGTTGAAGAAACAAATAACATGCATTAAAAGCCCATTAAATGATAATGCTTGACAATGATATATAGCAAAGCAATAGCAAATTGAATGCCTCATGGATAGGCATATTCTGTGCTAAAGAATGTCTGGAAAGGGAATAAGGTATCCTGGAAACGTTTCATGCACTTAATATGGAACTTGAAGGATGAGGAGGATTTAGAGTTTTGGGTTCAGCATTCCAGAAAAGTGAAACAAAGGAGTCCAAGAAAACGAAGTGTCACTGTGTCCATCTCTGTCTAATGGAAGGCTTATATTTACCACTTTATGCTTAATTAATCTTCCCAATTCATGATTCTGACTCAGTTATTCCACCTATCAAATGTTGGAAATGATTCTCACTGCTTATTAGATTAAACAAAATGTTTAACCTGGCTTTGCATACCTGGATTCTTTTACACAGAAGCAAGGATGGGAAGATAAACTGGAGCTTGTCTTTAAAAAGATTAGCAGGTCAGGCAAGAGCTATATATTATGAACAGTGGGAACCACTGGAGGTTTTTGAGCAGCTGAGTGTCATGCCTTAGTATCAATATTAAAATTATATCACAGACACAAAGTCAAATTATCCAAGGTTGCTCATTCTTATTAAATTCACTGCCTTAAAAAAAAATGGATCAATACAACTTCAGCGATGGGTAAGGACTGAAATTACCAGTAAAGACTAGCTTTTATTTTTTATTTTTTTTAATTTATTATTATTATTATTATTTTTACTTTACAATATTGTATTGGTTTTGCCATACATCAACATGCATCTGCCATGGGTCTCTAAAATTTGAGGAGAAAACATGGAAGAAAACTAAATAAAAAATAATAAAGTTTTAGCTGCTTTATCACCCTTTCCTTTTGCAGGCTGGGAGCTTGGGAAGAAGCATGATTAGTAGTGGAAGTTACTTTTCCTCTGAGACCTATCCAAAATGGGGAATGCCTGTTACAAAAGGCAAGGTTTTACAAGCTTCCAAAAAGTGAGACCTCGAGAAAGAAATTAATAAAGCTTTAAAAGGAAGTTACTTTTTCTCTTGTTTTTGGGGAAAAAAAATCAAATCTCAGGTAAGATCAGTTACACTAGCTACATGGAGGAGAGGGCAGTTTTGAACAGCTTTGTCAATCATGGCAGACATAATTGAGTAAAGCTGCATCATGATGCTGACCTTTGAAACACAGCCACTTCAAACAAAAAGTTTCCATTACATAGTTAATCTATCGTATGGGAAATCCATTATCACTTCCTAGATTATGAAATGTGTGTGTGTGCATACTCAGTCGTTCAGTTGTGTCCAATTCTTTGCGACCCCATGGACTGTAGCCCACCAGTCTCCACTGTCCAGGGGATTTCCCAGGCAAGAATACTGGAGTGGGTTGCCATTTCCTCTTCTAGGGGATCTTCCTGATCCAGGGAGCAAATCAGCATCTCCCACATCTCCTGCATTGGCAGGAGGATTCTTTACCACTGAGCCATCTGGGAAACCCAGATTATGAGATACCTAAGGGCAAAATATGTCAAGTAACTTGGAGTATCTGATGTGACTTTAGTTTCACAAACTGTTAAGGAACATCATTTCGACCTCTTTTCGTAATATCAAAGCATGTCCACTAGCATTTCTTATCTTCATAGTACCCAACAGCTATTTTAGAGCAAATGGTCCATTTGAGGCCCTGGGTAACTTCAGGAGATCCAAGAAGAGTTAGTCGTAGTCTCTGCTCACAAAACCTGAGCAGACTGACCACAGGAATAGGATAAGAAAGCAAACAACTATCCATGCCCAGAGCACATCAGTTCAGTTCAGTTCAGTTCAGTTGCTCAGTCGTGTCTGACTCTTTGCAACCCCATGAATCACAGCACGCCAGGCCTCCCTGTCCATCACCAACTCCCAGAGTTCATTCAAACTCATGTCCATCGAGTCAGTGATGCCATCCAGCCATCTCATCCTCTATCGTCCCCTTCTCCTCCTGCCCCCAGTCCCTCCCAGCGTCAGGGTATTTTCCAATGAGTCAGCTCTTCGCATGAGGTGGCCAAAGTACTGGAGTTTCAGCTTAGCATCATTCCTTCCAAAGAAATCCCAGGGCTGATCTCCTTTAGAATGGACTGGTTGGATCTCCTTGCAGTCCAAGGGACTCTCAAGAGTCTTCTCCAACACCACCGTTCAAAAGCGGGGTGGAAATTCACCAACAGAAGTTCTCTTGTCTCTTTTAAGCTGAAACCCTAAATACCAAAGGTATAGTATATAGCAAAGACATGGAGTAGGAAATGGGAAGGGGAAGAATCCAAGACAATGAATAACATGAGCAAACCTTTCAAATGAAAAAGATGTAGATCACATTTCAAGCAGTATGACACAATAATAATCCAATTTAGCTAGACTGGAGAATGAGGAAAAGAGATAGGAGATAATATGGCAACATCACTGGACAGCTGAATTGGATGTTCTCTGTATGTAGGCATGCAAGGCCAGGTTATGATCATTGGGTTTAATCTTAAGCAGTCAGGAGTTATTTATATCATTGATATGGGGGGTAGCTGAGTCAGAGTCAAACTTATGAAAATTAATTATTCATAAAATGGCAAGTGAATGCGAAATGGGAAAAATGCAGAGGCAAGGAGACAGCACTTGTCTATTCTTCAGAAAAGCATATTTCATTTGGTAAGAAAGAAAAGCAGAGATATTAAATAGAGTTGACAATGATGTTGATGCACTAAAGATAACTCAGATTTGTTGATCCTGGAAAATAGATTTGATGGTATATGCATAACAGAAGTAACAGAGTTGGGAAGTGAATCTGTTGAAAATAAATGTTGTATCTCTGATATAAAAGTTACATGAAATAAACATTATTTTCTATTTCTGTGAGCATATTCTCTACAAATATATTATGAGTCCTCTGTCTGATTTAAGTCCCTGTTCATTTAGTATTCATTTCTTTCATTTCATTAAGGATTCCAGGTCCTTGACAATGTTAACAATTCTTTTTTCTGTCCAAAGCAATGGTCAGAATAATGATAATGACCACTGTTAATCTGTTTGAATAGTGATTGACCAATGGCAACTAATTTTAAAAATCTTTATAATGCCTTTGAAGATTTACCCTGATGATACTACTCAACTGCAGTCAAAACTTCAGCTAACTCATCTGTAAGAAGCGTACATTTTGTGCAACATTTCTGAAGCAAAATGTGGATACATATCAAAAACTGTAAAAAGAGCCCATATCATTTTACACTGCAAATGCACTTCTAAGAATGTATCCCAGACAATGAAGCACTAATGTATTCATGTCAGCAATGTTAATAATAAGAGAAAACTGGGGATTATATAAAATATCCATTTCTTGAGATAAGTAAATTATGGCATATTAATGTCACTGGCTACTCTATAATCATTAGCAAAGATGAAATGCATGCATATTTACCAAAAAGACAATCCAATTCATTTGTGGCAAATGAAAAATTAGTGTATAAAACTACATATACAGTATGTTGTTTGTGTTTTAGTTGCTAAGTTGTGTCCAACTTTTTTGCAACCCCATGGGCTATAGCCCACCAGCCTCCTCTGTCAATGGAATTCTCCAGGCAAGAATACTGGAATGGGTTGCAATTTCCTTCTCTACCTACATAATACAATCACTAATATATTATGTTAGAATACAAACTTAGAGTGTTTTAGAACATATCTATCCATATTTTTATATCTATACACATGATAGAGAAACATTTGCAAAGATCTGGAAGTTCATATATTAAATATTAGGCACAATTATCTTTGGAATATGGGATTTGGGATCTTCTTTTCTCATATTGACATTTTCTACAGTTAAAATGTATTAAGTGTATTTTTTTAAATCCAGAGATTTTTAAATATTTAAATTGATCAAAGTTATTGTTATACCACGGAGAAGGCAATGGCAACCCACTCCAGTACTCTTGCCTGGAAAATCCCATGGAAGGAGGAGCCTGGCAGGCTGCAGTCCATGGGGTCACTAAGAGTCGGAGACGACTGAGCAACTTCCCTTTCACTTTTCACTTTCATGCATTGGAGAAGGAAATGGCAACCCACTCCAGTGTTTTTGCCTGGAGAATCCCAGGGACGGGGGAGCCGGTGGGCTGCCATCTATGGGGTCGCACAGAGTCGGACACGACTGAAGCGACTTAGCAGCAGCAGCAGCATTGTTATACCATGGAAGTTTGACTTATGAAGAATATAGGTGAGTGGTACAGGTCAGATTATGAACTGAAGGGTGGCTTCCAATTTAGGGCCAAGCTGACCCCTTATGCTGGTAGATTATAGAAGAGGGCAGGCCAAGTCACAAGTGCCTGGGCTGAGAGAGTAAGTCATAACTGGATGGATGGGCTACAGTGTGGAGCTGAGCACATGCCCAGATGTGCAGAGACATAGTAGAAAGGTGGTGGTGTTGGTGGTGGTGGTTTAGTCATTATGTCCAACTCTTGCAAGCCCATGGACTGTAGCCCTCCAGGCACCTCTGTCCATGGAGTTTCCCAGGAATACTGGAGTGGGTTGCCATTTCCTTCTCCAGGGGATCTTCCTGACCCAGGGATCAAACCCTTGTCTCCTGCATTGCAGATGGATTTTTTTTACTGACTGAGCCACAAGGGGAGCCCTACAGTAGAAAGATTATGGAGAAACCATGTCAAAGATGATCACTGCTAATACTGGGCTGGCCAAAAAAAAAAAAGTGCATTTTAGTTTTTCTCTACCAGCTTATGGAAAAATACTGAATGAACTTTTTGGCCAACCCAATACAATGCCAAGAACAAAGCTCTGTTGTATGTACTCTGTTCTTCTGAAAAACCTCCATTTCAACTTCCTTAGTAATCAAACCACCTGTCTCAACATGGCTACACTTTCAAATCGTCTGATAGCTGACAAAATGCTCTATCTGTGAAAAGACTAATAAAAGATGGAAGTGGACAATAAGCAATCTAATAAGGTAGTATAGCAAATAGTCAGGGGGGCGGGGATGATGTCCCAGATAAAATTAAGAACATTTCAACATGAACCTGCTTATAATTCAGAGTAAAGCCTTGTGAGGATTTTTTTTTTTAAGTGAATAATTCTCTATTCACTAAAGGAAATGTCCTTAGAAGAGCAGTGCTCAGAACAGCAAGATTTTGATGATGGGGATTGACCCAAGGTCAGCCCAAAAATGCACTCTCTGGCTTTAGGAGAAAAAAGTCCTAGTCAGTATTAGCATTTTTCTGCTTGCTATCAACTTTGGGGGGCTTTTATATCATCATCATCATTATTAAAAACACATGTCAGAAAAAACAATGAATACACATCATCAGCCAGTGTTCTTTAACAGGAAAGGCTGTATTTGAATTGCTCAGATGTTTCTTTTAATTGTCAAAAAGTACATCTGGCTATTCTACCTCACCTATTGCCTCCTATTTTTTTCCCTCTTACTCCAAATGGAAATTGATTATTTGGACAATATGTTAAGGGACCATGCAGTGTTTGGGCAAGAAATCCACAATAGAAGAGGCATGTTGGAAGTAGAGAACACTACCCGTGTCTTCTCTCCTAAAGTGATGGAGAGCTGGCCAGAGACCAGCACAGGCCTAGGAAGAGAAATACACACAGAAGATAAGGCCAAATATTTACTCTTCCTTATGGTCTGAGTTACTGATGTACTTCCCAAACCCCAAGATTACATCTTGCTGACCGTCAGTTAAGATGGTTCACCTTGTAAGAGAAAAAAATTAGTTTAAACTAGCTCAAACAGGATTGACTTCCCAGGTCGATGTAGTGGTAAAGAATCCATCTGCCAATGCAAGAGACGCAAGACATGCAGGTTCGTTCTCTGTGTTGGGAAGATCGTCTGGAAAGGAAATGGCAACTGACTCCAGTATTCTTGCCTGAAAAATTCAATGGACAGAGGAGCCTGGCAGGCTACAGTCCATGGGGTTGCAAAGAGTTGCACATGACTGGGTGGCTGAGCACACACACACACACACAGATTATCAGACTAAGTAAAGTTGGACAAAGAAAAGCAAATATCATGCCATATCATTTATATGTGGAATCTAATTTTTTAGAAAATGATACAGGTGAATTTATTTACAAATCAGAAACAAGTCTTACAAATATCAAAAGCAAACTTATGGTTACCCAAGGGGAAACATGAGAGGATGTTAAATCAGGAGCTTGGGATAAATATGTACACACTACTATATATAAGATAGATAACCAACAAGAATCTTCTGTATAGCACAGAGAACTCTACTCAATATTCTATGATAACGTCTATCTAAAAAGAATGAATATCTGTATATGCGTAACTGAATCACTTTGCTGTACACCTGAAAAACAACACTGTAAATCAACTATAACAATTTTTTTAATAAAGTAAAAAAAAAAAAAAAAGCTAGCCCATATATTACAGAGAATTTACTAGCTTAAGCAACTATAAAGTCAACAGATTGGGTAAACATCAGGCACATTTTTATCAGGGTTCTAACTCCCCTTCTCTCTGTGTCTCTCAGCTCTTCCCATATCAAAGTTTCAGCTTCATCCATGTATCACATTTTCTATGAAAGAGCAGACACTACAGCTGTCCCAAAATTCTCAGCAATGTTTCTGAGCATTTAATGGACTCATTCATCTTCTCCTTAGTCAAATATTGCTCTAGACTTTATTTCCTGAACCAGACAGTTGGTTGGGCCAGATGGCGTTGCTTTGATTGGTTTAGAAAATTCAGGAAGTCTACTCAGACCATCTGTCTACTCCCCAACATGAAAAAGGAGGAATGAATGTTGGTGAGTCACCTGATGTCCTCTCCAGTGAACAGATGGACTCTTTTTTTCCCTAGCTAATGACATATCTAAGTAGCTTTAAAGAGCAAAAAACGAGCTGAGGAATTTCTTAGTTTTCTTTTCTCCAGTTCACACCCATTCCTCTAAGGATGCATTTGGTTAACCCTCAGTATGTTCATGGCACTACAGACATGTCAGCTGAGTTCAAGGGCATTCATAAGTCAAGACAAAGCAGATCAGAGATAAATTAGCCTTTTCATTATGGAAAAGTACCCAAATTTCAGGAAAGATACCCAAAGGCCTATTTTAGAGTAACCTTGAGTAAGGAGAAAAGAGGGAGAACGCCAAAGAATTTAAACCAGAGGTGGGTCAATTAATGTCCTAGCCATCGACCATCCGTTTCAGTCATTTTTATTCTGAAGAGGTGGGGTGGGCGAGAAGTCCAAATCCTCCATGAAAAAGTCATAGATTTTACAGGCCACCATCTTTAGAACTCTGTAAAGAAAGTGAAGTCGTTCAGTCTTGTCCGACTCTGCAACCCTACGGACTATAGCCCACCAAGCTTCTCCATGGGATTTTCCAGGCAAGAGTACTGGAGTGGGTTGCCATTTCCTTCTCCAGGTGATCTTCCCAACCCAGGAATCGAACCCAGGTCTCCCACATTGCAGGCAGACGCTTTATCCTCTGAGCCACCAGGGAAGCATTTGGATGAAAATTCCAAAACCTAGAGGACACACAGATTACTGTGGAGAGTCTGCCTCCCCCGGCTGCCCTCTAAGTCTTTCTCCCTCTGCTCCCATCTGCCTCCTCTTGTGATGTATATCAATGTCATGTCACAAGCAGTACTTCAATATACTTTCAAAGTCCTAGAACAGTCTGACATACTGTACACACTCAAGAAATACTTATTCTTAAATGATAAATGCACATCCCAGGCACTGTATTCAAACAAAAGAGGGCATGAAAGAATAGACACACACTACTCCCATTTCTTCTCTGCTACTCCCTACCCTCCACTCTGCTCTGCATGCAGCTCCAGCTGTCCACATACAAACCTGTTGTGGGAATATTTAACTTCCAGGCAAATCAACTTATGCAAACACAGGCGTGTAAACCCCGTCATATATATAATTAAGACACTTTAGCTCTATGAATGAAACCATAGGAAGGTAGGTAGATAGAAAAGTGATAGAAAGGTAGATGATAGGTGGTTCTTGTTCAGTCGCTCAGTCACGTCCAACCCTTTGCACACCAGGCTTCCCTGTCCTTTACTATCTCCTAGAGTCTGCTCAAACTCATGTCCATTGAGTCAATGATGCCATCTAACCATCTCATCCTCTGTCGTCCCCTTCTCCTCCTGCCTTCAATCTTTCCCAGAATTGGGGTCTTTTCCAATGAGTTTGTTCTTTGCATCAGGTAGTCAAAGTATTGGAGTTTCAGCTTCAGCATCAGTCCTTCCAATGAATATTCAGGACTGATTACATTTAGGATTGATTGGCTTGATCTCCTTGCAGTCCAAGGGACTCTCAAGATTGTCTTCTCCAGCTGCCGCTGCTAAGTCACTTCAGTTGTGTCCAACTCTGTGCAACCCCAGAGATGGCAGCCCACCAGGCTCCACTGTCCCTGGGATTCTCCAGGCAAGAACACTGGAGTGGGTGTCTTCTCCAGCACCACAGTTCAAAAGCATCAATTCTTCGGCACTCAACCTTCTTTATAGTCCAATTCTCACATCTGTATATGACTACTGGAAAAACCATAGCTTTGACTATATGGGCCTTTGTCAGCAAACTAATGTCTCTGCTTTTTAATATGCTGTCTAGGTTCGTCATAACTTTCCTTCCAAGGAGCAAGTGTCTTTTAACTTCATGGCTGCAGTCACTGTCTGCTGTGGTTTTGGAGCCCAAGAAAATAAGGTCTGCCACTGTTTCCATTGTTTCCCCATCTATTGCCATGAAATGATGTGACTGGATGCCATGATCTTAGTTTTTTGAATGCTGAGTTTTAAAACAGCTTTTTCACTCTCTTCTTCCATCCTCATCAAAAAGCTCTTTAGTTCCTCTTTGCTTTCTCCCATAAGGATGCTGTCATCTGTATATCTGAGGTTATTGATATTTCTCCTGGCAATCTTGAATCCAGCTTGAACTTCATCCAGTCCAGAATTTCACATGATGTACTCTGCAGATAAGTTCAATTAGCAGGGTGACAATACACAGCCTTGACATACTTCTTTCCCGATTTTGAACCAATCCATTTTTCCATGTCTGGTTCTAACTGTTGCTTCTTTACCAGCATACAAGTTTCTCAGAAGGCAGGTAAGGTGGCCTGGTATTCCCATCTCTTTAAGAGTTTTCTGCAGTTTGTTGTGATCCACATAAAGGCTTTAACATAATCAAGGAAACAGAAGTAGAATTTTTTCTGGAATTTCCTTGCTCTTTCTATGATCCAACAGATGTTGGCAATTTGATCTCTGGTGCCTCTGTCTTTTCTAAATCCAGCTTGTACATCTGGAAGTTCTTGGTTCACATGCTGTTGAAGCCAAGCATGAAGAGATAGATAAACAGATAGATTCATGCATGCATGCTAACTTGCTTCAGTCATGTGTGATTCTTTGTAACCCTATAGCCTGTGGCCTGCTGGGCTCCTCTGTCCATGGGATTCTTCAGGCAAGAATACTGAAGTGGGTTGCCATGCCCTCCTCCAGGGGATGAGAGTTTTTATTCAAAATCTGTTCCTGGGACTTCCCTGGTGGTCCAAGGGTTAAGAAGTTGCCTTCCAATGCAGGAAATACGGGTTCTATATCTGGTCAGGGAAGATTCCGCATGCCGTGAGCAACTAAGCTCATAGGCCACAACCACTGGAGCCTGCGTGCCCTAGGGCCCATACTCCACAACAAGAGAAGCTGCCACAACGAGAAGCCCACACACTGCACCTGGAGGGCAGCCCTCACTCGCAGCTACTGGAGAAAACCTGCGTGCTGGAACGAAGACCCAGCACAGTCATAAATAAATACACATTAAAAAAAAAAAAAAAAAAGCTGTTCTTGAATAGCATTACTATTCCTGTTTGCCTCTGTATGGATCCCAGACCCCTTTGAACGTTGTCATAGATACCATCAAGAACAACGGCCCAGAATGGACATACATGGTGAGCCAAGCCATCAGAGACTGGGAATCCAATAAAGCTCATTCCTGTCTGGACATGCTGTGCATTACACCTGAACCATGAGTTATGGCAGTGAATCTGAACCACTTCACCTAAAATTAGTTTAAGCAAGAAAATCTTGCATCCCTGTTTCTGTAAACAAGTGTGTGTGACAGAGGCTAATTATGGACTGAGGATTGGACGCAGATCCTTGATTGAATCAGAGAAGGAAGACAGTAGTTTCTTCATGAGCTAACTCCTCCAGAATTTCTTTTTTCTGAGTGAAGCCGATTATTGAGAGTGGGTGACAGCTGGGCTGTCTGCTTCTCTAAACCTCAAAACATGAGGGTCACATTGAAGATTTGGGTGAATGACAGCTCTGAGAAAGGGAAGACCTGTGTGCTAGAACCTTGGGTTTCTGGAGTGTGGGGGCAGCTTGGAGAGGCATCTAGGCCCCATGTGAGACTTTCCAGGACCCAGCCTGAGACCCAATGCCTTCATCTTCAGACATGACGATGTGTGTGTTCAGTCATGTCCGAATGTTTGTGACCCCACGGACTGTAACCCACCAGGCTCCTCTGTCCCTGTAATTCTCCAGGCAAGAATACTGGAGTGTGTTGCCATTTCCTCCTCCAGAGGATCTTCCAACCCAGGGATCAAACCCACATCTCTTGAGTCTCCTGCATATTCTTTACCACTGTGCCACCTGGGAAGCCCTCTGTCTTCAGAATCTGGATCCTAATCCTGAAGAATGTGTGCTGATCAGGACCTGGGGAATATTCTCTGTACTGTTTACATGTAAGCAACAGTGCTTTGAGTGTTCAGTTCATCCCCAAAAGGTGCGAGTGAACACATGTGGTAGAGAGAGAGAGAGAGAAAGAGAGAGAGATTTCTTCTTATTATCTCTATTGCATATAACATTTGCAAGTTTATAAGCCACAAACACAGCTTACATGTATTTCTTAGTCTATTAGATTACAATTCAGCTCTCCTCCCATAAAGATACAATGACAAAAAAACAAAGTTAAACAAATACAGGCATTTCTCCTAAATTCTCATGGGTTGTAGAATCCACCAGTTTTCATTACAGTATTGCCATTATATACACAGAGGCTCCTGCATTTGGCTTATTGAGGAAACGACCTGCTGCCCAGGAGGTAAAGGCAAAGATAATCATGGTTTTAGGTTCTAGTCCTACAGCCATGGGCTTCCCCAGTGACTCAGCAGGTAAGAATCCACCTGCAATGCAGGAGACGCAACAGACGCAGGTTCAATCCTTGGATCAGGAAGATCTGCTGGAATAGGAAATGGGAACCCACTCCAGTATTCTTGCTCGGAAAATTCCATGAACAGGGGAGCCTGGCTGGCTACAGTCCATGGGGTCACAAAGAGTCAGGCAAGACCCAGCACACAGCTCTCTTACAGTCTTATCCAATAGCCTCTTACCTGTTGGAGTCTATCCAGTGATGTTCTGGTAAAGGTTTAATAACCAGTTCTCTTAAAAAATATAGACATATATGTATGCACATAAGTTTATTATGAATTTTACCTATATGAATGATATATAACAACATATGTATAATATATAACATACAAAATTGTTGTTGTTCAGTTGCTCAGTTGTGTCTGACTCTTTCCAACTCCATGGATTGCAGCACAGTTGCAAAATACTCTGTTACAAATTTCATATTGCCAATTGATTCTCATAGAATACTTTTGTTGATATTTTCCTGAATCTAACATATCCATAACCAGCCTGTAACTGCAGTAGAGATGATTGAATGTAGTTTCAACATGAATGCTGGTAGATGCTTTCTTTTCTTTTAGCAGGAAATATGAAGGTGAAATAACCAAGATATGTATGGAAATTCCACTTACTCCTTCTCTTCCTGAATCAGACAATAGTCTTCAAATAGTAGAAAGAATATTGTCTTAATTACTTGTGCAATTCACAAGCTAACAGATAAAGAAAAATTTAACACATTTTAAATTTAATCTGCACTGGTTCCAAATAGGAAAAGGAGTTTGTCAAGGCTGTATATTGTCACCCTGTTTATTTAACTTATATGCAGAGTACATCATGAGAAACGCTGGACTGGAAGAAGCACAAGCCGGAATCAAGATTGCCGGGAGAAATATCAATAACCTCAGATATGCAGATGACACCATCTTTATGGCAGAAAGTGAAGAGGAACTCAAAAGCCTCTTGATGAAAGTGAAAGTGGAGAGTGAAAAAGTTGACTTAACATTCAGAAAATGAAGATCATGGCATCCAGTCCCACCACTTCATGGGAAATAGATGGGGAAACAGTGGAAACAATGTCAGACTTTATTTTTCTGGGCTCCAAAATCACTGCAGATGGTGACTGCAGCCATGAAATTAAAATACGCTTACTCCTTGGAAGGAAAGTTATGACCAACCTAGATAGCATAATCTCTTTGCCAACTAAGGTTCGTCTAGTCAAGGCTATGGTTTTTCCTGTGGTCATGTATGGATGTGAGAGTTGGACTGTGAAGAAGGCTGAGTGCTGAAGAATTGATGCTTTTGAACTGTGGTGTTGGAGAAGACTCTTGAGAGTCCCTTGGACTGCAAGGAGATCCAACCAGTTCATTCTGAAGGAGATCAGCCCTGGGATTTCTTTGGAAGGAATGATGCTAAAGCTGAAACTCCAGTACTTTGGCCACCTCATGTGAAGAGTTGACTCATTGGAAAAGACTCTGATGCTGGGAGGGATTGGGGGCAGGAGGAGAAGGGGACAGCAAAGGATGAGATGGCTGGATGGCATCACTGACTCGATGGACATGGGTCAGGGTGAACTCCGGGAGTTGGTGATGGACAGGGAGGCCTGACGTGCTGCGATTCATGGGGTCGCAAAGAGTTGGACACAACTGAATGACTGATCTGATCTGATAAATACTTTTCCCACTGTGTATCACTTTCTTTTTTTTTTAATGATTAATTGATTTATTTAAACAATAGTACATATAGACATCATTGTCAGACTTAATATGAGATGTTAAATGTTTGATCCAATTTTCCTTCCTGGATAAGTTTTTCTTTCCTATCTCTGTCAGTTTTGAAAACATAACACCAGAAGATGAGGGGCCCAATTCCAAACAGAGCCCCTAAGAGGGAGATCTTGGTATTGGGTCTGAAATTGGGATAGATATTTGCTGATCTTGGGTAGGTCCAACGAACCAAGGCAGGATCTTCAATAACCCCTCGGCAACTAGGGTCGTAGTGCTGAAGCTGGTATTCCCGTTTAAGCCGGGATCTTATGGCCAATCGCTTGGCTTGTGCTTTCCGGGTTTCAGAAGATATGTCGTATTCAGCTGGGTCGAGGGTAGTAGGTAGGCTGGCCAAGCGCGATGCCTTATACTTGGGGAACGACATCTTGACGACCTGGCGCAAAACCGCGCTTGCCACAATCACTTTCTTAAGTCTAGAAAACCAGCAAAATAATAAACGAGTCAGCTCGGTGTGCCATGACGACCTGGAGAGGCGGGATGGGAGAGGGAGAGGGAGGCTCAAAGAGGGAGGGGATATATGCATCCATATAGCCAATTCATGTTGCTGTATGGAAGAAACTAACACAACATTGTAAGGTAATTGTAGCCCAATTTAAAAACTTTTCATAAAAGATAAGAAGTCAAGTTCATGAAAGACACGCCTGCCTGGCCCCAGTGTATCTAATTCCATGTACTTTGTGTATTTTTAGCTTTTCCTGATGTCAGTGGTGTACATGTTCCCACTACAGCTGATTTCAAACCACGAATCTGAAATCTTCAAAACTAGAATTGGGAAGAGAGGCAAGGGAGCTCACCATTCATTCCAGAAAAGACAGACACAAATGATTTTCACGGTATAGAAGTAGTAAACATCACATAGAAATTAGCAAATGAGCTTTCAATATTTATTACCTTTAAGATAATTCATTTGATTGCAATTTATATATTTTCTTGTTTAATCATGACTGTGTTTAACAACGAGCACACAAAATTCCTGAAAATGAGGTCTCTCCCTGTCTGCCACTTTCCTCTAAAATGTTAGCCCTTTGATGACAGTTTTTGGGTTTTTTGTGTGTGTATGTCTTTATTTTTTTTCAGTTCCTCTGTCTCTTCTTTCCTCATCAAGGGTCATTTCAGTCGACTGTTTTTGTTGTTATTGTCGCTCTGGGCTTATTTTTTAATTCTTTCACCCTTCACTTGAAACAGTTGGGATTTTAGCCATCTTTTCTCTTGTCCTTTTTTATTTTGAGCATTCCCTTGAAGTGAAAAGAGCAAGTCGCTTGATAGTATGTGACTCTTTGGGACCCCATGGATTGTAGCCCACCAAGCTCCTCTGTCCATGGAATTCTCTGGGCAAGATCCCCCAAGGGATCTTCCCGACCCAGGGATTCAATCCGGGTCTCCTGTATGGCAGGCAGATTCTTTACCATCTGAGCTTCCAGGGACGCCCTCAGTACCCACTTGGCCTCCTCCAATAATAACTAAACATGATGAGGGTCTGGGGGTTGGGAATTATTATTGGATATGGTTTGGCTGAAAATTAAACCTATGAAGCTTCTTATATTGATGAGGAAAGAGTGTCAGAAAGATCAGAGTAACAGCGAAGTCCCAGGCGACTTGTGTGGTCCCTCACCTCCCCTCGTCTGGAAAACCAAGTAGATCTAAGCTTCCTGAAGTCTCGATTTAAGGCTCACACCCACCCGTCACCTCCTGCACGCCACCTGGCACAGTGCTGGGCCCTTCTTTCACTTTTAACACGTGTGGTTGGTTACCTTCTGCTCCAGGAGGGCAATTTTCAGCCTTTCCTATCTAAACCCCCCTGCTGGTTTTGACTGGCTCAGCTTGATCCTTCCTCACTTCCACAGATGTGTTTTGGGACCTATTTGAATGGCTTGTCAGACTCTTCCTGCCAGATTTCAGCTGCCTAAGCTGGAAGGGACGGTTCCAGACCTCCTGTTTATGATTCCCAACTCTGCTGACTTTGGCCGCAGATGGTGGAATCTGCGCTCGGCTGGAAAGTCGATTGGACGGACTGCCTCTCCCGTCCTGTCAACTTTGACCTCGAGAAGTGTGTGTCCTGGCACGACAGATGAAGTTCCATTTTAAAACTCCAATTCAGGACACCCTGCAGTTTCTACTGGAGAATTTAGGGAGTTTACAGGCTAAGATCAGGTATTCCAGGACGGTACCTTGTAAATCCAGGGAATAAAAAGTAGCCCGGAGTGCTGCATGCTGAACCGTAGTTAAGAGCTGACACAGTGTTCTCTGATCCAGGGAGAGGAGGGGTCAGTCCTTCCCACGTGCTGTTGAAATGATCCTGACAGGCTTCGTGAGCATGTCCTGTCACCCTCGCTGATAACACCAGGACACAGGTCACAGACTTGAAGAGATTTAGTGTTGCTGTCTAAATATCATTGGGCTACCCTGAGATACAATCAGACTGTAATACTAGACAATAATGTTGAAGACCCTGGGTTTTCTTTGACAGACAGCAAAGGAGATAAAGAAAGAGAACCAGTGACCAGGGGCATGCGGCATGTATGTTCCTTTTATATATATTTATATAATTTTATTTATTTTTGGCTGTGCTGGATCTTTGCTGCTGCACAGGCTTTTTCTCTAGTTGCAGAGAGTGGGGACAGCTCTCTAGCTGTGGTGCATGGACTTCGCATCGCCGAGGTCTGTCTCGTCGCAGAGCGCAGGATCTAGGGCGCAGGGGCTTCGTTAGTTGCAGTCCTCGGGCTCAGTAGGTGTGCCTCCCGGGCTCGAGAGCACAGGCTCAATAGTTGCTGCATGTGGGATCATCCCAGATCAGGGATCGAACCTGTGTCTCCTTCTTGGGAAGGGGGATTCTTTACCATGGAGCCACCAGGGAAACCCTGTGTGTTCCTTTGTAAAGGATCTAGTTTAGTCATCAAGTCAGATATAAAAATGTAAGTCCTTCTTGGGGAAAAAAATACTATATAATATTTATTGTTTGTTCTTTAGTTGCTGAGCCATGTCCAACTCATTTTGCAAGCCCTTGGAGTGAAGCCTGTCAGGCTCTTCTGTCCATGAGATTCTCCAGGCAAGAATACTGGAGTAGGTTGCCATTTCCTTCTCTAGGGGATCTTCCTGACCCAGGGATCAAATCCTGTCTCCTGCATTGACCGGCAGATTCTTCACCGTTGAGCCGCAGGGAAGCCCACTATATAATATATATGATATGATATGATGTAATATGACATGATATAATATAATATATACACACATACACACAACACACACACCTACATTACATACCGACAAACACACATACAGACACATACAGGCAAATTGTATATACAAGTCAAATTATTTAGTATTTCCTCCCAAATAATGGTCCCTGGTGGTTCAGATGGTAAATAGAAACTAGCACTGATGTAAATTTATATAATACTCATCGAACAGAGAGAGCTTGTTTTGCCAGCAAACACTGTAATAATTAATTTGTAAATACTAAAATGCAAATGCTACTTGACCTAACATAAACGTTTTAACCAGCCTCTGGATACTATCATGCATGGATGTTACAAATGTTAGAGAGCAACCTATACAAAATTATGGACTTCATTATCAGAACTCCATGAAAAACAAACAAACAAAACAAACACTGTTTGGAAGACAAATTTCTTAAGACCTGGGCCACCATAGCAATGAGTGTGTGTGCTCAGTCTCTCATGATGTACTCATGATGTACTCTGCATATAAGTTAAATAAGCAGGGTGACAGTATACAGCCTTGACGTACTCCTTTTCCTATTTGGAACCAGTCTGTTGTTCCATGTCCAGTTCTAACTGTTGCTTCCTGACCTGCATATAGGTTTCTCAAAGTCTTAGAAACCGGCTGAAACTCTTCATGGAAGCTGAGAGTCCGTATAGTATATGAAAGTGAAAGTGAAATCGATCAGTCGTGTCGGACTCTTTGTAACCCTGTGGACTGTAGCCCACCAGGCTCCTCTGTCCATGGGATTTTCCAGGCAAGAATACTGGGATGGGTTGCCATTTCCTTCTTCAGGGGATCTTCCCGACTCAGGGATCAAACTCCAGTCTCTCACATTGCAGGCAGACTCTGTACCATCTGAGCTACCAGGGAATCCCTGGAAGCTGAGTGTCCATATAGCATGTAACACATGAGAATGATGTGGATTAGGACTGCGATAAAGAAAAATATACAAACACAACTACAGAAATAAGCCAGAAAGGAGGAGCTGATCTGCAGTTTATTCAGATGGAGCTTCTCCTAGAAAAACAGACAGGAAAAATGAAATGGATGGCAAGAAGGGAAGCTCTGCCCCAAAGAATTTGGCAGTGATCTAACAGATTTAGGTATCTTCTCTATCGCGATTACTGTAAGAAAGCCAAGGTCGGGCTCATTGGAGAAACTAAAAATACCTATCTTTCCAAGAAAAGTTCTGCATCACAACTCTTTTTCTCCAATTAATGTGGCTGTGTGTGTGTGTTAGTCTCTCAGTCGTGTCCAGCTCTTGGCGACCCCATGGACTGTAGCCCGCCGGGTCCTCTGTCCAGAATTAATGTGGCTAATTGTTCTCAATTGTGTAACTAAAATTGCATTTTATGTCAAGAAGAGGGTATTTCTACCATCATCACTGTTGCTTGATCTTCCCCCAACTTTCAACATCTCAGAAGGAATAACACCACCCATTTTGTTTGACCTTGGTTTCAAAAAGTATCTGTTTTTATGGAATAAACTGGAGCTCACAAGAATTTGGAGAAGGAAATGGCAACCCACTCCAGTATTCATGCTTGGAGAATCCCATGGACAGAGGAGCCTGGCGGACTGTAATCCAGGGGGTCACAAAGAGTCGGACATGACTGAAGCCACTTGGCATGCACAAAATCAGAAATTACCAACACAGTCAACAAAATATTGAACTATGGAAGAAAAGGCAGTTATGTTACAGATGATAAAAGCTGTGTTTTGAGATGGTAAACAAGATCTTACAAAGCAATTAACAGATACAATATCAAAAAATCAAGATTGATTGATTGATAATCATCATTATAAATTTATCTAACCCCAGGTATTTTTCTAGCTTGATGAAAAGGATGCTTTCTGTTTTGGTCAAAGTTTTGGGAAACTAGTGTAACTTATATGATGTAGGTTTTATAATTTGCATAGTGGATTTTACATCCCTTTATAAATTCTATAAGATTTCTTAAGTCACCCTGTTTACCCATTTTGAAAACAGAGTGGGCTTGGACCTCTCCTCATCCAAGTTTTGTTTTGTTTTTTAACTTCAAGTATTTCTTCTTTGAATGGAATTGAAGAAGATACTGTGTATATAATATCCAGACAACTAAATACATAGTAATTAGGAAATGAAATGACCTAAGATATGTTTTAAATGCCATTTTTGTTTCAACAAATTCATTAGTGATCTGCATTTAAGATGAGAATGTTTAACGTTGCATTGGCTTTACTGTGCTTCACAGATGTTGCACATTTTTACAAAATGAAAGTTTGTGGCAACCCTTCGTGGAGCAAGTCTTTCAGTGCCATGTTCCCAACAGCCTTAGCTCATTTCCTGTCACTGGGTCACATTTGGGTAATTCTCAAGACTACTTCAAGCTTTTTCATTATTGTTACATTTGGTTTTTGTTTTGTTTGTTTTAAATTTTCAATTGAAGGATGATTGCTTTGTGTTGGTTGTGTTGGTTTCTGATATACAACAGTCACCTATAAGTATACATATATCCCTTCCCTCTTATATTTCCCTCCAACCCCCTCATTCCCGCCCTTCAAGGTCATCACAGAGCACCAAGCTGAGCTCCCTGTGCTAAACAGCAGCTTCCCACTATCTATCTATCTTACATATGGTGAGATGTATGTGTGTGTGTGTGTGTGTGTGTATATATATATATATATATATCAATTATACTCTCTCAATTTGCTCCCCCCTACTTTCCCCGCTGTTTTCTTAATGTCTGTACTAATAACAAAATCACGTCAGAAATACAACTCATTGTGGCCACCCCAGGCCCTTTCTAGGAATAGAATAAAACTGCCAGGAGCAATGCATTCATTCATTCAAATATTTGCACTTTTTAACAATTATATGTGCTGTGTTTACCTGATAATGTATAAAAGTCCACCTTAGGGAATCTTTAAATTCTGAAAATTACCTTTGGTATTTAAAAATTATTTCTAATAACATATTGACATTTACATGTGGACACTGTTTTCTTTCTGTCACTTTTTTCATGATGATTCAGGATTATCCTACATATACATTTCTGTATCCTGTCTTTTTCTATAACGTTTTAGCATAACCTTGTCCAGTGTTATCGAATAGTATTTTAAAGCAAGCATTCTGATGTTGATGTGGTGTTTCATTATTTGAAGACGTCACAATTTTTGTAATCGCTCTTCATTTTTGAAGTGGGTGCTTTCCTCCCATTTTATTAATGAATAAAAATTGTCGTGAACATTTTAAAGCATAGTGCTTGTGTCTGTTACTTCTTCCAGCAGTTTCATCATTAAAGGGAGAAGTATCAGGTCAAAAACTGCAAACTATTTCAAGACTCTTGATGTATATTTCTAAATATACATACTAAATATACTTTCTAGAAAAAAAAATACCAGTTTATGGTCTCACTAACTGTGTGTGGCACATGTTTACCATTGCATCATTACAAGAATTAAGCATCTTTAATCTCTGCTAATCTGTTAGTTAGCATGTTAACTTTTAACTAGCATTTCTTTGATAATCACTGAGTTGGGCTTTTGTCTATATAGTCACTATTTGTGTTTCCACTTTTGTGAATTAGTCATGAGTTTAGTCACATTTGGGCTTCCCAGATGGTTCAAGTGGTAAAGAATCTGTCTGCCAACGCAGGAGACTGTCGTTCAATTCCTGGGTTGGAAAGATCTCCGGAGAAGGAAATGGCAAACCCACTCCAATATTCTTGCCTGGAGAATCCCATGGACAGAGGAGCCTGGTGGGCTACAGTTCGGGAGGGCCACAAAACAGTTGGATACGACTTAGTGACTGAGCACTTTACTCACATTTACATTTATTTTTTATCACCAATTTTCATATTTTTCAATGTTTTTTCAATGTGCATTTGTCCTTTAATCTTAAGACGTTAGCTGTTTTATTGAGAAGTTTTCCCTCTTAGAGCCTCAAGCCCAGCAATCATTTTCTTTGTATCCTTCCTTGGGGTTATGTTTAGAAAGACTCTTTCACCCTCCAATCAGATATACCCTCACATATATTTTCTTTCACTTCTTGCATGGTTTTACTTTTTTTCCATTTAGCTATTCAGTCCATCAGATGCATGTAATCATTCCTCTTTTCTCAATTATTTGTGATAGTAGGTTTCGCGTGTATTTTAGCAATATCCAATATGTATGCATCAAAAGAGGCTGTTCATATATTATCAATTCAATTTTCTTTCTTTTTTTTTTTTGCTTATTAGTTCCTGTATTATTTAACTAGGGCAACTATGCGTGATATTTTTATATCTGACATGGTGGCAAATAAAGTTAAATTTATTATTTTTTCAAGAATATTTTTTTGGGCAATTCTCTAATATTTATTCTTCCAGATGTATTTTGGAGATTCATTATCAACCCTTTTCCATCTCACGTTTGCTTGCACATAAATAACTTCTTGGTTTCTATGATATTAAACCTAAAATTAATTTTGGAAAATAAACGTCTGGGTAGTATTCCTATGTAGTAACAGCCACATTATCTCTCCAGCTCTTCCACGTTTCTTGGTAAAGTTATATTGTGTCTTTATTGTTGTACCTAGTTTTGGCTGCAGCTATGCCAGACTATCGTTTTGTTATTTTTGCTATAAAGAAAGAGATCGTTTTTTCAATATGCACAATTTTTAGTTGTTCTCTTGTTATATCAAGAGGGCTTGTGAGTCATTTGTAAGAATGATAGATTATTATCATGCTTTCCAATGTTCATAACCTCATATCTACTCATGGCATACTGCATTGGCTGGATCTTCCAGAACAAAGTTAATTCATAGCATAGTATTGACAATGAACATTCTTGGCAAGAGAGAAACGAGTCACAAATCATGTTAATGGGGAGAGGAAGGGGGTTAATTCTTATATTGAACATTAAATAGCTTCTTGGGATATCTACAAAACAGAAACAGACTCACAGATATGGAGAACAAGCTTGTGTTGCCAGGGGTGGGAGGAGGGAAGGACTGGGAGTTTGGGATTACCAGATGCAAACTGGTATATATAGGATGGATAAACAAGGTCCTATTGTATAGCACAGGGAATTAGTCAGTATCCTGTGATAAATCATAAAAGAAATAATAAAATCAGAAAAGAATAAAAAAAAACTATACGTATGTATAACTGAATCACTTTGCTGTGCCGCAGAAATTAACACAACATTGTAAATCAACTAGACTCCAACACAAATTTTTAAATGTTAAAATAAGTAAA
>NW_011494799.1:3763571-3784387 GCF_000754665.1 Bison bison bison | reverse complement strand
CTTAGAAACTCACATTCATGTTAGAACATAAAAGCTTTTGAGGAGATCTGCAAATAAGAAATCTGGTTGTAATTGTTGCTGTTTCTGGCCTGTTATTTACAGTTTTTTTTTACTTTTTTAAAAAAAATTAAATTTATTTATTTTAATTGGAGGCTAATTACTTTACAATATTGTATTGGTTTTGCCATACATCAACATGAATCCACCCCGGGTGTACACGTGTTCCCCATCCTGAACCCCACTCCCACCTCCCTCCCTGTAGCATCCCTCTGGGTCATCCCAGTGCACCAGCCCCGAGCATCCTGTATCCTGCATCGGACCTGGACTGGCGATTCGTTTCTTATATGATATTATACATGTTTCAATGCCATTCTCCCAAATCATCCCACCCTCTCCCTCTCCCACAGAGTCCAAAGACTGTTGTATACATCTGTGTCTCTTTTGCTGTCTCGCATACAGGGTTATTGTTACCATGTTTCTAAATTCCATATATATGCGTTAGTATACTGTATTGGTGTTTTTCTTTCTGGCTTACTTCACTCTGTATAATAGGCTCCAGTTTCATCCACCTCATTAGAACTGACTCAAATGTATTCTGTTTTAAACAGTATTCTCAAACCTCATTTTTCATAGAACCCTTCCTTTTTTGATGCTCATTAATGTGTTTTACTGTGTTTTTTTTTAACCCCAAATACTGTGTTTTTTTATCATGTTAAAATACTCATCTATTTCTACTTTAAAATATGTTTTTTAAAAAACAAGAATGGGAATGAATTTGTTCAAATGTCTATTCTCACTTGACTTACTAATTCAATATATTATTAGTGATGAGCGTCTTCAAAAATACATGAACTCATGGAATAGATCAGTTACCCATAAGAGAGTCTTTAATATTTTGCTAAATTTGACACATTGGACTTACATTGAATATTTTTGCATTTATGTTCACAAGTAAAATTACCCTTCATACTTAATTACTGGGACTCAGGTGTTGGTAGCAGAATTTTGCAATGTTTATTAACTAACTGGGAAACTTTTTGTTGCTTTTATATAATGAAACAGATTGCATGCGTCATAATTAACATGTGTGTATATGAATGCATATGGGAACACACACAGAGTCCCCAGATAGTTCATCTGTTTAATGGGTCCACAATGTTCTTCCTGTGTTTTCACAGGCACTCTCTGCTTAAGCTGGAAGACATTTTAATAGACATTCTCTTTTAACTTTCAATTGACTAGCAGATATCTATCTGGTATTTTTTTTAATGATGGATAGAATAAGAATCACCAGATACTACTGCTCAAGCCTCTTCCTATAACAAGAATATTTATTCCTGAATACATTTTTTTAATGCAATCTGTTGTCTTTCTGTGGAAGAGGTATACAGGAGAATGCCAACACCTAAAACAAATTTTACAAGACCTCTTCTGCCAGTCCCCACCATTTTTTTTTATTACTTTACATACAAGGATGTCATTTCTAACTTCTTCCTGCTCTAACATTTACAAAAGGGGATTCACGGATAACCTGATGTGCCTGACTTACTGGGAATGTGTTTTACATATCTGTCAGTGTTTGGAAGAAGAATTGCTAAGAGACACATAGCAAGCTGAGCAAACAAAAAATTCAAAACTCCAGGAAAAGCACAATTGTGTACAAGAAAGGAAACATAATCATGGCATACTACAGGAGTTTGTGAACATTAGCTAAATTATGCTATCATAATAATGTAAACTCAGGGACTTCCTTGGCTGTCCAGTGGCTAAGAGTCTGTGCTTCCGCAGTAGGTATGGATTTGCTCCCTATTGGTAGAACTAAGATCCTGCTGTTGTGCTGCATGGCCAGAAAAGCCAAGCATTAAAAAAAAAAAAAAAAGGTAAATGTGTGCATGTGTGCTAAATCACTAAGCTGTGTCTGACTCTTTGAGACTCCATGGACTAAAGCCCACCACTAAATCCCTGTCCACGGGATTCCCAGGCAAGAATACTGGAGCGGCTTACTATTTCCTTCTCTAGGGGATCTTCCCCACCCCGGGACAGAAACCACGTCTCCTGCATTGGCAGGCACGTTCCTTACCACTGAGCCACCAGAGAAGCCCAGTGTAAACACACAACTCTGATATTGGGAGAATGGAAATGGTGGAGAAAGGAGACAAATCTAGACTGGGGGTATAAGGACGCTGAAATCCTCATCTTCTTTGGTGGAAAGCAATTAATGATCTCTAAAAATGAAAACATAAAATGCATATATATAATTGGTTATATACCAGTAGTATGTGGTTGTTCCTGGGAGACATGAATTTGGGTTCTTAGATGAGTGAAATAAATACTACACTTTTAAGTAGAATTATTTGACATTTTGAAAGATGAATGTATTATTTTATGTATTAACTAAAAAAAAATCAAATGAATCCAGGCAATTTCTAGTCATTGGAAGCTAGACAATGGCTTCCCTGCTTAGACCACCCTGTTACATCAACTTGGCAAATATTAGAGAAAACCTTGCTGTCGAGTGAGATCCTACAGTCAGTATTCTCAGCTTCAGTTGCCGTTTCTGCACTTCCTCAGGTACAATCATGCATATGTTAATATGGTAATAAGAGAGGGCAAGTCCAAGGCCATGAGCTGCTAACCACCACTACCCAGAACTGCAAACTTTACCTTTCCTACAGTCCTCTCTGAGCCGGAGCAACTTTGAAATGCACATATTGAACTAGATTGTCCTAAGTGACATAATGTCAACCACGAGGCCTGCCAGGAACTCCTTGTCAAGAGCCCCTTAGACACAGGCTGAAACAGGATCCGGGGAGCAGGGTGTGGGGTCTCAAGGATCGCCTGGTAGATCTAAATGATGATTTCCAGAGACAGAAAATGTTAGCCATTCAGTCATGTCCAACTCTTTGTGACCCCATGGACTGTAACCTGCCAGGCTCCTCTGTCCATGGGACTCTCCAGGCAAGAATACTGGAGTGGGTTGCCACTTCCTTCTGCACGGGATCTTCCCTACCCAGGGATTGAACCGGGTCTCCTGTGTTGCAGGCAGATTCTTGACTGAGCCACTAGAGAATAGAGTCACCTTGATATTTACCAAGGAGCACTGATCTTGGGGATCCAAAGGGCAGAGAAATAAAAGGGATTCCTCCAAAGTCATTTGGGTTTAAGCAGGACTCAGTGCTGCTGTAGCATGAGGAATTCCTTGGAGCAGAATTATACACAGAGGCTGGTAACTCAAGGCATTGGTTCAAAGCCAGAAAAAGGAAGCCAGGATCACTGTGAGACAGAAATGGCTGAAGCTGGGCCCTTTGTTTAGGGCTCTTTACTACTATAAGCAAGAAAACTAACATTCTGATCTGCAGTTGAAGAGGAATTCAACTGTAGAAAGTTAGGAACCAAAGTGAGGATGGCAGGGGATGCAGAGGGGAAGGACTCATGGAAATACCAACTGGGCCATGTTTCAGAGAGTTAATGGGAGAGAATATGGCCCACTGGGGACCAGAAATCAGAACAGACTGTGAGTGGTGGACTTGTGGACTATGACCACATTGCTTTCTTCACTGTTCCTTGAACCCATCAAGTGCGCATCATTCCCAGGGCCTTTCTCCTGAAATCCGCAAAATTCTCCTGAACTGGAATTCTCCAGGTCTCAACTCAAATGTCTCCTTATCCAACATGATTTCCATGAGGGCACTTTCCAGGAGCTATTTCCTGTGCACAGAAGACTCCTTCCCTTTCGTCTCACTGAACTGACTCCCACAGTCCTCCAGATCCTCCTAGAAGCTCCCTGGATTTCTTTGACATTCCCAAAGATTAAGACGCCCCATCTGTATACCCCTACCGTCGTCTATGCTCATCCCTCTGAGAGCACTTGATCCATTGTTCCTAACGGGCTTCCCAGGCAGGCAGGTTGATACTGGAGCAGGTGTAAAGAATCCGCCTGCTGGGGCAGGAGATGCAGGAGACTCCAGTTCAATCCCTGGGTCAGGAAGATCTAGAGAAGGAAATGGAAATCCACAGCAATATTCTTGCCTAGAATATCCTGTGGCCAGAGGAGCCTGGCAGGCTACAGTCCATGGCGTCGCAAAGGGTTAGATGTGACTGAGCACACACCACACAGCCTTTTTAACTGCCTGCTTCCTTGTCTAAACCATCCATGAAATTAAAGTGCTTGGAGAGAACAGTTCATTGTTTTATTCTCAGCACTCGGCACACAGCAATCTGTCAAAAATATCTGTTAAACAAAGGCAGTAAAATGTGAATGTGTGTTTATTCTTAGACAATGTATGCCCTTGTATTTATGGATCCCCGCATTCCCAAGTCATTGGGTAGAGCCGTGTGATTCCCACATGTCACTGCAGTGCTCAGCTTGGGATATAGACTCCAAGAATCTGATGCCATATGAGATATTCTTAGATTTCATCTAATTTTAAAATAGACAATAAAACAAAACTGCAGTCCTCAATCCCTTAAGCTCAACCTTTTTACAACCCTATTCTTTGCCCCTTCCTTATAACCTCAAATATTTCTTTTGTTGTTGTTTTTAATATTTATTCATTTTATTTGGCTGCTCTAGGTCTTAGTTGCTGCACGTGGGATCTTCAATACCAGGTGAACTCTTAGTTGAGGCATATGGGGTCTCGTTCCCTCTCCAGGGATCAAACCCCACCCCAACCCCAACCCCCGCCACGCACTGAGAGCTTGGAGTCTTAGCCACTGGATCACCAGGTGCCTGTGGGCTAAGTTGCTTCAGTCATGTCCAACTCTGCAATGCTAGGGACTGTAGCCCACCAAGCTCCTCTGTCCACGGGATTCTCCAGGCAAGAATACTGGAGTGGGTTGCCATTTCCTCCTGCAGGGGATCTTTCCAACCCAGGGATCTAGACTGCATCTCTTACATCACCTGCATTGTCAGGTGGGTTATTTACCACTAGCACCACCCAGGAAGCCAGGATCACCAGGGAGGTCCCCCAAATATTTTAAAGGAGGGTCCACACAGACTTCCTGCACTTCCCCACAACCTTCTCCGCTGCATCCCCCACAGGGCTGTCTGGAAACTTTGTACCTTGAAGCTATCCAGTGGGCATATCACCAAATTCGATGGCCTTATTTTTTATTAGACATTCCCCACACCCAGCCTTGGTTATTTCATAGGAGGTGAAGAAAACTCTTGAGACCTTTCCCCACATCAGAGAGCTGGAGGCTTTAAGACTACCCCGCCAGTGCTTCTGCAAAATCACACCCACAACGCCCCGTGAACTGTGCAGTTGGCATAGACACTTTGAAACTAGACAGACCTTCTACAGTGTTTAGTTTTTGGCAGAATTTATGTTTTTGGCTGGCTGCCACTGTGAAATGTGTTTAGCTTTAACTGACAAGCTTGGTCAACACCACAGGTCATAGGTAAACCTGGCCAGTCTGAACTAGGCAAAGCCAAATTAAAAGGTAGACTGTCTTCCATTCCTGATTTTCTTTTGTTCTCCTTACTGCTTCGGGAGGGGTTGCTACTGGCAAAGCATTTTGTGCTTGTACCTGATTCACTTCGACAAATACTTCCTGCTTCGTGATGACACTCTTCCTTAGAAACCAGGTATCCAGGGAGAGGGTGAGATTTTCAGAGAGTAGAAGGTTAGCTCGAACACTGGGAAATAAGACTCTATGGCATAGTCTGGGGAAGACAGTTATTGTAAGCAATCCTGAGAGATGTAATACAGCATTTTTCCTCCTGAAACCTGGACCTGGGCAGCGTCCAGGAGCAATTCACAGGATGCTGAAGAGCCAGTGACAGGAGCCCTGCCAACTGGACATGAGACTTTGATGTTTGCACACCAGTGTCCCTGGGACACTGGGAGTTTTTGCTTTACTTTTCCCCTAAGAGGAATTTGCAATGATCCATCTTGGGACTGCTTATTTTATTCAGTTCAGTGAAATGACTGCGCTTTTTCCTACTATCTCAACCAGAATCTGTACATGCGCCAGGCTAAGAGAGCATATACTCCCAGCATGAAAAGTGTGATCCAACCATTATGAGCTCCAGAGAGGCTTTGTGGGTCAGGGAATGGGTCAGTGAATTGTAGGATGGCACCTGATGATGGGAAAGATAGAAAGCAGGAGGAGAAGGGGGCAACAGAGGATGAGACGGTTGGATGGCATCACCGACTCGATGGACAGGAGTTTGAGCAAATTCCCGGAGATCGTGAAGGACAGGGAAGCCCGGTGTGCTGCAGTCCATGGGGCTGCAAAGAATCAGACAAGACTGAGAAACTGAATAATAACATCAATGTGAGGCTCAATAATGGCTGCTGGGTGACAGGAGAAAGACACCCAGAAAAGTGTCAAGGTCCAGGGTAACTCACAGGGTCCAAACATTGATGATCTCAAAGCTAAGAGAAGCCATGATAATATCACAATGAGATATCAATAATCATTTCAGCTAGCAACAAGAATCACTGAATCTTCAGTATTCAGTGTCTTCATTTTCATTATTTTGAAAGAAAATAAGTAAAAGGTAATTAATATTATGAAAATATATGTTCCATGAAGTAAGGAGCTTAGTCTACATAATTTTATCATTCACTACTAAATGGTAAATTTAGCCTGACACATAGTAGATACTCAGTAAATATGCCTCAAAAAATGAACAAATACATTAATGAAAAGAATATTTTTAGATGCCACTTCAAATGGGAAAAATTAGCATTCATCATATGTCTAATAAAATTTGAATTGAACTCTACCAAGTAAAACATCCGCTAATATGAGAAATTTTACCACATGAGTAATATTATTTTATTTCTGGGTGTATAATTTAAACATTTGTATTGTTTTCAAGTGCGATACAAAGAATCAGACTGGATTTAACTGTATGAATTCAACCTGAAGTTTTATGTGTAAATATACAAAGAGGAATATACATATGTACATACGACACTTGTGCTGCGTTTTCTCTCTATACATAACGAAGGAGAAAGAAATACTACTAAGGGACAATAGTAGGCACAAAAATCGCTAAGACTATCAAACACAGACAAGCAGGTGAAACAGAGCCTTGGATGCAAAAGGCTTGGCTGTGGATTTCAGGGGCAAATGAGGCTTCATCAGAAAAAAGGGACTGTACCTGCATTCATTTCTCCCTTCTGCTGGCCCTTGCTGGATTCTGGCCATGACTTCTGCTAACGTGGGCTCAGTTAAGAAAGTTGTTGATCATGAGATACATGCCCAGAGGATGAGGAGTTTGCATCCTATACTTCAATCATCCTTTGGTTTCTGAAGGAGTCAGGAAGAAATGGAATTCAGCAGTCTTTTCATAACAGACCTGTGGTTCAGGCGTTGCTTGGAAAGGGTCCGGCACTGGCAGGCACTCCGGTAGAATTTTCCAGCAACAGTGTAGCTCCATTTGCCTCCTTCAACAGGTCTTCAGTTGGCTCTCTTAGTTCATCGACTTCAGACTTTGAATTGGCACATATGCATTGTACAGATGGGGCAGTCACATCAGCCAGCCTGGAACTAATTAAAAGCTGGAATATGTTAGATCAGGAGGAGGAAATGTGGCCAGATTTGGAGGGACAGAGCAAGTGAGCTGAAAGAGCAAACTGACCCAGCCCTTTGAGAAAAACTGCTGCTGCCTGACCTGAGGTGGCCCCAATGGGGCTTGGACACGTCCTAATGGGAGACAGCCCCTGCTAACCCGACAGGCTCTGAACCATTTCAACGGGTTAGGAAATACCCTTATTAAAAAAAAAAAAATCTTCTTATGGCACATTGTTTTGTTAGGAAGAACAAATTTGCCAAGCTTGTTAGCTTCAGGGAAAGACATGTTTAAGTGAGTGAAGGCCTATGAAAAGCATTTGTAATGAGGGAACTTACTGCTTACTTGGGTGTCAGGAGCTGCGTTCAGTGGACTGGACTTTAGATGGGCTGAAGGCACATCCAGCAGCCTCCTGCCACAGTGGGAAACCTGTCACAAGACGCCCCTCTATGTCTATCAGCAGAGGAATGGGTAAAGACCACATGGTACATATTTACAGGGGAATATGACTCAGCCAAAGAAAGGAACAAAACTGTCCCATTTGCAGAGATGTGGATGGACCTAGAGATTGTCATACAGAATGAAGTGAGTCAGAAGGAGAAAAACAGATAGTGAATATTAACTCATATATGTGGAATCTAGAAAAATGGTACAGATGAATTTATCTGCAAAGCAGATATAGAGACTCACAGGTAGAGAACAAACATATGGACACCAAGAGGGAAGAGGGAGATGTGGGATGAATTGGGAGATTGGAATTGACATATATCCACTATTATATATAAAATAGACTAATTAGTGAGAACCTACTGTGCAGCACAGGGAACTCTATTCAGTGTTCTCTGGTGACCTAAATGGAAAGGAAATCCAAAAAAGAGTGGATATTATGGATATGTACAACTGATCCACTTTGCTGTACAGCAGAAACTAACACAGCATTGTAAAGCAATTATACTCCAATAAAAATTAATTTAAGAAAAAAAAAAAACTTCCCTCTGGCCTTTCTTCCCAGGACTGTCTGGACTCATGTTTCCCCTCTTTGCTACCTCCTGTTGGCTCCACTCTGGACTCATTCTAGGTCTCTAAGAGATCAACCCTCACCTTGGCACAGTCGTTCTTGTCTTGTCTTGTCTGTCTTGTCTTGTCTTGCAGCCTTGGCCTATCTCTAACCACTGTTCCAGTCTGTTTTTTGAGGAACGACTGTGGCCTGTTTTCAGCCTTAACAATCTGAGCTCAGAGCTAACTGTTGTGAATTCACACAAACTTCACTGCTGGCTGTTGTTGATGTTTTGTGTTTGAAATTTTTTTAACCACAGTTTATTTGATTTATACTTAGGTGCCCCACACCAGAGTATATCATAAAAGACATTATTCCATGTAATCCTCTCAATGAAAAAAACAGTAAAGACATTGATATTTATTCTGGTTTTTTAATATTTTTAATTGTGGCAAAATACACATAACACAGGACTTCCCAGGTGGTACTAGTGGTAAAGAATCCACCTGCCAATGCAGGAGACATAAGAGATCTGGCTTTAGTCCCTGGGTCAGGAAGATCCCGTGGAGAAGTAAATGGTAACCTGCTCCAGTATTCTTGCCTGGGAAATCTCATGGATAGAGGAGCCAGGCGGGCCATCGTCCATAGGGTCGGACAAAGAGTTGGACATGACTGAAGTGCCTTAGCATGCATGCTCAACAAGCGCGCGCGCGCACACACACACACACACACACCAAAACTTAACATCCTAACCATTTTTAAGTGTAAGGTTCAGCCCCAGTAAATATATTCATACTGTTGAGCAACTGTCAACATTGTCCATCTTCCAGAACACTTTCCATCTGGCAAAACAGAAAGTCTATACCATTAAACAACTTCCCATTCTTCCCTCCCTCCAGCCTTTGGTAACCACCATTCTACTTTTTGTCTCTATGAATCTGGCTACTCTGAGTACCTCCTATAATTAAAATCATACAATATTTGTCTTTTTGTGACTGACGGATTTCACTCAGGCTAATATGTTCAAAATTCATCCATGTTGTAACATGTGACAGAATTTCCTTCTTTTAAGGCTGGCTAATATGCTATTTTGTGCATGGACCACATTTTGTTTATCCATTCATATGATGTTGGACACTTGGGTTGATTTTATCTTTTAACTATTGTGAATAATACTGCTATGGGCATGGGTTCTTTGAGATGCTATTCTAGTTCACAGGTGAGGAATCCAAGCCTCAGCATGGAGAAAGTAAATAATTTAGACTCAAGTGTTCTCACTCCAGAACATGCCCTTTTTATTTCTGTCCTCCCCAACCTGTGACCAAAGAACAGATGTCTGTCCCACGGTGATGGATTGTATATTATGGAGCTGAAGAGTGATCTAATAGTGAATTTTCCAAACTGCATCTTTGATGGTAAATTATACTACATCACTCCAAAAATATCAGGATTAGATAAAAACAGTAATAATGATAATACTAAAAGGAACTAATAATTTGATTCTTCTTATGTGTAAACCACTGTGAAAGTGTTAGTCACTCAGTCTTGTCTGACTCTTTGCGACCCCATGTTCTTCTGTCCATGGAGTTCTCCAGGCAAGAATACTGGAGTGGGTACCCATTCCTGGTTAAGATCCATTCTCCAGGGGATCTTAACCCAGGAATCGAATCCAGATCTCCTGCATTAAGGCAGATTCTTTCCCATCTGAGCCACCAGGGAAGCCTCATTAATCACTGTGCTGGCCTCTTAAATATACTGATTCTTATCAGGAGTAATGAAAAGCTTCAGCCTTGTCATTCCACTGTGGACTAACCCCAGTCACTGTGACAATATCCGCAAGGCACTAGCACTAAGCAGTCCTTTATATATTTTATTCCACAAAATAAATATTAATGCACCATTTTACGAATGAAGAATTCAAAACACAAAATGAAAATCTGGCATTTAATCTACCATGTGTCTGGTCCCAATACCCAAGTTCCTTCTGTTACCTTTATATCCTAGGCATAGCTTGCATTGAGTCATGCAGTTGAACTTCAGTGAATCAGAGACAAACAAAATATTTGTCCATAGGCTGCTGTTAATTTTAGATAAATGGCTTTTGAGAAGATTTAGAATCCCTTGCATGAACAATTTGTGAAGGTCTTTGAAGGACAGAGACGTATATAAATTAATTAACGAGTGAGCTATCAGAAAAGATGATCCATATTTAATATCTAGTAAAATTCCATAAATGCCACCACGTGACAACTCAACTTTCACAGCAGGCTATGGTCTGGGAAGCTTGTTCTGCAAGCCCTTGCTTAGGCCACCTGGCTCCTTTTCAAAATAGTTCCAGTGTTTTAGCCTCCAACTCAACTCTTCAGCCTGGAAAAGTCTGTGTCTCATTCCAGCTCCATGCTGTGATTTATTTATGGCGGGTAAAGGGAAGAATTAGTCATATCTACCCTTCTATTTGAGTTTAATGGGAGCATTGTGGCTGGTGGTAAAGATGGTAGTTTATCAGGCTGGTGACTTGTAGAGTTTACAGCATGGGCCTCCTCACTTCTCTGAATTTCCTTTCCCTTGTGAGTCACTTTACAATAATAATGAAGAGGTGAGGTCCGATGCCTGACAGTGGGTCTCCTTGTACTGGACTTTCGGCATTGCAATAATGTCCATATTGTGAAAGGAAAGATGATGTCACCCCCTCGGCAGCTGAAAACAAAGAAGGGCAAATAAAAATGACCAGGGCCACCCAAAGAACTGCCAATCAATACTATTGACAATGAAGAGGAAAGCATTCTTTCTGTTGATCATAAAGTATGACTGAGCTAAGCAGTATTGACCTTGGGGATAAAGCATTTCCTAGCATTTAACGAATGGCCAGAAAGCTGACGGACTTTTAGTCAAACTGGTTATTAACTGCTGAAAGTGCCTGACCCTGGAAGTCATAATTGCTGCTACAAATACAGAGCACATAAGAAAGCCCAAGTCTGGTACAGACAATGTGCCGTTGTAAGCAAGTCCCAGTGCCGGACCATCAGACCGACCCTACAGAGCAGCTGGAGTGCCCTCTGCCACAGAACCATTCTTAATGGACATCATTCTACAAAGACTCACTGCTAGGTATGCGTTCAAGAAATATAAATGGATTGCAGTTGCACAAAACAGGATATTATACACTCTAGGCATAACAGTGCCCTTAAACCTGAGAGGTTGAACTGCTATGATTATGAGTACTATGGTCATCTCTGTCCATCAGAAATATAATGTGAGCCATGGATATGAGTCATAAACTTCCACTGGCCACAGTGAAACAATAGGTGAAATGAATTTCAACAATGTGTTTTCTTAACCTAATATATCTAAAATATTAACATTTCTATATGCACTCAAGAAATTATTAATGAGATAGCATATGTTCATTTTATATACAAGTCTTCACAATCCAGTATGATAAAGTTAAAGTACACTTCAGTCTGGACCAACTGCATTTCAAGTGTTCAAGAGTTCCAAGGGGTTAGTGTATACCATTTTGGACAGCATAGGCTAAGGAAATTGGTTTGGATGGGAGAGCCTGGTGGGCTGCCATCTATGGGGTCACACAGAGTCGGACATGACTCAAGTGACTTAGCAGCAGCAGGAACATATTTAGAATGCTTAAATGTGTGAAATGGTAACAATGATGGGATGTGTTTTCCTATAATGACAGAAAAGATCTAACTTAAAAAGGGAGGCTAAATAAGTTTGAATTATATGTATAAGATGACAGAGAGAAATGCATTATGGTATTTAAGTTAGAAAAGAGTTTTCACAGACAGTGACTCATTTTTGCCATATTCTCAGATACTGTGCTGATTTAACTTTGCTTACAGAAAGGTTTCTAGGTTTTAGGAGCAAGAAAACCATGGAACTGATCTGCAAGAGAAGCAAGTAGAGATATTCTTTGGAAATACCCAAGGTTTGGGAAAGAGACAGACCTATCTGCCACTTTCCCACTTGATAATGTAGGGCAGACTATTTTACCTTGAGGAGCTGGGGTCTTCTAATCTCTGAAGTGTGGATGATAATATTTACCCCCATTTCATTGTTGCGTAGACTGAGATTATGACATCCATGACATCCGTGACAAACTTGGGTTTCCGTATCACCATCACCATGTACATCAGTGTCAGAAAGTAGTAGAAAAAGCATTCACTAATGTGGCTCCTCAGGCAGTTCAGGGAACACTGGGTGTGAAGGTACATTTTAGGAATAAACTAGGAAGATCCCATTAAGTAACATAATTGTTGATTTGCTGAATGACAAGCCAGATTAATTCAGTGCGGTGGGAGCTTCTGGAGGAAAGAGGCTGCAGACTAAGACTGAGGAATTGAAGACAAAGGGAGCCTGGTGAAGTGATGCATACAGGTTCGAGTAGAAGATGGATGCCGGTTCAAGTAAGCTGGTTGTCCGTAAAGGGTGGGTCCGAACATGAAGAATAGGATCATGGAGGAAAAGGGAGTCACTTGAACAGCAAGACCTGAAGGAAAACCAGGGAGTCAAGGGTCTCTAAAATGAAAAGTCAGTCCACGATCAGAGATTAAACCTTCAAAAGATAAACTGAGCTTCCTGAGGAGGAAGATCAAGTTCTATTCCATTTTGTTCTTTAGCAGTACCCGGTACACAGCAAATATTTGGTAGATGTTTTGTGAATGAATGATTGGCAGTCTGCCTTACAGGTGGAGAAACTTTGTGTTTAGACCCTGAGCAGCTCCAAGCTTGTCTTCAAATCATCCAGATTAATAAGGTACAGAACAACACTACTGGAGAAACCAGTTCCCATCCTCAGCCCCTCAAATGACCTAGCACTTTCTGACTTCTGTGACTTTATCAAATTAATTCCACTTTTTACCCAGAGTCCTGACTTACATTGTAGCCTTTTGAAATATACATACTACATAAAGCTATGCTTCTGCCTAAGAGTACATAAGCTTGAGTCACAGGCAGACACCCTTTAAAAGAAAGACAAGCATTCATGTGTGATCTCAGAATTGATGCAAATTGTTTTTAGGCTAATATAGTAATAAACAGAACAAAATCTAACTATAAAAACCAGATAAATTTATAATTAATACACAAAAACATGTTGGTAACCAAGAATAATAGCTGAATATTAATGATGACTTGCTCAAACTAATTTGCTGTATTGAGTTAACAGAAGAAAAATACAACCAGAAATCTAGTTCAACAATTTTTCATTCACTGATTTGTTTATTCAACAAGTATTTATGATTGGTCATGCTCCCCAGGTGGTTCTAGAGGCAAAGGATTTGCCTACCAATTCAAGAGATGCAGGTTCAATCCCTGGGTTGGGAAGGTCCCCTGGAGAAGGAAATGGAAACTCACTCCAGTATTCTTGCTTGGAGAATCCCATGGACAGAGGAACCTGGTGGGATACAGTCCATGGGGTTGCAAAGAGTTGGACACGACTGAGTGATTAACACATTTATGATTGGCCATCTACTAAGCATCAATCACTGTTCTGATTACTGGGAAATTAAACAATATAGGCAGAGTCTTCATTTTCACAGACTTTGCATGTTTTTTGCAGACACATACAAAACACAAGAAAAGCTAAACAAATAATGAGGTCATATCAGATAGTGAAATTGCTGCAAAGAAATTCACACTGGGCAATGATAGAATTCAGATCATTAAATGGGCGCATGCCTGGCTGTGTCAAGGTGGTGAAATGACTTTAAAGTGCCTGGTTAGGAAATGCTCCCTGTGTTGATGAAAAGGGTAAGATGGGTCCACCTTGAGCAGATCTGGAGATGGAACAGCATGCACACCAATATTTTGATTTCAGTAATGCAGTGTGTTCATGTTCCCAGATTGCTATATGTGTGTGTGTATGTGTGTGTGTGAGTGTGCTAAATCACTTCAGTTGTGTTTCACTCTGCAACCCTATGGACTGTAGCCCACTGGGTTCCTCTGTCCATGGGACTCTCCAGGCAAGAATACTGGAGTGGCCTGCCGTGCCCTCCTCCAGGGAGTCTTCTCAACCAGGGGTCAAACCCATGTCTCTTACTTCTCTTGCATTGGCTGGTGAGTTCTTTACCTCTAGTGCCACCTGGGAAGCTAAGATTGCTACACAAAATAAAAATAACTTCAAGACTTTATCTCCTACTTTGGGATGCTCCGATCTGAGACTTAACTGTAACTCTGCTAGCAAGGAATTGTTAAATGCCAGTTTTACAAATATCACCCATATGTGAAACCTATGATACAGATAAATTTATTTGCAAAGCAGAAATAGACTCACAGATGTAGAGAACAAATTTATGGTTACCAATGCAGGAAGGAGGAATTGGGGTGAATTGGGGGATTGGGATTGACCTATACATATATATATGTGTGTGTGTTTGTATACATATACATATGTGCATACATATACACACACACATATATATGTCTATATATATATTACATTATATACACACACACACACACATATATATACTATTGATACTATGTATAAAATAGATATCTAATGAGAACCCTGATGCTGGGAAAGATTGAGGGCAGGAGGAGAAGGGGACGACAGAGGATGAGATGGCTGGAGGCATCATGGATTCGATAGACTTGAGTTTGAGTGAACTCTGGGAGTTGGTGATGGACAGGGAGGCCTGGCGTGCTGCGATTCATGGAGTCGCAAAGAGTTGGACATGACTGAGTGACTGAACTGAACTGAACTGAATGAGAACCTACAGTATACCACAGGGAACTCAATGGTCTGTGGTGACCTAAATGGGAAGGAAATCTAAAAAACAAGGGATATATGTACATATATAACGAATTCACTTTGCTGTACAGCAGAAACTAAAACAACATTGTAAAGGAACTGTACTCCAACTTTTTTTTAATGCCAGTTTTAAAAATTGTGCTGAGATTTCTGTGATGTTGTTGTATACTCAAGAAATCAGGTTAGCATCTTTCCTCAAAAGGAAACACCATTATGGTTTAGCAGGACTCTTGCTAATCACTCCCAATGGCTTTCTCTCCTGAGTAGGATCTAGAGAAACCCTGTGAAATTCTGGTTCCTGACTTCTCTTTTCCCTTGTTTCAATCTGATTATCCTTTTTTAATGTCATAGATTCTCCAAATAGAATCAAAGGCTGCTGATTAGACTCCTATTCATCCCACTGTTGTTCAGTTTCTTGGTCGTGTCCAACTCTCTGTGACCCCATGGGCTGCAGCACGCCAGGCTTCTCTGTCCTTCACCACCTCCCAGAGTTTACCCAAACTCATGTCCATTGAGTCGATGATGTCATCCAACCATCTCATCCTCTGCTGTCCCCTTGTCCTCCTGCCTTCAATTTTTCCCAGCATCTTGGTCTTTTCTAATGAATTGGTTCTTCACATCAGGTGCCCAAAGTATTGGAGCTTCAGCATCAATCCTTCTAGAGAATAATCAGAATTGATTTCCTTTAAGATGGACTGGTTTGATCTTCTTGCAGTCCAAGGGACTCTTCAAGAGTCTTCTCCAACACCATAGATTGAAAGCATCAATTCTTCGGTGCTCAGTTTTATATATGGTCCAACTCTTACATCCATACATGACTACCGGAAAAACCATAGCTTTGACTAGACAAACCTTTGTTGGCAAAGTAACATCCCTGCTTTCTAATATGCTGTCTAGGTTTATCATAGCTTTTCTTCTAAGGAGCAAGTGTCTTTTAATTTCGCTGCTGCCATCCCCATTGCAGTGATTTTGGAGCCCAAGAAAATAAAGTCTGTCACTGCTTCCATTGTTTCCCCATCTATCTGCCATGAAATCATGGGGCTGGATGCCATAATCTTTATTTTATGAATGTTGAGGTTAAGCTTGTCTTCATGATATCCTATCTTCCTGATATCTCAACCAAGATAAGTGTTTGAGAGACTCCCAGCTTTTCCTCCCCACTTTGGTACAAAAGTTTCTGGCTTACTCACATGTATGGCTCAAACATACACTCCCATGTATTTTCCTTAGTTTAGATCTCAAAACACAGCTTCATTTTCTTATTGTTTCCACATTCACTTTCTGCATATGAACCACTAACTTGAATAACATGTTGTTTTATTTTGTGATATTTACAGCACTTTGGGTGGCATTGAAGAGCACAAAATAGTGCTGATAACAATTTCCTCATTGTTCACATAGGAATCTTGCATTCTTTTTACATTTTTGCAAGTATAGCAACAAAACCTATTACTATTTATGATTTTGAGAGATTCAATAAGATGCTAGTCACATTTAAAGCTCTCATCTAAGGCTGGTCACCTCTCCATTACCTTTTCCCAATTGGGTTAGAAGTCAAAAGATTTTACTTTGAAGCTTTTTCTGAGAACTACTTCCGCCAGCTGTATAGTTCTTAAACAAGATGGATTCAGTCATGTTTCTGTGTGTGTTTCTCCATTTATTTAGTTCATTAAAACTTCAGGTCAAAAAGCATCAGTTTAAAGCTGGAAGTTTCAAGTTCTTGTTACCGGGAGATACTATCCATACACTTACTGTTACACTCATAGATAACAGCTAAAGATACAGATGAAAAACACAAACTATGGATAGCACTAGATAATGATGACAGTTATCATTTATCAAAAGTGTTTCATATGTGTCAGACCCTGTGTTAAACCCTTTTCATCTATTATCCCATTTGGGTTTCACAATAATTTTATGAGACATAGCATTAGCCTCATCTCACAGGTAGAGACAGCAGGTTCAAATAAGTTAAGAGACATTTCAAATTCATACAGTTTATAAATGGTGGAGTCAGGATTCACATCAAGGACCAACAGATCCTGGGGTCCATGTTCATATCCATATCAACATACAGGAGCCAGACTATAAACCAGCATTAGCAGCTTAAATAGTTCCTGGAAGAAGGCACGGTTAAATACAGGTGAATAACAATGAATCTGTGCTAGCAGAAATAATAGAAAAGGTAGAAAATGTTCTTTCCTTCCTTTCCTGTTTAGCCAAATATATGGAAAATAAGGAGAGAGAATGGTGAGGAGCAGTAAGAAACACAGAGGGAAAGCTGGAGCAGAACGTGCTATGGAGGACGTTGAAGGCATCCAGAGAAGCAAAGAAAATGACTCACTGTGCTTATTCTAAACAATCACGAGGGGACAAGCCTTGCACTTTATCAAACGGTTCCAACATGCCACAGCTTATGTTACTATCAAAATTATTTAAAAGCAACCTATGCTTAGAAGTCCTTTTGGTGGCAACTTCAAAATCTGCTCAGTGTCCAACCAAGACTCTCTCCAGTTTCCAAATAAATAGTTTCAAAACATAGCTCACAGGGAATTTATTTTAACCTGTTTTTATTTGATGGGTGTTTTCCAAGTTTTACATGTGAGCTACAAAAGGACAAATGTTTCCCGTCAGGCCAGGAGGAGAAGAGCTGGGGCATAAACATAATCCAGACTAAAAATACAAAAACCATCTTGGGAGAGAAAATATTTATAATTCATGTATTTGAAAAAAAAAAAAAAACACACACTCCTTAGCCTGGGGAACCATTCCTGATTATTGATGATTTAGTTGCTAAGTCGTGTCCAACTCTTGCGACCCCCATGGACTGTAGCCTGCCGGGCTCCTCTGCCCATGGAATTCTCCAGGCAAGCATACTGGAGTGGGTTGCCATTTCCTTCTTCAGGGGATCTTCCCAACCTAGGAATCAAACCTGGGTCTTCTGCATTGCAGGCAGATTCTTTACCGACTCCAGCTATGAGGGAAGTTCTGATTATTAAGTATCTAAAAAAGAAGGACTCCCTCTTGGGCCATTTGTCATATTTTGTCCACCGTTTTACAGAAGCCATTCATGTAGCAACAGCTATGTGCAGGTGTGAGCTCTGGGCAGCTTGTTCCAGAGTTACTTGAACACCACTGCATCCAGCCGTTCTGACCTATGCACACACCTCTAAGTATAAGGTGTCAGGGCTTCCCTGGTGGCTCAGTGGTAAACAATCTGACTGCAATGCAGGAGACTGCCTGACCCAGGGATCGAACCCATGCTTTAAAACACGGGTTTTAAAGAAGAAGATCCCCTAGAGAAGGAAATGGCAACCCGTTCCAATATGCTTGCCTGGGAAATCCTAGGGACAGAGATGCTTGGTGGGCTACAATCCATGAGGTCACAAAGAGTTGGACACAACTTAGCAACTAAACCACCACCGTGAGGTATCAACAGACCATTAGGGAATCCTTGACCAAGGAAGGACAAGACTGTGGTTAAACATTTTCCTCTTCTCTCCAGCTGAAGAGCAGTTTTGCGATACTCTTATTCTATTTGTCTCATCAAAGCATCCCTGCCAGGATCCAGACCCTGCTTTCCTTAGTCACAATCAGCTTTGAGCACCCTGTTGGGTTGGCTTTTCTTATCCCAATTCTCTCCTCCTCTGCTTTGATTTCACTGCCGCAAACAACCAACCTGAACCTGAGCACTTGCCTCAAGCTTTGCTTTTTAGGGGAACCTAAGCTAAGAACATGTTATTACCACATTTTATCACTGAAGCAAACGATCTGTTTAGTTTCTCTTGAAAGTGTTGGATGGTGCATATTTTAAGCAATGTCTAAAAACTTATTTTTATTGGAAATCTGTTCAAAATACTTGCTACCCTTTACATAAGTTAATTTTCCTTGGGGCATGATAAAACTAGATTTGGCAATCATTAGTCTGGCAAGAAAGGCATAAAATTTTAGTCTACACATAGTTTTATATTTCATATATTCATATTTTGTGGATGGTAAAATTCCTTAAAAGTGTGCGAAACATATTTACCCCTGTTTAAGACTTAGTTTACTTCTGAAAGATACATAGAAAATGACATTTTAAAAGTTAACCAAATTCATCCAAATTGTTTGATTTGACAGATGGCATCTCTTGAAATAGAATAAACAAAAATCTTTGAGACTCCCTTGATACACACATCATGTCACATCTCTGAAAAACATTCCCATGAAGATCAAAGATGGTAGATGTTTTATCTTAAGCTTTATTTTTTAAAAAGAATCTCATAGAGAGTTAACTGGAATTTCAGATCCTCCAGCCACATCAAGGTGAGTCCAGGAATGCACCTCTTTAATCAACTTCTTAGGAAATTCTGACACAGGTGATTCTTGGACCACCCTTTAAGAAATGTCATTTAGGGAAGGCGCCAAGATGGCGGAGGAGTAGGATGGGGAAAACACTTTCTCCCCCACAAATTCATCAAAAGAGCATTTAAACGTCGAGTAAATTCCACAAAACAACTTCTGAATGCCGGCAGAGGACATCAGGCACCCAGAAAAGCAATCCAACTCCTCGAAAGGAGGTAGGAAAAAATATTAAAGACAATAAAAGAGACAAAAGAGGGAGGGACGGAGTTCCGTCCCGGGAAGGGAGTCTTAAAAAGAGAGAAGTTTCCAAACACCAGGAAACCTACTCACTACCGAATCCGTGCCGAGCTTTGGAAGCACAGAGGACAACATAACAGGGAGAAAAAATAAATAAACAATTAAAACTCGCAGATTGCGAGCCCTACGGTAACTCCTCCAGCGGAGAAGCAGCGCAGACGCCTGCATCCGCCATTAGCAAGCGGGGGCTGGGTAGGGAGGCGCGGCGCGGGCTGCATCGCTGAGAGTAAGAATCTGGCCTGAATACCCTGACCACTATCTGAGCGAAATAATTTGGGCTAGCAAACCAGACTGTGGGATATCTACCATACGAAAAGCCAGCCCTAACCTAAGACTCCGCCAGCCTGCGCACGGAACAAAGGACTAAACAGAGGTAGCCGGCTGCAAACCTTCCCCCTCCAGTGATAGGCAGCCAGAGCCGGAAGGGGGCAATCGCAGCCCCAGAGAGACATTATCTATAAAACTGGCTTCTTTGCTAACTAAAACTTATTGGGGGTCTGGACGGTCAACATCTGCCTGAGAAGGTGCGCCAGTTTTACACCCAGATAACCAAGTGGCGGGGAGGCGATAAGTCGCAGCATTGGTGCTCGCCAAACACCTCATCACCTGAGCTGCTCGGACCTGGGAAGAGCACAAAACGCAGCCCCAACTGAGTCTGCGCCTCTGAGGACTACCTGAGTGCCTGAACCTGAGCGGCTTGGACCTGGGAGGTGCATGCAACCCAGGGCCAGCCTCGGATTGTTCCCGGCGGAACAACCTAGAGCCTGAGCAGTGTGGGCAGGGAGGCTACACGCGCCGTGAGCGGGGGCAGACCCAGTGTGGCTGAGGCACTGCGAGCGCACGCCAGTGTCATTTGTTTGCAGCATCCCTCCCTCCCTCCC
>NW_011494799.1:3762926-3763471 GCF_000754665.1 Bison bison bison | reverse complement strand
AGGATTGAGAAGATGCAAGAAAGGTTTAACAAGGACCTAGAAGAAATAAAAAAAAGAGTCAATATATAATGAATAATGCAATAAATGAAATTAAAAACACTCTGGAGCCAACAAATAGTAGAATAACAGAGGCAGAAGATAGGATTAGTGAATTAGAAGATAGAATGGTAGAAATAAATGAATCAGAGAGGATAAAAGAAAAATGAATTAAAAGAAATGAGGACAATCTCAGAGACCTCCAGGACAATATTAAACGCTACAACATTCAAATCATAGGGGTTCCAGAAGAAGAAGACAAAAAGAAAGACCATGAGAAAATACTTGAGGAGATAATAGTTGAAAACTTCCCTAAAATGGGGAAGGAAATAATCACCCAAGTCCAAGAAACCCAGAGAGTCCCAAACAGGATAAACCCAAGGAGAAACCCCCCAAGACACATATTAATCAAATTAACAAAGATCAAACACAAAGAACAAATATTAAAAGCAGCAAGGGAAAAACAACAAATAACACACAAGGGAATTCCCATAAGGATAACAGCCGAT
>NW_011494799.1:3760977-3762826 GCF_000754665.1 Bison bison bison | reverse complement strand
GAGGGTGGGATGATTTGGGAGAATGGCATTGAAACATGTATATTATCATATGTGAAACGGATCGCCAGTCCAGGTTCAATGCATGATACAGGACGCTCGGGGCTGGTGCACTGGGATGACCGAGAGGGATGGGATGGGGAGGGAGGTGGGAGCGGGGGTTCAGGATGGGGAACACATGTACACCCATGGGAAAAAAAAAAGCTTAATGCCAGGCACTTATTTATATTACAATCAAACAAACAAATTGTCAGGCACTTGCACTACACCGCATCTTTCTAATCAACCATGGGATCTCCTGGTAAGAAAACATGCCTTTTGAGATTGCCTTTTTTGACTCAGAACATTGTCTTTGCTATTTTTTAAGTTATTTTGTGTTTTAATAGCTTTTTCCTTTTTTGTTTCTGAGTAATATTCCATGGCATCACATGGCATGATGTACCACAGCTTGTTTATCTATTTACCTGTTGAAAGACATTAGGATTGTTTCAGTGTTGGGTTTTACAAATAAAGCTGCTGTAAATATTCATGTGCAGCTTTCCAGTTCACTTGGATAAAATACTCAGAAATAAAATTGCTCAGTCATATATATGTACATTTTAAATTTTTAAGAAACTTCAAAACTGTTTTCCTAAGCAGCTGCATCATTTTCCATTCCCATCAGTAATGTATGAAACTTCTGGTTTCTCTGGATGCTCTCAGCATATCATATTACTGGTATTATTAAGTTTAACAAATGTAATAGGTGTGTGGTAGTATTACATGGTGGTTTTAATTTTCATTTCCCTGATGATTTGTGATATTAGATATTTTTTTCCCTTATGCTTATTTGCTATCCATATATCCTCTTTGGTTTAGTGCCTATTTTAGACTTTTGCCATTTTTTTGTATCCTGTTTTTTTAGAAGGATTTATAAAGAATTAGTGTTAATTTTTCCTTAATTGTATGGTAGAATTAAACAATAAAGCCATCTGGACCTTGGTTTTATATGTTAGAAATATCAATTCAGTCTCCTTCCTCCTTATAGGTCTATTAAGATTTTTCTCTTTCCATGAGTCAATGTATGTGATTTTATAGAAATCTGGCCCTTTCATTCAAATTACGAAATTTGTTGTCATATGAAATTTCATAGAATTCTCTTAAAATCTTTTTATTTCTGTAAGATATATAGTGATGTCCCCTCTTTTATTTATTTTTATTTTAGTACTTTGAATCTTTTCTCTCTTTTGTTTTCCCTTGGTCAGTCTAGTAAAAGGATTGTCAATTTTGTTGATATTTTTTAAAAAAACAACTTTTAGTTTCACTGACTTTCTTTATTGTTTTTGTTTTCTTTATCTCCATTCTAATCTTTATTATTTCCATCTTTCTACAGGCTATAGTTTACTCTTCTTTTAAAAGTTTTTTCTAGAATAAACTCAATGAGATTCATACTAGATAACACTGACTTTATCAGTTGAATTATGATATGCATAGATATGAATCTCATTGATATTTTTTCTGCCCCTTTCTGTTCACCTTTTGGAACTTCCATTATGCATATTTTGTAATGCTTGATGGTATTCCACAGGTCTTCAAGGTTTTCTTCATTTTGTTTCATTCTTTCTTTCTGTTTCTCAGAGTGGATTTCTCTATTATGTGATCTTCTTGTTGGCTGATTCTTTCTTTTGCTCACTCAAATCTGTTATTGAGCCCCTATAGTGAATGTATGGGAGAAGCTACTGGCACCCCACTCCAGTACTCTTGCCTGGACAATCCCATGGACAGAGGAGCCTGGTGGGCTGCAGTCCATGGGGTCGCTGAGATTTGGACACGACTGACCGACTTCACTTTCACTTTTCACTTTCATGCATTG
>NW_011494799.1:3757962-3760877 GCF_000754665.1 Bison bison bison | reverse complement strand
TAAAAAAGAAAAAAAAAAAAAAAAAACATGTATCTATAAAGCTCACTAAAGCAAAGCACAGTAAAATGAGGTATGGCAATAAAAGGCGTTAAATTTATCAAATAAAAAATAAATAAAGTGCTGAAAAATTAAAAAAAAAAAAGATCATATCCCAACATGTATGCCACCATCTGCTGTTAAGAGAATCTACATTTGCTGTGCTTTCCACTTTTCATATACATTATATCATGTAGAATGCATTAATCCTTGAAATGAACCCAACCCACCTCTCTTTAATTTCTATTCATAGATACTAATTATGAAGACAGACCTGTAAAACTTTGCAATTAGAAGAAAAAAAAAATAATAAAATAGTCTTTTCACTTTTTCAAAACATTTAAAAATGTGAACACCTTTCTTAGCTTGTGGGCCATACAGAAACAGGTGGTGGGCTGGATTTGGCTTTGGATTTGCAGGTCACAGTTCAATGACCCCTGATTTAAAGCGCCCAGCTCATCCTATGTGCAGCCAAGATTGAGAACCCCTAGCTTATAACTTTCAGTTTCTCAAACAACTGTCCTAATTCATAAAAAAAAAAAAAGGAAAACTAAAAATTAAAAAAAATTTAAAAAATTAAAAAAAAAGAAATGTCATTTATAGGACCTTTGAATTTCAAAGATGGAAATCCATCTTACAGCTAGACCATTCGTTTTGCAGATGAGAAAGATGATCCCAACAGCACTCTTTTTGTTGTTGTTGACCAGATCACTTAGAGCACGGCTAAGAAAACAGAAACTACCTGAAGTATTCAAAGCAGAGGGAATTCAAAGTAGAATATTGGTTTCAGAGGCACTGAAGGAGTTCAGTGCCAAATAGAGGGCAAGGAGGCAACTGCGGAATTAGCAACATCAAGTCATTACCATCCTGAGGCAGCATGATTGAAGAGAGAATGTCATGTTCCTGTATCCCTGGCACTGATGGCATCCTAAAGAATTGGGTACCACAGTCTTGTGCAGTGGTAAAGGGAGCAATGGAGGGAACATCACTGCTGATACCACCACTTAGATACCACGAGACAGTAAAAAAAGGGAGAAAAATGTCCTGACATCTCCCACTCTCCTCTTGTCATTGCCTCCCATTGGCTGAATCCTTCTGGAAGCTAGATGACAAGGGGATCTGGGAGACAAAGCCTGCAGATTTCCGTCCCTCCAAACTCCATGTTTCAAGGCACAGCAAGGGAAAGAAAAGGGATATGTGAAGCAAGCAGTCCCAGTAGTATCATGGGTACTACCCGTTTCACCATGCAAGCTCCTGCTAATACAGGGGGTGTTCACCTTTTATTTTTTTCCCCACATACACTGGGTACCCTTGGAAACTGAATCTGCAGACGCCATTCAGATTTACCAGACAGTGTGGCTCACTTGACTTAATGCAAATGGACCACACATGATTGCTTTATTTGGTTGCTATGTCATTGTCTAAGATGGTTTTTGCTTTGTGAAAAATGGGTTGTTATTGTTCAGTCACTAAGTCCTGCCCAATTGTTTGGACTGCAGCATGTCAGGCTTCCCCATCCTTCACTCTCTACCAGGGTTTGCTCAAACTCATGTCCATTGAGTCAGTGATGCCATGCAACTATCTCATCCTCTGTCACCCACTTCTCCTCCTGCCCTCAATCTTTTCCAGCATCAGGGTCTTTTCTGATGAGTTTTATCTTCACATCAGGTGGTCAAGGTTTTGAACCTTCAGCTTCAGCATCAGTCCTTCCAATGAATATTTAGGGTTGATTTCTTTTAGGACTGACTGGTTTGATCTCCTTGCAGTCCAAAGGACTCTCAAGAGTCTTCTCCAGCACCACAATTCAAAAGCATCAATTTTTCGGTGCTCATTTGTATGAGCACCGAAAAATTGATGCTTTTGATTTATGGTCCAACTCTCACATCTGTACTTGACTACTGAAAAACTATAACTTTGATTATATGGACCTTTGTTGAGACAATGGGCCTTAGATATTTTGCAGGATATACAACTTAATAGGATTAAGCAGATGTAACAAAGGACTGAGCAGAACCTTCCCAAAGAGAAGTTCCCCCAGTGTCCTGGGGGAATAAGAAATTCTTTCTAATTCCAATATACTGATTCTAAGGAAAACACTAATTCTAAGAGTTAAAGAGTATGAGGGAAAATGAAATTTGGGGATGTTGGGTTAAAAAAACTAAACAGGTATCTTTATTGCCATTATTAATATGCTAACATGGATCATGAGTCACCAAAAGGGAGACACAGTATCGAGTATTTTCAAACTTGTGTAAATCTGTGCATACATTCACTCAACAAAGATTTATTTATTGACTATTCTGTGCCTGAAACTCTCTAGGGTCCTGTAAATATAACAATATACAAGTAGACAAAATCTTCTTCCTTGTGAAGGATAGATTCAGTGGAAGAAGATAGTTACAAATCCAAACAACAAATAAATGAATAACTAGTATTTACTTTTTTTTTCCACAGTGATTTTCCTCAAATTAACACTCAACAAATATACTTTGAGTAATGCTATAACACTTTCAATTCTATTGTTAAGCTCCTGACAAATCTATCAGATTTCAGTATCTTCTTCTTTGACTTCAAATGATGTATTTTTCTTTGTAGCACAGAAGTTATGATACTACTTAAATATAATAGAGCTGGGTATATATAGCTATAATATAATATAATTATGGAGAAGGCAATGGCACCCCACTCTAGTACTCTTGCCTGGAAAATCCCATGGATGGGGGAGCCTGGTAGGCTGCAGTCCATGGGGTCACTAAGAGTCGGACACGACTAAGCGACTTCACTTTCACTTTTCACTTTCATGCATTGGAGAAGGAAATGGCAACCCACTCCAGTGTTCTTGCCTGGAGAATCCCAGGGATTGGGGAGCCTGGTGGGCT
>NW_011494799.1:3756625-3757862 GCF_000754665.1 Bison bison bison | reverse complement strand
ATCCCAGGGATTGGGGAGCCTGGTGGGCTGCCGTCTATGGGGTTGCACAGAGTCGGACACGACTGAAGCGACTTAGCAGCAGCAGCAGCAGCAGCAATTATATTAAATATAATATGATACTACTTAAAAATAACATAACACCCCTTTTCTAATTCCGGCTCTGTTCTTTCCTGGGAGTATAACCTCTGTGCCTCACTCATTCCCTAGTTCATTCATTCATTCAACGTATGTTCATCTTGCCAGTCCCAGTGCTAGAACCTCAGGATCCATCTGTAAACAGAGGAACAACCTGTCCTCGAGGAACTTATGTTTCAGAGTCAGTGCCTTCACTGGAAAATAGTATATTAATAGCATCTGCCTCATCAGACTGTCCTGAGGATTAAATGACTTAATCCATGTGAAGCCTTTAGAACATTATCTGGCATATCCTTACTGTTAGCCTTATTAGTCATGTTATCCTCCTGTTTAAAATCTTTCAGTGAGTCACTGCTTCCTTTAGGGCAAATTCCAAGCTGCTTAGCACAATAGACAAAGCCTTTAGGATCTGGCTCCTGATTTTGCCTCCTGCTTCACTCCCCCCTCCCTCCACACACACTCCTTCCCCTCCAGCCATATAGAAATATTCATGGATTTCACCTTACACTGTAGTTTCCTGCATTTTGCCTTGAAACATCCTGGCCTTTCCGTCTTGAATCATCCTCTAGTGTTGTTCATTCACTCAGTCATGTCCGACTCTTTGTGACCCCACGGACTGCAGCACACCAGGCTTCCCTGTTCTTCATCATCTTGTGGAGTTTGCTCAAACTCGTGCCCGTTGAGTCAGTAATGCCATCAGACCATCTCTCCTTTGTGAGTGAGTGTCTTTTTTCTTTTCAAAAGTTAGCTCCCATTATCCCTTTGGTTAAGACTATTAAACTGGTTCTGGTTCCTCTGTGAATATCCATGGAGCCAGCTGGTCACATTAACCCTCTTTCCCAGAAAGTTTTCATACCTACTTCTATTGAAACTTCTCACATGTAATATTTCAACTAACTCATTTATGTCTCACACTGTGCCACAATGCAAGATAGTCTTGTAAAACCAATGTCTTGGAACCCAAGGGCAGAAAGACAGGCTGAAAGAGAGAGCAGCAACAGGAGGGGAACTTTCAACAAATGGTGGTAGAACTGAGCTCATGTATTTATTTCCCATCCTTCCCAAATTCTCATACAAATAGTAGTTAAAAATCCTTTAAAGA
>NW_011494799.1:3755736-3756525 GCF_000754665.1 Bison bison bison | reverse complement strand
TGGCATCACTGACTTGATGGACATGAATCTGAGTGAACTCCGGGAGTTGGTGATGGACAGGGAGGCCTGGCTTGCTGCGATTCATGGGGTCGCAATGAGTCCGACACGACTCAGCAACTGATCTAATCTGATCTGTCTGGTTTTTGTTGCCAAGGAAATTTCTGTGAGAAGGCATGCCTTCAGGCTTCAGTTTGCAAGGCATATTTGCAGTTTACTTCCTGGTTGCCCATGAACTCAAGTTCAGTCACAATTAAAGTGACTTGTCCCTTTTCCTGTTTCAGGTCTTTCCTGTCCTGGCATATGTTTACATTCCTGGGGATATGACAGAGGTTTTTTAAAGTTTCTTACGGTCATCTAGTTGCCCTGAAAAGTGAAAGTCACTCAGTAGTGTCCAACTCTTTGGAACCCCATGGACTATACAGTCCATGGAATTCTCTAAGCCAGAATTGTGGAGTGGGTAGCCAGGGGATCTTCCCAACCCAGGGATTGAACCCAGGTCTCTTGCATTGCAGGCAGATTCTTTACCAGCTAAACCACAAGGGAAGCCCAAAATTACTAGAGTGGGTAGCCTTTCCCTTCTCTAGGGGATCTTCTCAACACAGGAATCAAACCAGAGTCTCCTGCATTGCAGGCAGATTCTTTAGCAACTGAGCTATCTAACATTCTTTTTAAGTTGTAGATCAGGCTCTTATTTGCCCCAACTGAAATCATAGTCTTAAGCATCTGAGTTGTTGCCAAGCACTTTCCTGTTTTTTCAGCAATGTCCTGGAGGTAGCTCCCTACCTTCCC
>NW_011494799.1:3739978-3755636 GCF_000754665.1 Bison bison bison | reverse complement strand
GTCGTGTCCAACTCTTTGCGACCCCATGAATCGCAGCACACCAGGCCTCCCTGTCTATCACCAACTCCCGGAGTTCACCCAGACTCACGTCCATCGAGTCAGTGATGCCATCCAGCCATCTCATCATCCATCATCCTCTTCTCCTCATGCCCCCAATCCCTCCCAGAATCAGTTTTTTCCAATGAGTCAGCTCTTCGAATGAGGTGGCCAAACTACTGGAGTTTCAGCTTTAGCATCATTCCCTCCAAAGAAATCCCAGGGCTGATCTCCTTCAGAATGAACTGGTTGGATCTCCTTGCAGTCCAAGGGACTCTCAAGAGTCTTCTCCAACACCACAGTTAAAAAGCATCACAATTATGTAAAGTTTAAAAATTAAATAAAATTAAAAAAAAAAAAAAAAAGCATCAATTCTTCGGCGCTCAGCCTTCTTTACAGTCCAACTCTCATATCCATACATGACCACAGGAAAAACCATAGCCTTGACTAGATGGACCTTTGTTGGCAAAGTAATGCTCTGCTTTTGAATATGCTATCTAGGTTGGTCATAACTTTCCTTCCAAGGAGTAAGCGTCTTTTAATTTTGTGGCTGCAGTCACCATCTGCAGTGATTAGTGGATCAGAAATTTTGAGCTATATCTTCATGGTAGAAAGCAGAAAAAGTTGAATGAAAGTACAACCAAGATAGAGAATTCCATATGATTGCGGGAGGGGGGAAGCATGCCTTCCAGCATACTAATCAGACTAGAGCTTAATATACTCAGGTAGCCAAAAGTCACAGAATATTTGAGGAAAACCAAGGGTTGGAAGAAAAGATTTCAGTACAGAAACCAAGGTTTGCAAGAAAGATTTCAAGTGAATAAAAAGAATAACAGCCCTAAGAAACAAAAAATGGAAAACAACTAAACATTTAATATAATTTAAGCTAAACAAAAATATAGTCAGCATTCAAAGAAAAGTTTTAGACTTTCATAAAACAAGAACAGAGTATCATGAAAAGTAGAATAAAAAAATAAAGAAATGCTATTAAGAAAATAATTACAAAAAAAGGGGGAAAAAAAAGAAAAAACACCAATAATAGCATAGAAATTTCTGAAAACCAAATCATTGATCCAAAACATCAGATCAGATCAGATCAGATCAGTTGCTCAGTCGTGTTCGACTCTTTGCGACCCCATGAATCGCAGCACGCCAGGCCTCCCTGTCCATCACCAACTCCCGGAGTTCACTCAGACTCACGTCCAGTGAGTTGGTGATGCCATCCAGCCATCTCATCCTCTGTCGTCCCCTTCTCTTCCTGCCCCCAATCCCTCCCAGAATCAGAGTCTTTTCCAATGAGTCAACTCTTCACATGAGGTGGCCAAAGTACTGGAGTTTCAGCTTTAGCATCATTCCTTCCAAAGAAATCCCAGGGCTGATCTCCTTCAGAATGGACTGGTTGGATCTCCTTGCAGTCCAAGGCACTCTCAAGAGTCTTCTCCAATACCACAGTCAAAAGCATCAATTCTTCGGCACTCAGCCTTCTTCACAGTCCAACTCTCACATCCATACATGACCACAGGAAAAATCATAGCCTTGACTAGACGAACCTTTGTTGGCAAATTAATGTCTCTGCTTTTGAATATGCTATCTAGGTTGGTCCTCTCAAAACAGATTAAAATTTTTTTTAAAAATCAAGCATCATCATGAAAAAAAGATATGGAAGATGAATATAGAAAGTATATTTGTCTAATAAAAAAGGAAATAATCACAGAAACAAGAGACAATAATTTCCAAGTGTGGAAGAAAAGGTTGAATTCACAGATGAAATGAATACATTAGATGTCAAGCAGAACTCTCACGCAGACATGAATAGTGAGAGGAATAGGGAATCATGTGGGCATTCTTCAGATGAATGGTGATGGAATGTGTTTATAAAGAGGCGATATTCAAGTTAACACATAAAAGATATAACGTGTCGGGCTAAGACTATCTCAAGCAAGGGTAGGAGCTTCTGCAAAAACTCAAGGTAGGAAAGAGTTGGGTTAGCCAATGGAATTCCAAGACCAAAGTGGGTCAAGAAAAGGTTAAATTATTCATGGCTTTATAGACCCCATTAAAGTATTTAAATGTTACTTCATATGAACAGGGATACATTAGAGTATTTAAGAAATAGAGTAAGCTGATTCAGTTCATTTCTATGAAGATCACTTCTGTTTCAAGGAGAATGTGTTAGAAATGGGCAGAGTGGAATCAGAAAGTCCAGCTGCATAATTACACATGGAAGCTGATGAGGCCAGACTGTCCTGGTGACATGGAGATGAAATGAGTAGACAGATGTGCCATATATTCTGGAGGTAGAATCAGTAAGATATAACTGACAAAGAAAGGATAAGAGGGAGTGAAAGGGAGGGGCCAAGAGTAACTACTGCATTTCCAGTTTGAGTAACAGAGTAAGTGGTAGAGTCATTTGCCAAAACAGGGAAAGACAGGAGGCTAAAATATTTTTTTCTGAAAAAGGGGGAAAAGTTTTGTTAAGTCTGGTTAAGTTTGAGATATTTAAGAACTATTTCAAGGTGGATATGTGCAAGGTAGTTAAATAAGTATCTACAGTTCAGAAAGAATTCTGAATTTGCAGGCAACCTTCAGATATTTTTAAAAACCACTAATTATAATACTTAAATCCTGGAGAATAGAGATCACTTAGAGAAAAGGGGAGCAGTGGAAGAGACCAAAGACCAAGTCCTCAGAAATCAGCATTTGATGTCATACAGAGGTGCATGCGTGCATGTGTTGTCAGTCACTTCAGTCATGTCCAGCTCTTTGCCACCCTGTGGACTGTAGCCCAAGAGAACCCATGGGGATTCTCCAAGCAAGAATGAATACTGGAATGGGTTGCAATGCCCTACTTCAGGGGATCTTCCTGACCCAGGGATCAAACCCGTGTCTCCTGTGACTTCAGCACTGCAGGTGGATTCTTTACCCACTGAGCCATGGGGGAAGCTTCATATAGAGGTGCAGACACCAACAAAGGAAACCACAAGGAAGGAAAAAGAGAAGAGCACTGCTGGGAAGGCCAAGCATGGAGGAGAGAAAATGTTTCAAGAAGAGAGCAGGTGATGATATTGTCTGCCACTGGAGGAAAAGTAAGGTGAAAACAGAAAATGATGGTTTGGCATCAAAGAGAAAATCAGTAAACTTGGCATAAGTGATTTAAGTGATGATTTAAGTCAGGTGTTTCCATTTAGTGGTGGGACTAAAAACCAGACTGTAGTAGATGGAGACTTGACTAGGGGTGAGGATGCAGAGACTATTTCTAGACCGATGGCTCTGAAGACAAGTAGAGGAAAGTCAAGTGGCTGGAGAGTGATGAGTGATCAAGGGAGGATATTTATTTTCTTCACAAATGGATATTTGTATACAGATGGGCATGACACAGTAGTTAAGAGGATAAACTTGTAGCCAAGAGGTAGTAGCTGAATGTGCAATACCTATCTTTTAATTGATCTAATAACAGTTTTCAAGGATTTTGCTTTACCACAACTCTCAGCATCAGTCGGTGATAGCAGACTAAGTACCAATATTAAGGGATTGGAGTGGGTGAATAACCACAATGATGACATCTGCATTCCTCATTCTCTATTTATCAGACTCAAACCAAGAATATGTTCTAGAAAACTATTACATGCCATAAGCTATGTGGTTTTTAAAATATACTCTTCAGTGAGCCTCTGAATAATATTGGATGAACTGCAGTGACTATCATATTATACTCCTGACAGATGTGTTGTGGCTACGGCTAATAGCCTTAGACTGCAGCAAGAAAGCCTTGGTTAACATCATTCTGGGGAGCCACTTTATAAGAACATCCCCTCAAGGATGAGCTGTGCAGTCACTGGGGTCAGGATTCTTCATGGGAAGATTTTAATAGGCATTAACAAGTTCATTCCAGAGAAGGCAATGGCACCCCACTTCAGTACTCTTGCCTGGAAAATCCCATGGACGGAGGAGCCTGGTAGGCTGTAATCCATGGGGTTGCTAAGAGTCAGACATGACTGAGCAACTTCACTTTCACTTTTTACTTTCATGCATTGGAGAAGGAAATGGCAACCCACTCCAGTGTTCTTGCCTGGAGAATCCCAGGGACGGGGGAGCCTGGTGGGCTGCCGTCTACGGGGTCACACAGAGTCGGACACGACTGAAGCGACTTAGCAGCAGCAGCAGCAACAAATTCATTCACTATTGGAGTCATCTTGAAATTGTTAAATTGTTGACTTCATGGCAGAACGAAAATTTTTAAAGGCAAGAACTGTGGGATATTCTTGTCTGTGACTCCATCATCCAACTCAGCATCAGACAATAGATGGCTCTCGTTACATTTTTTTTTCTTTTGACTTTTTGACTTCACTGGGTCTTCCTTGCAGGGCGCAGGCTCTGTGGTAGGCGGGCTTTCTCTTGTTGTGGCACATGGGCTCTAGAGTGCAGGTTCAGTAGTTGGGGTGTACAGGCATAGCCACTCCTTGGCATGTAGGAGCTTAGTTCACAGACCAGGGATGGAATTTATGTCCCTGCATTGGAAAGTGGATTCTTAGACACTGGACCACTACAGAAGTTCCCTCTCAGTAAATATTGATTGAAAGATGAAATAAATAAATGGATTCAATGACCAAAATTATAGATGTTATAAACACACATTCCTGGTTCATTAGGTGAGTATTGTTCATATTACTGTAAAACCAGACTCTAGAAATTCCATTTGACCCATATTACATCATGTGCCTCATTATAGAGTTATAGATAGACAATAGATAATAGCACTAACGATGAAGAAAAACAGAAGGAAAAAGAGAGAAAAAGAAAGATAGCCTCTGACAGAAAACTTTTCCATCTAGCATCTCATAGAATAATTATAATTATCATAATCTCAATTTTCTCTCCCCAGGTGAGAAAAATGAGGCTCATAGAATTGTTACAGTTGCCACAAGATCGCAGACCTAGTAAGTGGTTGAATAGCGGATAGCGAGCCAGAGACAAAACAAGATCTGACTTAACCAAAAGAATGTAAACAACACTACCTTGCTGGAAATCTACATCCGTAACGCTGTGGTGAACGTTGCAGTGGCCCCACAGCAGCCCATGTTTGGGGAGCTGAGATTGGGGTAAAGAGGAGGAGGAGGAAGACCGGCGGGCCGTGCATGTTAAGTCGCTTCAGTCATTTACGACTCTTTGCGACTCTGAACAGCAGCCCGCCAGGCTCCTCTGTCCATGGGTTTCTCCAGGCAAGAATACTGGAGTGGGTTGCCATGCCCTCCTCTAGGGAATCTCCCCGACCTCAGGATTGAACCCGCATCTCCTGAAGCTTCTGCATTGCAGGCTGATTCCTTACCACTGAGCCACCAAGGGAAGCCCAGGATTGGACCAGCAGTTAAATAGCAAAGCACAGACTCTGGAACCTAGAAAGAAATGTCAGAGGCTTGACAGAAAACATAATCTATGCTCCAGAAACAAGCTAACCTATTTCAAACTGGGTCTGTGCCCAGCCCTTTGTCTTTGACTTGCAATCTGTGACCAGTTCCCTTGCTGGAAAGAGAATTTACAATACTAGAGGGACATGAGCCCTTGCAGAGACTGCAAGATGGGAATAATGACCTGTACTTTCCTGAGGAGAGCTAGTTCCAAAACTCTGACTAGTTTCAAACAGCTTTGGGGTTCCTTTGCTCTGAATGCTGACTTCATTTCAGAGAGGAATTTCTGCGTTACTAATTTACTATATGAAATAAGGATGTTAGAGAAATGGTAGTATTCAGCAGGGAAAAAAGATGCAAATCTGTATAGATAAGCTAGTCTGGAAGTTTTCAAAGATGGATTTTGGTTATTAGAAAATTTTCTTACTTATGATGTATTTCCTTGACCTTCCCTGCCAGGCATTTCTTCCCCCACCTCCCTGCAACTTGGAGAATTAGCATATGATTTATTTTCCCTCTTAGAGCTCCTCCCCAGTGAATCACTATGATTGGCAGCAGATTTTGCTCTGAAAACCTGGTAGAAATATTTGAAAAGGCATGAGGGACCAAATCTGCTTAGCACCCTGTATGCCACCTCATTTATTTTTATACACCTTCACTATATTGGAGAAAAGGAAATTATGCTAAAGTTGCAGCTGCACAGCTCCTCAAAAAGCATGTTTTGTCTTGCCCCAGTTGGTATTTACCTGTTTAATTGTCTTTTCCCTTTCAACTATAAACTCAGCTGGAAATGGCGGAAGGGTTTATGCAATCAGATACAGTCCAGGGTGAGAGACTTTTTGAAAAGCAGTATTGCTTATGTGAGCTTCCCTGGGGGCTCAGACAGTAAAGAATCTGCCTGCAACGCGGGAGACCTGGATACGATCCCTGGGTTGGGAAGATCCCTTGGAGAAGGGAATGGCAACCTACTCCAGTATTCTTGCCTGGAGAATTCCATGGACAGAAAAGCCTGGCGGGTTATAGTCCATGAGGTCGCAAAGAGTCGGACACAATTGAGAGACTAAAGCTTTTTAATCACACTGTTGCTTGTGTGCACATAATTGGTGTGCACATAATTTCCTCTTGGGTCATTTGTCTGAGAAGCCTGGGTCTTACATTTGCGAGAAGCCTGTCTCACAAGCCTTTGTCTTGTGAGAGACAAAACAGTCATGTGCCGTTCAGTGAAGTATAATGGAGATGGGATAAAACTGGAGGCTCCATTGAGGACTGGTGGGAAGCTGATCTGAAAATTGTGATCAAATGTTTGTCTCCATCATTTTAAAATGGATTAGGGACTTCCCTGGTGGCCCAGTGGTTTAGACTCCATGCTTTCACTTCATGAGTTCGATCCCTGGTCAGGGGACTAAGGATGCTACATGCTGCTCAGCACAGCCAAAAGATTAAAAAAAAAAAAAAGTTACTAGAAAAGGCCTAGTAACTGGTGTGTGGAATATCCTTGGCTTCTTTTCTTTATTTGATGCTCAGTAGCAGGCAGTGTAGATCGTCTCATGTGTATTTCTATTCATTATCTCTGCTGAATTGTCATTAATATTAGTAACATTAGTAAAAAATCTTCTGAGATACGAAAATTTAAAATTAATTTTCTTTTGTTCTTTGGTTAATTTGGTTCAGCCCAGTAACACAGTGTGTAGACAGATGGATTTATCTCTGGAATCTCAATCACCAAGTTTGCTCTTTTGACAGCTCCCTCCCAACACGTTCCTTTTAAAACCAATGCTATTCTCTGATCCTTTATCACCTTTCCTGTCAAGCATTTATCCAACAAATATTTGTAATCCACTAAAACGTGCCAGGTACTGTGTTAGAATCTGGATAAAGAGATGGCAGAATTTGTTAAGTGTCCTCTTAAGAAAATATTTCAACAACCAAACCTTATACAACTGCTAAATAAGCTTGGGTGTGTTCATCACTAGGCTTAGCTATACATTAGGGAAAGATAAACTCTATGGGTTATTTCATCTAAAAAAAATCCCATCTTCACACGACTGAACATGGAGAAAACATGTAGCCAAAAAAATAATGTAAAAACTGGTTTAAAAAGAAAGAATAATAAAAGAGACACAAACTTGAAACTAATCCCATGCCCTCCCCCCCCAAAAAAAATAAACCTCTGCTTATTAAAAAGAAGGACACATACTGGATTATCGGAGAAGTCAACAGAGGAAGCAGTAAGCAGCAAAACCCAGAGGCAAACTGTACTGTGAAAGAAAGTTAACTGGACTAAACACGGGGCAGTTCACTTCCCACGGCAATACGAAAGCCACTTGGAAATAAGTATGTTTAAGATATTCAGAGAGACGGCAATGAACAATATAAACGATACCTGAGAACACATAAATGGAATAGGAGAATGAAATGCTGATTTGAAAGTGTATCAGATAAACTCTTGGTTAAATATCCTAAATATGGCTAAATCTCTATTCAACTCATAAAGCCAACTAAAACTGACTTTAAAAAAATATATATTAATCCAGGATTTCCCTGGTGGTCCAGTGGTTTAGATTCCACAAGCCCAATGCAGGGGGCCAACTCTTGATCCCTAGTCAGGGAACTAAATCCGTATGCAGGAACTGAAAGATCCTTTATGCTGCAACTACAGATCTCACATGCAGCAATGGAGCTCAAAATCCCGAGTGCTTCAAAGAAGAGCTGTGCAGCCAAACAAATAAATAAAATATTAACCCTCGAGTACAAAAATAAATAACGACGAAGTGACTATAAATAAAGGAGATAAGTGTGAAACAAGAACAAGAAGAAGCAACTAATTTAAGTCTCAGAATGCTGAAAGTTCAGGCATTAAAAATGCCGTGAGCCTCTGAAAGCAGAGGGAAGAATGGATTTGCATTGATTGAAGTGTACTCTAAAGGAGCTGAAGCCCGGATCCCCCTCTCTTCTTCCTCACTCATCCCCCTCTCCCCATTCCCTCAACCATAACAAAATAGAAAGAGGGTTCTTGGGACAATCCTGAGCGATGGGGTGGGGAGGGAGGTGGGAGGGGGGTTCAGGATGGGGAACACATGCACACCCATGGCTGATTCATGTCAATGTATGGCAAAAAAACACTACAATATTGTAAAGTAATTAGCCTCCAATTTAAAAAAGAAGCTTTTTTTTTTTTTTTTTAAAGAGGATTCTCTGGAAAGGATGGACATTTCTAGTCTCTGTGCAGGTGAGGGCAGGGTGTAGTACCCTTGAAAACACCAAAAAGCAAGTCAAACAAACAACTATAGAAATGATCCACCACTTATCAGGGTTAGATTTAGGATTTTTCAACTTTACAATGGTGCAAAAGCAGTACACATTCATTAGAAATCATATTTAAAATTTTGGATTGCAATCTTTTCCCAGGCCAGCAATATGCTGTCGGCCACTTTCTTGTGATGCTGGGCAGGGGCGGTGAGTTTGCTCCCAGTCAGTCATGAGATCATGAGTGTAAGCAACCAGTACACTGAATAATCATTCTATATGCATGTAACCATGCACTGTAACCACTGGGGAAGGGAATGGCAAACCACTTCAGTATTCTTGCCTTGAGAACCCATAAACAGTATGAAAAGGAAAAAGACATGACATTGAAAGATGAGCCCCCAAGTCCATAGGTATCCAATATATTACTAAGGAAGAGCAGAGAAACAGCTACAGAAAGAATGAAGAGGCTAAGCCAAGCAGAAACAACCCTCAGCTGTGGTTGTGTCTGGTGGTGACAGTAAAGTCCGATGCTGTAAAGAACAATATTACATAGGAACCTGGAATGTTAGATCTATGAATCATGGTAAATTGGATGTGGTCAAAGAGGAGATGGCAAGAATGAACAGCAATGTTTTAGGAATCAGTGATTTAAAATGGATAGGAATGGGCGAATTTAATTCAGATGACCATTATCTACTATTATGAGCAAGAATCCCTTAGAAGGAGTGGAGTAGCTCTCATAGTCAACAAAGACTCTGAAATGCAGTACTTGGGTGCAATCTCAAAAATGTCAGAGTTAACTTGGTTCACTTCCAAGACAAACCATTCAACATCACAGTAATCCAAGTTGATGCCCAACCACTAAGGTCAAAGAAGCTGAAATTGAATGATTCTATGAAGACTTACAAGACTCCAAGAACTAATTCACAAAAAAATATATCCTTTTCATTTGTAGGATACTGAATGGAAAGGTAGGAAATCAAGAGATACCTGGAGTAACAAGCAAATTTGGCCTTGGAGTACAAAGTGAAGCAGGGCAAAGGCTAACAGAGTTTTGCCAAGAGAATGCACTGGTCATAGCAAACACCCTCTTCCAACAACACAAGAGAAGACTCTACACATGGACATCACCAGATGGTCAATACCGAAATCAGATTTATTATATTCTTTGCAGCCAAAGATGGAGAAGCTCTATACAGTCAGGAAAACAAGACCTGGAGCTGACTGTGGCTCAGATCATCATTTCCTTATTGCAAAATTCAGGCTCAAATTGAAGAAAGTAGGGAAAACCATTAAGCCCTTCAAGTATGACCTAAATCAAATCCCTTTTGATTATACTGTGGAGGTGACAGATTCAAAGGACTAGATCTGTAGACAGAGTGCCTGAAGAATTAAGGACGGAGGTTCATAACATTGTACAGGAGGTGGTGACCAAAACTATGTCTTAGAAAAAGAAAAGCAAGAAAGCAAAGTGGTTGTCTGAAGAGGCCATACAAATAGCTGAGGAAAGAAGAGAAGCGAAAGATGAAAGAGAAAGGCAAAGATATACCCAATTGAATGCAGAGTTCCAGAGAATGGGAAAGAGAGATAAGAAAGCCTCTGTCAGTGAACAATGCAAAGAAATAGAGGAAAACAATAGAACAGGAAAGACTAGAGATCTCTTTAAGAAAATTGGAAATACCAAGAGAACATTTCATGCATGATAGGCACAATAAGGGACAAAAACAGCAAAGACCTAACAGAAGCAGAAGAGATTAAGAAGAAGTGGCAAGAATACACAGAAGAACTGTACAAAAAATGTCTTAATGGCCTAGATAACCATGGTGGTGTGATCAGTCACCTAGAGCCAGACATCCTGGAGTGTGAAGTCAAGTGGGCCTTAGGAAGCATTACTATGAACAAAGCTAGCTCCAGTTGAGCTATTTCAAATCCTAAAAGATGATGATGCTAAAGTGCTGCACTCATCACTCCAGCAAATTTGGAAAACTCAGCAGTGGCCACAGGACAGGTGAAAGTCAGTTTTCATTCTGATCCCAAAGAAAGGCAATGCCAAACAATGTTCAAATTTTTATACAATTGCACTCATCTCACATGCTAGCAAGATTATGCTCAAAATCTTTAAGCTAGGCTTCAGCAGTATGCGAACCTAGAACCTCCAGACGTACTGGGTTTACAAAGGCAGAGAAACCAGAGATCAAATTGTCAACATCCTCTGGACCATAGAAAAAGCAAGGGATTAAAAAAAAAAAATCTACCTCTGCTTCATTGACTATACTAAAGCCTTTGACTGTGTGGATCACAAAAACTGTGGAATATTCTTGAAAATATGGAAATACCAAACCACCTTACCTGCCTCCTAAGAAACCTGTATGCAGGATAAAAAGGAACAGTTAGAACTGGACATGAAACAACGGACTGGTTCAAAATTGGGATATAAGTATGTCAAGGCTGTATTTTGTCACCCTGCTTATTTAACTTCTATGCAGAGTACATCATGAGAAATGCAGGGCGGGATGACTCACAAGCTGGAATCAAGATTGCTGGGAGAAATATCCACAAACTCAGATATGCAGATGATACCACTTAATGGAAGAAAGTGAAGAGGAACTAAAGAGCCTCTTGCTAAAGGAGAAAAGGAGAACAAAAAAGCTGGCTTAACACTCAACATTCAGAAAACAAAAATCATGGCATTCAGTCCCATCACTTCATGGCAAATAGATGAAGAAAAACTGCAAACGTGTCAGATTTCATTTTCTTGGGCTCCAAAATCACTGCAGATGGTGACTGCAGTCAAGAAATTTAAAAACACTTGCTCCTTGGAAGAAAAGCTATGACAAACCTAGACAGTGTATTAAAAAGCAGAGACATCACTCTGCTGACAAAGGTCTGTATAGTCAAATCTATGGTTTTTCCTGTAGTCATGTACAGATGTGAGAGTTGGACCATAAAGAAGCCTGAGTGCTGAAGAACTGATGCTTTGAACTGCGGTCCTGAAGAAGATACTCGAGAATCCCTTGGACTGCAGGTAGATCAAACCAGTCAATCCCAAAGGAAATCAACCCTGAATATTCATTGAAAGGAATGATGCTGAAGCTGAGGCTCCAATATTTTGGCCACCTGAAACAAAAAACAGACTCATTGGAAAAGACAGTGATGCTGGGAAAGATTGAGGTCAGGAGGAGAAGGCGGTGACAGAGGATGAGGTAGTTGGATGTCGTCGCTGGCTCAGTGGACATGAGTTTGAGCAGACTAAAGAAGAAAGTGAAGGACAGAGAAGTCTAACGCACTGCAGTTCGTGGGATCTGAAAGAGTTGGATATGACTTCGTGACCGAACAGCAACAACATGTTGTTTTTTACTTTCATCACAGTATTCAGTACATTACATGAGATATTCAACACTTTATGATAAAATAGGCTTTTCATTAGATGATTTTGCCCAACTTTAGGCTAATGTAAGTGTTCTGAGCACATTTAATGTAGGCTCTGCTAAGCTAGGATGGTCTGTAGATGAGTTATTGAATGAATTTTTTTCAGCTTATGATGGATTTATTAGGATGTAAGGAAGATCTATATATTGAAAAGTAAGACCTCTTTTTCTCCTCCCCCACTTTCATCCTAGAGTGCCAGTGAAAGTGAAAGTGATAGTCATTTAGTCGTGTCCAGCTCTTTGCGACCCTATGGACAGGGTCCTCTTGTCCATGGAATCCTCCAGGCAAGAATACTGGAGTGACTACCCCAGCAGATCTCCCCAACCCAAAGACTGAACCCTGCATTACAGGCAGATTCTTTACCATCTGAACCACTAGGGAAGGCCCTGAGTGCCACAGTGTAACTCAAAACCCCAAGGGAAGGTGCTTAAGGATTCTAATTTAGCTAAATAAAGCCATCCAAGAGAAAAGCCATACAGATATTAATATTCAGGCATCCCCAAAAGAAACTTCTAGATCCGTGTTCAATTTCTCTCCAGTGAAGTGTGCCAGTTGAAAAATCCTTCTATGTACACAGCTTACACTCAACATTTCAATGTCTCCTTATTTAGGAATAAAACATAGATCACTTGTTATTTGTAGAAATCCCTGCAATAAATTCAATGGCCAAAAGAAGCAAAAGATGAAAGAATGCAGAGGAAACCAAAAAAAAGTGCATAGTATGGAAACAAAATATACATACACATACACACATGCCAAGGCACTTCATCTTAAAGTTTTAGTACTTCAGAGGAAAATGAAATAATCCTGAAAGCTTCCAGAGAGGGAAAAAACCAGATTTCATATAACTGGTGAAGAATCAGGGTAGTATGCAATTTCTCAAGAGCAATTCTTAAAGCTAGATGTCAGTGAAACTGTGTAACCCATCACCTAACTATAGCAATTCTGAATGTAACACTACAAAATAAAATGTCAAATTGTTTAAAACAAAACATGATTTATGTGACAAAATTGACACACACAATCATAGTGAGAGATTTAGCACTACTCTCAGTAAATGACAAATAAGACAGGCAAGAACAGAGCAAGAAAGTCAGATATAAAGGTCAGCACAATTAACAAGCTTCAGTTAAAACAGATGCAAATATTTGTGAATTTAGGAGAGGTATTATTGCCTGGTGGTTGAAAACAGACAATTTCGGATAAGACATCTCACTAGATTCAAATTCTTGATCAGTGGTGTATGTTTGTTTCCTTTACTTCAAAATAGCCATAATAATAGTGCCTACTCCATAAATGTGTTGTGAAGATAAAATTAAATAACGCATGACAGGATGCTTAGAAAAGTGCCCAGCACTGAATAACAATAAGTGTGTGTGTGTGAATAATTCTGCACTAAAACAGACTCTAAATATTTTTTTGAGAAAATGTACAATATTTTTAAATTAACCATAAAAGAAATATATATGTATATATATATGATAAAATTTTAGAAGCATACTATCTTTGCTGCTGCTGCTGCTAAGTCGTCCTAGTCGTGTCTGAATCTGTGCTACCCCAGAGATGGCAGCCCACCAGGCTCTGCCATCCCCGGGATTCTCCAGGCAAGAACACTGGAGTGGGTTGCCATCTCCTTCTCCAATGCATAAAAGTGAAAAGTGAAAGGGAAGTTGCTCAGTCATGCCCGACTCCTAACAACCCCATAGGCTGCAGCCCTCCATCCATGGGATTTTCCAGGCAAGAGTACTGGAGTGGGGTGCCACTGCCCTCTCCCATACTATCTTTAGTCAAGTACAAAGTCAGAATCACTGTACTATTCAAAATTTCATTAGATGCTCAAACCAACAAAATAAAAGAAAAAAAGAACTGTAGTTAAGAGGGCTAGGAAGAAAGAAACAAAACTGACACTACTCCTAAACAAATGATTGTCCAAAAAGAAGGTATGAGTAACTATAGTCAAGCTGATAGAATTAGTTAGGGACTTCAGCTAGCACACTGAATAAAAAGACAATTGTAGGGGTTGCTAAGAGTCCGACACGACTAAGCAACTTCACTCTCACTTTTCACTTTGATGCATTGGAGAAGGAAATGGCAACCCACTCCAGTGTTCTTGCCTGGAGAATCCCAGGGACAGGGGAGCCTGGTGGGCTGCCATCTACGGGGTCACACAGTCAGACAGGGCTGGAGTGACTTAGCAGCAGCAGCAGCAGCAGGAAAATATAGTAGTAGTCCGAGAAGGAAATGGCAACCCACTCCAGTGTTCTTGCCTGGAGAATCCCATGGATGGAGAAGCCTGGTAGGCTGAAGTCCATGGGGTCGCACAGAGTCAGACACAACTGAAGCGCCTTAGCAGCAGCAGCAGGAGCAGCAGCAGCAGTCCTATGCTTAAAAAATAGTCAGTTGGAAAACTATTAGGTAAAACAAATATATCATTCAAATAAGCAATAAGCTACATAAACCTAAAAAGGACATATAAGACCTGTATGTGGGTGAGTCACTCAGTTGTGTCTGACTGTTTGTGACCCCATGGACTATACAGTACATGGAATTCTCCAGGCCAGAACACTGGAGTGGGTAGCCTTTCCCTTCTCCAAGGAATCTTCCCAACCCAGGGACCAAACCCAGGTCTCCAGCATTACAGGTGGATCATTTACCAGCTGAGCCACAAGGGAAGCCCAAGAATATTGGAATGAGTAGCCTATCCCTTCTCCAGTGGATCTTCCCAATCCAGGAATCAAACTGGGGTCTCCTGCATTGCAGGCGGATTCTTTACCAACTGAACTGTGAAAGACCTGTATAGAAGAATGTAAAAACAAAAGACCTATAGGAATAAATTAGAAGAAATAACATGTTCATGAGTGGGGGGGAAAAGCTATTTTAGAGTGCCAAATAATCACATATAAACTGTACAAAATTGATAAAGTTTTCATTAGAAAATATCCTGATACTGGGAAAGATTGAAGGCAGGAGGAGAAGGGGAAGACAGAGGATGAGATGGTCAGATGGCATCACTGACTCAATGGACATGAGTTTGAGCAAGCTCCAGTAGATGATGAAGGATAGAAAAGCCTGGCATTCTGCAGTCCATGCGGTCACAAATAGTTGGACACGATTGAGCAACTGGAAAACAAATATGTGATAAAATTAATGTTCTTGGTTGATAATAACATCTAAGCACCAGAAGAGTGATGAATTGTATATATACTATTGGCTTTTTTTACGATGTTAAAATAATAGGTAGTTAATACAAAAAAACCCAAAAAGATATGCTACATATGAAATGAAGTGGTAGTCACTCAGTCATGTCTGACTCTTTGCAACCCCATGGACTGTAGCCCACAAGACTCCTCTGTCCATGGAATTCTCCAGGTAAGAATACTGGAATGGGTTGCCATTTCCTTCTCCAGGGGGTCTTCCTGGTCCAGGGGTTGAACCTGTGTTCCTGCATTGCAGGAAAATTCTTTACTGTCCGAGGCACCAGGAAACCCACCTAAACATAAAAAAAAAAAAAAAGAATAGACATAAAAAAAAAAGTAAGA
>NW_011494799.1:3716081-3739878 GCF_000754665.1 Bison bison bison | reverse complement strand
GATTAGACTAGAGAAAGTTTTTCTAATAAGACTCAAAAACCCAAAAGAAAATTATTGAAAATTTACTGCTTCTCAATGTATAATATCCAATGAATAACAAACCTTAAAGTTTTTTTTTTAAAAAAGAAAGGGAGAAAAAAACACTATTGGAAAATGGTCCAAAGTTTTGAACAGGAAATTCATCTATTCGATCAATTCATAGGAAGACTGTTCTGACTCTTGTAATTAAAAATTCACAATAAGAAACCACTTTTCATCCATCAATTTGGCAAATTTTAAAAACGATAGCAATTGCTGGCAAGTAGGTGAGAAAAACGAAGAAACAGGAAATTTTACTCATATGTTGTGGGAGTGCAAATTTTTTCAAGCTCTCTGTAAAACTTGGAAAAACACACTATAAGAAAAACATTTACATCTACTTTCTGTTTCAACTCTGACATGTAAAAAGCATGGAACTCATCATGTTCATCCTTACAACAAGAACAAATAGAAACTCAGTAGCTTTTCTTGGACTTACCAGGTAAGTGAGACCAGAGGACAAAGCACCTTACTGAAATCTGGAGAGAAGTTTGCTTCAGAGAGATACAAGAGCAGAAGCCAATGAATGCCAAAAGCCAGTAGAAACACTTAACTCATTATTTTGACAAGTTGCTGAAGGTCAGGTGTGAACTAGGGACCAGTCATCGATACCCTCATACTTTGGGTTCCTTCAGGATCTCACGAGACTGTCACAGGAATGATCCAAGAACACCCACCACCATCACTTCACAGTCCACTTCCCACCTTAGCAAGGATGGAATAGTATTTATGATAAAACCTTCCCAGGACTATTTGCTTAATAAAGTTCCAATCTTCAAGAATAAGGACTGGGGAAAGAGCAAATGTTGCCATCGAATTTTAGAGAAAGGGAGCCGCTCCTTATTTCAGTCCTTCAGCCTTCCTATCTCATTAAAGAGGGATAAGAGGAGTCTTGCTGCTGCTGCTGCTAAGTCCCTTCAGTCGTGTCCGACTCTGTGTGACCCCATAGACAGCAGCCCACCAGGCTCCGCCGTCCCTGGGATTCTCCAGGCAAGAACACTGGAGTGGGTTGCCATTTCCCTCTCCAATGCATGAAAGTGAAAAGTGAAAGTCTTAGATAACAAGAAAAAAGGCTCCACCCTATGGAGAACAGTATGGAAGTTCCTTTGAAAACTAAAAATAGAGTTACCATATGACCCTGCAATCCCACTTCTGGCCACATATCCAGAGAAAAGCACGGTCCAAAAGGATGCATGCACCCCGATGTTCATTGTAGCACTGGTTATAGCAGCCAAGACATGGAAGCAACCTCAATGCCCATTAACAAAGGAATGGATAAAGAAGGTGTTGTACTGTTGTACGTATATACAATGAACTATTACTCAGTCATTAAAAAGAATGAAATAATACCAAAATTGCAGCAACATGGATGAACCTGCCGCTGCTGCTGCTAAGTCGCTTCAGTCGTGTCTGACTCTGTGCGACCACAGAGATGGCAGCCCACCAGGCTCCCCCATCCCTGGGATTCTCCAGGCAAGAACACTGGAGTGGGTTGCCATTTCCTTCTCCAATGCATGAAAGTAAAAAGTCAAAGTGAAGTCAGTCAGTCATGTCCGACTCTTAGCGATCCCACGGACTGCAGCCCACCAGGCTCCTCCATCCATAGGATTTTCCAGGCAAGAGTACTGGAGTGGGGTGCCATTGCCTTCTCCAATGGATGAACCTAGACATCATCATACTGAGTGAAGTCATTTAGACAGAGGAAAAATACTGTATTGCGTTCCTTATATGTGGAATCTAAAAAGAAATGCTACAAATGAGCAAATTTAAAGTAACTACAATGAATACTTTAAAGGATATAGTGGAAAAAGCAGGCAACACACAAGACCAAATAAGTAATATCAGGAAAGAAGTGGAAATCTAAAGGAGAATCAAAAGGAACGCTACAAATAAAATTTTAAAATACAGCAACAAGTATGAAGAATATCTTTAAGGGAGTCATCAATAGACAGGACATGCAGAGGAAAGAAACCGTAATCTTGAAGGTAGGTTAAAAAAATGCATTTTTATTTACGCCAGAAGCCAATTCTCTCCCTCAGAAGACACCTTTAAGAAACTCTCACAATTGACGTCCTCCTGTACTAAGTCGCTTCAGTCGCATCTGACTCTTTGTGATCCCATGGACTGTAGCCCACCAGGCTCCCCTGTCCACAGGATTCTCCAGGCAAGAGTACTCAAGTGGGTTGTCATGCCCGCTTCCAGGGGATCTTCCCGACCCAGGAACCCAACGCTCATCTCTTTCATATTTTGCATTGGCAGGCAGGTTCTTTACCCACTGAGCCACCTGGGAAGCCCCTCACAATTGGCACCTAGAGATATATATGATGCGGATAACAGTCATGTTGTGATTTTACTCACAGTTTTAAAATGATTATTAGTGGCGGAATGGATAATGTCTTCTGTAGTGTCCCCATCCATATTACACAGTTGTTACACATGTGTTGCATGTGCGCTATGTATTTTTAGAAACAAACATATGAGGCAAATATGCCAAGTTATTATTTAAATTACTTGGTTTTTATTTTATTCCGAGTCGTGGGTCAATGTATTCTTGCTACATTAAGCTCTTTACTGTTTCATTTTTTTCAGGTTTTTAATTTTTTAAAAAATAAGGAAGTTAGGTTGTTAGTTGATGAGAGTCTCTGGTGTCATCCAGGCTTTGGGCACACCCTAGCAGTGCTCCATGTCACAGTACTTCTCTTGGAGTTCTGTAACCTCAGATGAGGCTGTTACTTTGATCCTGTGTCTCCCTCCCTGTGGGTACTCCGCCCCTCTCCTCCTGTACTCCACCCAAGATTTCTCCCAAAAGATTCTGCTCCCTTCATCCAGAACCCAAAAGGATCTGCCTTCTTTTCTCTCAAAATGTCCCCAGATGTTTCTTCTGGACAGAAATAATTGCCCTTTGATAATGAGAATGCCCTAAATCAATAGCATGTGAAAATTGTGTTCCCCTAATTTGGAAGTAATGGAGCTTTTTTTTTTTTTCTGGGAGACTTGCCTTATTTTAAGGCTAAGGTACATGACTTCTAAAAAAGAAGAAAGGATTTTTTTTTTTCTATTGGAAATAGGTTGATAATTCACACCAACCTCTATAAAATGTATAGGAGTCTCCCTGGTTGCTCATATGGTAAAGAATCTATTGGCAATGCAGGAGACCTGGCTTTGAGCCCTGGATTGGGAAGATCCCCTGGAAGAGGGCATGGCAACCCACTCCAGTATTCTTGCTTGGAGAATCCCATGCGCAAAGGAGCCTAGCAGGCTACGGTCCATGGGGTCGTAAAGAGTTGGATACGACTGAGTGACTAAGCTCATACACACACACAGTAACACTGTATACTTTGGAACTGCTAACATGAGGAATGGGGAATATTCTTCTTTCATGAAATCTGCAGAAAGTCTGACTACCTTTTAGGTAATCAGGGAGCGGTACCAAGAACACCAAAAAGATACCCTTAAGTTGCATCTTCACAGAGATTCATGAAAACCCTTATTAACTCAGGGAGGCAAAGAAGGAAGCGACTAAGACCTATATACCTAAAGATTGTCCTTAGCCCCGATAGCCCAGTAGTCTTTATACTGCGTTGCAGTTATCTTTTTGCTCACCTCTCCTACAAGGGTCCAAGTTCCCACAAGGCAAAAGTCCTAATAAACTTTCAGAATTAAGTATTGCTGCCTGGTCCATAACAGGTCCTCAGTATACCATTTATGCATGACTGAATGAATCAGTTAATCAATGAAAAATGTTAAAGAAGCAAAGGTTAAACAAGAATGAACAAGGGTCATTCAGTACTTAGCATATTTCGCTCAGTCATGTCCGACTCTTTGTGACCCCATGGACTATACAGTCCATGGAATTCTCCAGGCCAGAATACTAGAGTGGGTAGCCTTTCCCTTCTCCAGGGGATCTTCCCAACCCAGGGACCAAATCCAGGTCTCCCGCATTGCAGGCAGATTCTTTACCAGTTGAGCCACAGGGAAAGCCCAAGAATACTGGAGTGGGTAGCTTATCTCTCCTCCAGCGGATCTTCCCAGCCCAGGAATTGAACTGGGGTCTCCTGCATTGCAGGAAGATTCTTTACCAACTGAGCTATCAGGGAAGTCCTCTTAGCATGTCCCCTAAGGGTAATAATTCATTTCAGGACTCTTTCTTTCGATAGCTATTGATACATCAAATGGAATGAAGACATCAGTTGAAATAGAGATAGGTGTCCTTATTATTGACAGGAAGCAGACTACTTAATTTATTTGGATCAATACTTTTCTTTCTTTTGTGGGTAAAGATTATTTTTTTTTAATGTAGTGAACTAAAAAATGTTTCAGTTCATATTAAAGTAACTCATACATACTGAAATACTTACTAGTGAAATGATATGTCATAGATTTGCTTCAAAATAATATATGTGCGAAGGGGAAAGTGAGTCAAGGGAGAGATAATGCTAAATTGGTTATAAATTGATAATTGTTGAGCTGTGGGATGATTATATGCATATTTGTTTACCTTCTATTTCTTCTCTTGTATATGTTTGAAATTTTTATTTAAATAAAATGTTAAAAAGATAAAGCAATTCTTTATATGTAACCATTATTTTACATAGACACAAGAAATCATTTGTTGCAGAAGATGAGAATCCATATGTTTATGATTTACCAATATCATGACTCATAAACTTAGTTAAGAAATAGCCTCATTTCTTCTCTTTAGAAAAGCATTGCAAAAAAATATGAGCATCTGCTTTCCCTTTTTTCCTATAAAAGGCACTTGAGCAAAATTGTATCATCTACAATTTAAGGAATATAAATGACACATATTGAAGACGGGATTGTGAAGAAACATGTGAAAAGTCACAGCCAAACTTTTGTTTAAGGCTCTGAGTGCCAGTGTCTTGGTAACTTCAGATCTAGCAATTTGACTTCCCACACCAACCAGGCCAAAACTAGCACCATCTTTTCTAGACTGTGTCTTGGAGAAATGAGTCTCCCAGAACATCTGACCACCACTGTCAGAACAGAAAAATCACATGAGACTTTAGAAGTTTCCACGCTTCCCTGGTGGCTCAGTGAGTAAAGAATCCACCTGCAGTGCCGGAGACCCAGATTCAATCCCTGGGTTGAGAAGATCCCCTGGAGAAGGAAACGGCAACCCACTCTAGTATTCTTGCCTGGGAAATCCTATGGACAGAAGAGCCTGGTGGGCTACAGTGCATGGGGTCGCAAGAGTCAGACAAAACTTAGTGATTCAATCACCAGCACCGCTTCAGCTTCGTACCACCTTCATTTTTGTGAAAGTGCTGTTAAGCTTTGAGTATTTGTTTTGCCTTGTCTTGTGCTGCTTTGCTTTGACTTATCATTTGAGTGGTTTGTTTGTTCACCAGTTGTGGTCACTTCTCAAGAGATTGCAGGGAAGTTTCTTGTGATTCTTTCAACATAGCACGTCTGCTTTTTCTCTGAGTTTACTTATATCAAGTGGCTATCAATATTATAATTTGCTAAGGGGGATTTACACAGTCTCTAAGAGTTTCAAAGAGCCCAGGGCCCAGATATAGATAGCCACAGTCACTTTTGCGTTTATTTTCCCTGCTGTACTCAAGGACCAGATAAAGCCCCACATTCTGGACACTGGCTTTGACACTGAATTGAAATCAGTAGAGCAAACATGCATTCTCCACTTACGTTTCTTCATGTGCTTCCCAGAGGAGAGACAATCTCTTTTCAGTGGCTTTCCTTGATAACTCCAGGTGATATTTACAGTTATTGTTTTGTTTGATGTGAAAACATAAACATCTGCCTTGACTTTCATTCAACAACTATCAAGCAGTTACTCGGGTTTAATTACATACCCAGCATAGGGAATAAAAGAAGACGGATTTTGTTCTTGAGGAACTCAGGATTTAACAAAGGGGATAAACAAGCAAAAACAGAGTTAGCCTTGTGATGGGCTCCATGATATATGCAGGTGTTCACAAGACACTGAGGAAGCACTGTGAGCGCGTTATCAGATGAAGAGAGTGTGAAGTGTTTCAACTCTTTTTTAATTTTTTTTAATTGGAGTATAATTGCTTCACCATGTTGTGTTAGTTTCTTTTGTACAAAATGTGGATCAGCTGTAGGTATACATTTATCCCTTCCCTTGCGAGCCTCCCTCTCACCCCTCCCCCTGCCTCCCCCACCAGCTCACTTCTCTAGGTCATCACAGAGTACAGTCCACTGTCTTGAAAGATAAGAAAGTCGTTATTAAGTAATGAAAGGGGAAAAAGACATGTTATGAAGAACAGCATAGGCAAATGCCCAGAGGTAAAAAAGTGTATGGCGTAGAGTGTGGGTGGGTCGGGTAGAAGGTAGGATGAATATGACAAGCACTGGAAATGAGGTTACACAGATGGGCAAGGGTCATAGGGATGTGACTGTTAGAAAGAGTCCTACACAGTGCTCAAAGTACACATCCCTCAAATATTTCTGGATCAACTACCCTAGACATGCCTAGGCAATTTACAAATCTAAGCCTATCTGACAGCAGTCTGTTGGGCAGATCTGCCAAGAGCACATCCATTCAAGGGCTGGGATGGGGAAATATGAAGGGAAACATTTCAAAGGAAAGAAGGAGCCAGGCATGAAGTGATCAGCTCTGGAGGTGAGTCTTGGTTGCTGGAGGAATCAGTGATTCCGAACACAATGTGGTTTCTGATAGTCTTGCGTGACTTCAGCCTGGCTTCAAGGATCTGTTTTGAGACCTAGAGTAGGAGGGAATGTTGATAAAGAGATGGGGAAGTTCAATAAGTACCATCTGGTAACACTGCTTCATAAATTTCTTTAAAATATAAGACAGGAACTGTCCTACTTAAACACAGGAAGGAACATTCTCTTTTTTTTCCACTTGGCCAGGGAGCACAGGGGACAGTGGCATCCTGACAGCTGCACTAATGCTGCTGCCCGTGAGGACAGCAGTGACTGCATCAGACAGGGGCCCGGAGTCTGTCAGGCAGGGGCAGCATGGGCAGGAGAACTTGCCCTTGAAACCCAGCTGCAGACCAGTTCACAAGCCCATCTGAACCACCTGCTGGGATAACCGGGAACTCCTCTGTTCATGGTTTTTCCTTGCAACTGCCATTGTATTATTTGAGCTGATTCCCACACCAGACACTCAGCAGATGCTCAATAACCATTTATTATATCCAGTTCAATTTACCTTTGCATCCACTGTAAAGAAATATCAACTAAATATAAATCAGCAAAGCCTCAGTTGTCCATATTTCAGAGAAAATATGCAATCTATAAGCCACTCTCCTTCCAAAAACTGTCACATAACTTCTCCCTTGAAGGACATTCTATGCTATGTTAAACTTTAATTTTTTATCCCAGATACATCACTGACTGTCCACACTGGTCTCCTATAGAAACAGAGTTATCTTCCAGACCTCTGCAAGAGGACGATCACCGTGTCCCTTTCCTCACTCTGGTTCCCTGATATACTCTATGAATTTCAGTTTCAACTTTCCAGTAAGATGTCTAGCTCACAACAAAACCCAGCACAGAACAATGAATACTTTTACAAGACATTCCTGGGTTTGACCTATTGAAGGTAGAGCTCCCTTGATCCCAGTCTGTCACAAAGTGGTGAGGGAGATGGAAGGAAGGAGGAGAAAGGCTCAGTAATGGTCTTAGAATAAACTCTCCAGATGTGCTGTATTTTTTTTATTTTTTGCTCACTTTAAGCTGTCACCAACATTTCAACATTTAATGTTTGATTTCCTGTTTTCTTCTTGCCTGCTATAGGTTTGAGATAAAGTCCCTTCTTTGCAGAAAGTATCATATATATATATATATATATATATTTTTTTCCCCTGTGCTCTGATCGGTGAACATCTTAAACAAGGCTTCTTTTGCAGATTGCATGTTAATGTCATGGAGGGGAACCTGACCTGTGAGTGCTGTCACACATCAATCATTTCCTAGTGTTCCATGCTTTGAAGTGTGCATTGATTATTCATTGCTGTATCTTCTTCCTGAGCTCCCCTGGTGAAGAGAAAGAGCATTCTTTAAACATGGAGACTTTAAAGAGGAGCACAGTTTAAAGAGGAGCACTTTACAAAGGGAATTACGAAATCTCACTTCACAGTCACTGGTGATTTCATGTGCCGTTCTGAGACTGTTGAGTGTCCCCTGCCCAAATTCTGCACCGTTCTCCAATGATGTCTTTATCTGCTTCACTGACGTCAAACCTCTTCAGGGCTTTCTTTCCCAAAGTTTCCACCTATCAACAATAGTTCAGGAGGAAGAAGGAAGAAATCATTCGCATCTCTTGAGAGTTGAATTATGCCAGAATAAAATTGACATGGAAGGAGTAATTGAGGGGAAAATGCTTTTTCAGAGAAGTCTCCAATTTGGCTTTCAGATTCTGGGCTCTGAAGTTCCAAGGGGGTCATTGCATGAAATGGGGAAGCCAAGGAAGATATTACTGGCAAGGCTGACTTCTATTCCCTATTTCTAGAATAACTGTTGCATTTTTTTTGCCTCAAGTTATCAGAGCTAGAGCTTTATGCCTAAAAACTTGCCCCCCTGGCATAAACTGTAGATCTTAATCAGCTGGTCAATTCTAGAAGAATTGCAATTCTTTCAAATTTTTTACAAAGAAAGATATTGTTTACTGTCTGCAAAAAGTAGCAAAAGAAACTACCATGTATTAAAGACCTTCTATGGGTATCAGCCGGTAAAGAATCTGCCCGCAGTGCAGGAGACCTGGATTCAAACCCTGAGTTGGGAGGATCCCATAGAGAAGGGCATGGCTACCCACTCCAGGATGCTTGCCTGGAGAATTCCACGGACTGAGGAACCTGGTGGGCTGCAGTCCACGGGGTCACAAAGAGTCAGACACAACTGCTTGACTAACACTTTCATAGGGCAAAGATGATAGTAGAATCATCTACACACATTTATGTTGATCCATCTTACAAGCTGAGAATGATCATCTTGTGCAGTTTAGAGACAAGCAAACAGATGATCAGGTAGATTCAGTGCCTTGGCCAAGGCCACAGACTGGTAGGCAGATTCAGCCTCATGCCTACCTGGCTCCTTCCCACTTTGGAACCTCTGGGACCTTTCCCTACCATCAGGATGTAGAGAGAGAGACAGGCACACATCTTAATGTCAGTGAGTGAGTTACATTATTTTTCTATTAAACAATGCACAGAATGCATGCTATTAGGTTTAAGGTTTTTCTAGACCAAGAAAGGTAAGGTGTTGATGGGATCTTGGTATAAAAAACCTTGGCCATTTTGCTTGTGAGCCAGAGTGTTGCAATATAGCAGAAAACGACTCCGAAATGTTTGGTTATTTATTGCTGGAGAATGAATCACCCCAAACTTAGAGATCTAAACATAGAAAAACAACATTTATTTGCCGACAATTTTGGAATTTGGCTCAGGCTGCAGTCTTCACTCCTTATAGCATCTGATGGGACGGTTTGACTCTGGCCAACAGATCTGCTTTCAAGATGGCTCATGCACATGGCGCTTCTCAAGTTGGTGCTGGCCGTCCCCTGGGAGCTCAGCTTGAGCCTGGAATTGCCCCCAAATGGCTCTCCATATGGCTAGTTGGACTTCCCTCAGAATGAGACCTGGGGTCTGGCAGGAAGTGTCCCAAGAGCTAAATCCAAAAGAACAGGACCCACTGTGCAAACACAGACCAAGCCTCAGCTTACGTTACACTAGCAGTACACTAAAGCTGGGGCTTCCCTGGTGCCTCACATGGTCAAAAATCTGCCTGGAATGCGGGAGACCCAGGTTTGATCCCTGGGTCAGGAAGATCCCCTGGAGAAGGGAATGGCAACCCACTCCAGTATTCTTGCCTGGAGAATTCCACTGACCGAGGAGCTTGGTGAGCTACAGTCCATGGAGTCTCAGAGAGCCGGACATGGCTGAGTGACTAACACACAACACACACACACACACACACACACAAAAGCTACATTCACAGTCAAGCTCAGTCAATATGGAAGGAAATCACACAAGAGCGGGCATACCAGAAGATCTGGTTCACTGGGGACCACCCAAGTAGCATTATTTTTATCAGAAACATATTGACTTTGATCTGAATAGAGGCTCTAAGCAATCCTTCCTTTGTAAATTTGAGAAAGTTTTTTTTTTTTTTTTTTTTTTTACCACCTCTGTTCTTTTCTTTCCCAATCTGGAAGGATGGGTTAACAAAATTTACCTCACACTTCAATTAATTACTGTAGCTTCTCCATTCACCTGGTATTAGTGTTCATCTCTTTCAGAATCTGGTAAGTCTTAATTAATACTAATAAAAGAAATCAGGGATTGATGACCACGGAACACAGAGATCCAGAAGTTGTGTAAGGGTTGCCAACCTCAAATCATTCAAATCACAGAACCCTGTTGTGTTTTCTTATGAAGAAAAACTAAGAGGTTTCAAAGCGCTTTACAGGCAGTTGACATGAAAGAAGACTGACTCTGTGGGAACAGTACAACTGATTGCAAAGGTTACAGTCTTAGGAACAAACAAAGACTGAAAATAAATCTCCCTATGCAATAAAATTCACTCAGTGAATGTGTTTCCCTGGAAACACAAATGTTGTTAGCTTCAGTTTCTATATTTTAAAAGTGAAATGTTAGAAAAGGTAAATAAGGTATTAACTATCAAGTGTCTCTCATGCAGACTTATGCAACTGTGTGCACTCAATAAATGCTACTGGTCTTGTACTTGTTATCACTATTAAATGACTAGGGACAAAAAAAAATCAAAACCTTAAAAGATGACAAATTGCTCATATCTTCATTTTCTTTGGACTTTGGGTCAGGCTTTCAATACATCTGTTCTAGATTCTGCTTTGTAATCAGTCTCAAGTTCCATCCAATTTTCGTGATATTCTACACACTTCTCTCTCAGAACCTAACTTTTTCTCATAAAATGTGTAAGAGGATGCTTCAGTGAGATAGGGAGTAATTTTACACACTATTCGGTGTTTTATAATTGAATGAGAACTTTTAATACTGTAATTATTACCCTTTTCAGTTCAGTTCAGTTGTTCAGTCATGTCCAACTTTTTGCAACCCCATGGACTGCAGCCTGCCAGGCCTCCCTGTCCATCACCAACTCCCGGAGTTTACCCAAACTCATCTCCATTGAGTCAGTGATGCCATCCAACATCTCATCCTCTGTCATCCCCTTCACCTCCCACCTTCAATCCTTCCCAACATCAGGGTCTTTTCAAATGAGTCAGCTCTTCGCATCTGGTGGCCAAAAGTATTGGAGTTTCAGCTTCAACATCAGTCCTTCCAATGAACACTCAGGACTGATCTCCTTTAGGATGGACTGGTTGGATCTCCTTGAGTCCAAGAGACTCTCAAAAGTCTTCTTCAATACCATAGTTCAAAAGCATCAATTCTTCAGTGCTCAGCTTTCTTTATAGTCCAACCCTCACATCCATACATGACTACTGGAAAAACCATAGCCTTGACTAGATGGACCTGTGTTGGCAAAGTAATGTCTTTGCTTTTAAATATGCTGTCTAGGTTGGTCATAGCTTTTCTTCCAAGGAGCAAGTGTCTTTTAATTTCATGGCTGCAGTCACCATCTGAAGTTATTTTGGATCCCAAAAAATAAAGTCTGTCACTGTTTCCATTGTTTCCCCATCTATTTGCCATAAAGTGATGGGACTGGATATCATGATTTAGTCTGCTGAATGTTGAGTTTTAAGCCAACTTTTCCACTCTCCTCTTTCACTTTCATCAAGAGGCTCTTTAGTTCTTCTTTGCTTTCTGCCATAAGGGCAGTGTCATCTGCGTATCTGAGGTTATTGATATTTCTCCTGGCAATCTTGATTCCAGCTTGTGCTTCAGCCAGCCCAGCGTTTCTCATGATGTACTCTGCATATAAGTTAAATAAGCAGGGTGACAATATACAGCCTTGACATACTCCTTTCTTGATTTGGAACCAGTCTGTTTTCCATATCCAGTTCTAACTGTTGATTCTTGATCTGTATACAATCTTTCATTAGCTCAGTGTTATTTTTTAAATTTTCTTGTGAAACATCTTCATGTGTCAGAATCCTGCTAAAGAAGGATGCTTATCAATAGAGACAATGGTTAAAAGGAGGCATAATTCTGCATTTGGATAAGAAGTAGCATGTATTTTTAAAATTTCTCAGTGAGACAGTTCCATATTTTAATAAGTTAATACAGATTTGTGGTATGGGGATAAGGGATGGGGCAAGGAGGTTCCAGGGAGAGTAGTTTACTTATAGGTATGGACAAAAACTTTTAAGGGCCAAATAGTAAATATTTTAGGCTTTGAGGAACCATCTGTCTCTGCAACTGTGAGTAGTTTCTGCCTTTGTAGTACAAAGCAGCCATAGACAGTACACAAATGAATATTATTTTGTTCCAATAAATCTTTACTTACAAAAATGGGTGGACTACATTTGGCTCATGACTGCAGTGTGCCAACTACTGCTTTACTAGCCACAGAGCTTAATATTTAACAGCAAAAATGTTCTATCTCATCTTTATTGAAATCTTCTGAGAGTTACCATGTCACTATTTATGTTTATCTTTGATTCCGTTGACTAATTATTTTGAGCAAAGAGAAGATCTTCTATACAGCAACAACTCATTCAGTCATTGACTCCAAATGAAATATAATATAGCAATTCTTGGTCCCTGAGAATAACTGGTTGGATATCTGGAATAAATAACTTTATAGAATCACAGTATATGTAGGTAGAAAAGCCAATGTTTCAAATAGTCTCAATTTTGCATCTTCCATTACTCAATTATTTACCTATTAAGTTGGGGGATGGGACATATTCAGTTGTCAATAAAGTTGCTTCTAGTTCTAGATATCAAGGATTAGTTGTAAAATTTATTACTGTCAATTCCTCCAGAAGAGGTCATTCATTCATTCAGTAAATATGTATTAGACAGTTATGAAGGCTCAGTCACTGTTCTTGCCTGTGTATATAATAGTCATTGAATAAGAGTGAATCAGTTTTTAGTCTCACGGACTCTATGTTCTAACAGAGGGGACGAAAGAAGGAAGGAGGGAGGGAAGAAAAGAAAGGAAACAAAGAAGGAAGGAAGGTCATTCATAGGCAACGAGATCAACTAATACAAAGATAGGAGCTGGTCATGTTCAAAAAACAGAAAATGATTCTAAGTAAATGTGGCATAAGATAAAAGTGGTGGCAGAGGAGACTGAATATGTAGATGCTAAATGCATAACACAGCATTTAGTAACTCATGGTAGAGTCTATTTTAAATCCAACAGAAATCTACTGGGGGGTTTGAAGCAGAGAAAGCACTGGGGGGAAGGAAGGAAAAATTATTGAGATAGGAAAAGAGCTCAACATTTTCAAAATGTTTTACATTTCTTTAGTTTGCTTGCTACAGTACAGAAGTTATTCCAAGAGGAAAAGTAGCCATAAGAAATAAGTAAGTGGTGTTGTCACAGTGGGAAGGCTTTTAGGAATGGCATGTCAGAGAAAGGAAAGGTGGAGATTCATGCTATGCATTGTGAGACATTTGATAAAAAGTCTTTCTGAACTTGTAGCTCTGGGTTTCCCTGGTAGCTCAGCTAGTGAAGAATCCACCTGCAAATGAAGGAGACCCTGGTTCAATTCCCAGGTCAGAAAGATCCCCTGGAGAAGGGATAGGCTACCCACTCCAGCACTCTTGCCTGGAGAATCCCCATGGACACAGGAGCCTGGCGGGCTACAGTCCATGGGGTCACAAAGAGTCGGCCACCACTGAGTGTCTAAACACAGCACAGCACATCTCTGGGGCAATTGGTTGGCAAAATTTAATGCATTCGTATGTGTTGATTACTGTTAGGCTGTCTTTTGAGAAGTATTAGAAAGAAGACATGAGCTCAGGTGAGAACTAGCTGTTTGCAAGCAGAAACTAACATGCAAATAGAGAATTAAGAGATTGTGGATTTTCCAGAGTTTGACAAGCCATATGACTGGAAGAGCGGTTGATACGGTATCCCCACTCAACCCCATCTGAGATCCAATAAAGACATTTGCACAACTAGAGATTCTGGATTTTGAACACTGCTTTGCATCAGAGGACGAGGAGGAAATGGATATGTTCTGGCCAAAAAGGTGAAACATATAGAAACTAGGTAGTGTTCTCTTCATCCCTTTCTCTTTGGCAATTCAGTTTAAAATTTGGCCATGAGGGACTTCCCAGGTGGCCCAGTGGTTAACAGTCCACGTTGCAACGCTGGGGATGGGGGTTCAATCCCTGGTGGGGGAACTAGGATCCCACATGCCTCAGAACAACTGAGCCCAAGTGCTGCAGCTGGAGAGCCTGCAAGCCTGAACTGCTGGAGCTCGCACTCTGGAAGCCATGCGCCAAAACCCTGAGCTCCTTCATGCTCCGGAGCCCAGGGATCATGGCTGGAGAATCTGTGCACTACAACAAAATACCTCACAATGACACAAGGAAGGTCCTGTATGCCACAGCTTGAACCTAATGCAGCCAAATAAACACATAAATATTTTTAAAAGTGAAATAAAATTTTCCATGAAATGTAGTTACCAGTGATCTCTGTGACCTTTAGGACTGTCCATAGAAATCTTCCCTGCATGGTCCTCCATGCTTTTTTTTTTTTCCTTCTGTCTCCTTGATAAGGATGGACACGGAGATGTCACTAATTATCTGTTCTAGATGGTAGAACAATGAGATTAGAACCCTTAAACACCACTTTGAAATGAGCCACTGCTGATCAGGAACACCTTTTTTTAGCTTTAACTGAATGAGAAACACACTTCTCTTGTTCTTGGAACATTGTGGGGTTTTTACATCATTGCATGTGTGCGTGCATGCTCAGTCACTTCAGTTGTGTCAGACTCTTTGTGACCTTATGTAGCCCACCAGGCTCCTCTGTCCATGGAATTCTCCAGGCAAGAAGACTGGAGGGGGCTGTCAATCCCTTCTCTAAGAGATCTTCCCAGCCCGGAGATCAAACTCATGTCTGACTTTGTCTCCTGCATTGCAGGCAGATTCTTTAACCACTGAGCCACCTGGGAAGCCTTTACAGTATTACCTTAACTAAAATGAGAAATAGTTTTGGAAAAGAGGGAAGCAAAATTGGGAGTGTTTTACTATTTTTTTTGTTTGTTAGGTTCAAGATGCCTGTTAGATAAGAAGAAAGACTTGTTAGCACTTGGAATGTTAAGTCTGGGACTCCAGGGAGAGGTCAGGGGTGGGAATTTTCAGAGGTCAGTGCCACTGAAGTGTGGATGATATTTAAAGCCGTGGGGCCCAGTTTACAGTTGAGACCCAAGGCTGATCCAGAAGTCAGCATTCACAGTCAGAAGAAAAGAAGGAGCCAGAGGGAAGGCCAGGAAGCACCATCTAGTGAGGATGGAGGAAAACTGGGAATGAGTAATGTCACCAGCGGTAAATCCCACCTAAATACAAGTTCACATCTGAGGTTTCTAAAATACACAGTACCCCAGGGGTCTCTTTGGGAGACAAAACTTTGCAACCCCTGGGGTAGAATGTCAAAGTTTGTTTCTACAGGAATAAACTGCAAAGGAAACCACCAGCTCAGTAGACCGCACACCTGTGTTTTCTGAAGTCCTTCTCTCAAGGGAATAGTGAGTCAGAACATTTGAATTTAACACTCATGTTGCAATCCCCTGAGTACCAATGGGGCTACATAAACAACCATTTCCTGTAACCTCAGACCATACATCCAGTTCTCACCTCGTGCTTGTCACCCACACACACTGACAGGTTTTCTTCCACTACAAGGTTTGAGCCTTCCAAAAAAAAAAAAAATGCAGGTGAGCAGAAGAGAATAGTATAAGTGCCCATCATGAGAATTTCACAGGCAAAGCACTCAATTCTACAAAGAGGAGATAACAGCAGTGAAATAATCACTCTCACAGTCTTTTCACATTCAGATGATGGGGTTGAGAAAGGACCACTTGTTCAAGGCTGGAACAGAACATGGGAACACCGAGGAAATTTATGGATTGTTCCAAGTTCAGTTTGGGGTCATTTTCCATCAAGTATCTGGTCAATGAAGAAAAAACATGTTTCCTTGAAAGGTAATGAGTCCTAAACGTGTCATTTTGATACTTGAAGAATCAGTCTAAAGAGCTGTAACAAAGAAACCTCAAATTTCCATGATAAATAAAGCAAAAGGTAGTTTTGTCTCTTCCCCAACCCCCACTCAAAAGGATCCAGAGGTGATGAGTGGTCTAGAGAGGAGAGAGTAGTTCTTTATCCTCCACAGGTGGTTCCATGTTAGAATCCAAGGTGACTGTCTCCATTTCCTCCCTAAAGGAAGAAAGGGTAAAAGAGAGGAAGTGGGGAACTAGGAGGTGTTCCTTAAAGGAAATGACATCATGTCACACACACACCACTTCTCCAAATATTCCTTTGGCAAGAACTTAAGCACACACCTATCTTCAAGGGAGCTGTGCAATGTGGGATCTGTAGCCAAAAAGCCAAGTGCTTTGATAAAAGTGACATGTAGTTTGTAGGGTAAGGCTTCCATTCTAAGAGCAAGGCTGGGAGAATGGATTCTGGAGGATAATTAGCAGCCTGAACCGTAGTGTTCAAAACAAGATCCAAGTTTCATGGCCTCACATTGGACTGCCATTTTGTACTTCCAAAAACCTAACCTCAAGCTCTAGGCCACCATCGTCCAACTTCTTTTCTCCTTTAAGGCTACCCATGGATTCTTTTAAAATTAACCTCAATGGCATAAAAAAATTTATGGCATCTCATTATTAGTATTTACCCTGAACTTCCCTGGATCTCAGGCTTATGGTAGTAATAAAAATTGAGTTTGCTGTATGTGAGAAAAAACTCTATTCAATGAGTGAGAATCCTTGCAGGAATTGAACTGAGTAGCAGACCAAAGCCAGATGTCAGAAAAGAGACAAAGAAGCCTGATGCATCAGTTTTCATAGTTCCCCCTTCTAAAGATCCGATAGAAGCCAAAACAATGTGGTCACATGGTCGTATAATTGTTTGAATATGTTAACATGAGAAAACTTAATTTTAGGTGTTTATAATTATCATGTCTCTGTGTTGGCAAGCTCCCAAGGTGGTTCCCAAATGTCTTAGTCACCTCCAACTGCTATCATAAAATTCAGTAGAGCTAATTGGCTTAAACGAGATTCATTTCTCATAGTTGTGAGGCCTGGAAAGGCCAGCATTAAGGTGCCAGCCAGATTCAGTTCCCAGGGAGATACTGGCTTGCAGAGAGCTGCCTTCTCACTGTGTGTACCTTCTCACACGGTGGAAAGAAAGAGCGCTCTGGTTTCCCTTTCTCTTCAAGGACTCTAATCTCATCATCAATATGATTTCATCTAAACTGAATCATCTCCCAAAGGTCCCGTCTCCTAATATCACCCCATGGAGGTCAGAACCTCAACACAGGAACCTGGAGAGATGCATACCTTGAGTCCATAATAATCATTGATCCTTATCTCTTAGTGTTTATTTCCATGTGTTGTTTTTTTATAATGAATAAGTCTACTTCTGCAACCATGCGTGAGTGTGGCTTTTGCGAGCAAGTCATAGAGGACATTCCTGCTTCTATCTTGTACTCCTGGATAGCTTAGCAGAAAACCAGTCACAATATAATGGCGCTCAAGCAGCCCTCTTTAGAGACCCACGTGTACAGAAACCTTTTTGTCAGTACCAAATTGCCCTCCATGTAAATGAGCCAACATAGAAGTTGATTCTCCAGCCCAACTCTTAATCTTCCAGCTGAAGCTCTGACATCATCAAGCAGAGATAAGCCATCACTTCTGTGCCCCATCTGAATTCTTGAGCTGCAGGAATCAAGGCATAATGTTTGTTTCAAGCCGCTAAGTTTGGGGGTGATTTGTTTTGCCACAACAGATAACATCTTTTCATTCTTATTTCTTATCCATTACATTTCTTCTAGTGTTGAGTGGCACTGGAATAGCCATGGGCATTTGGAGGATTAGTAAGGGATATTTTGGGAATACTTGTAGCTTTCAGTAACTGGAAAATATTTATGGGCTTTGCAGCCAATATTGTGTATAGATAAATTACTTACAGCTCTCTCAGCCTAAGTACGGCTCCCAAATTTTCTATATAACCCACTATAGCAACTCATATAGCGTCAAGACATAAAGCCAATAGCTAGGTCACAATAATAACATGTACTTTGGAAACTGACAACATATAGACCAAGTAGGAGAAACAAGGTATAAACCACAAAGTCAGAATAGCCAGAACAGTTTGTGGAAATCTCCCTCATTCAAACGTGTAAGATTTTAAGTGGAAGATTCTTTTCTTACTAATACCCAGTCAAAATCAGGAGGTTCTCTATTACCAGAAATATATATAATAATATGGTGTATAAAATTTCAAGCCCATCATACTTCTCTTTTTTATAGGAGTTACACAAAATATAATTTAACAAAACTCCCCTATTCAGAGTAGAATATCCTATGGTACTACCACAAATAAAGAATATATCTGTGTGGGAAATCACATGTTTTTTATATGCTAACTAAGAAATTTAATGAAAAAAATCAACCATGTAGGAAAAAATATTTTTCAAATACTTTTATTAAAGTAATATAATAAAAGGATTGTAATATGAAGAAATGGTAAAGGCATACACAGCCAAAAAAATGTTATAGAGAGGTTTATTAGGTTACTTTTTTTCCTAAAAGAACATATTTATCATGATGACACAGAAACCTTCATGTACAAAGCACAATCCTTTCACACCCTAAAATGTATACATGTACACATTGTACATACATTTATATTATTAATATAAAATATATAACATTTCTAAGGATGACAAATAAAAAACCAATAAATGTCTCAATTCTAAAACATCTACTTACAATTAAGTTCAGGTGAATAGTTTGACAATAAGAGAGACGCAAGGACAGACAAGAAAAACAATTATATAGATTTCAGTTATAGATTTGAGCTTGTTTAGGGGGATATATCCTTTAGACAAACAAAATGAAATTGCAACATACCAAAATTTACGGGAGGCAGCAAAAGCAGGTCTAAGAGGGAAGTTCATAGTGATAAATGCCAACGTCTGGAAACAAGTGTAAAGGATCAAGTAAACAATCTAACTTCATACCTCAAGGACCTAGACACAGAAGGACAAACGAAACCCAAGGTTAGAGGGAATGAAATAACAAAAATAAGAGCAGAAATGAGTAAAGTAGTAAATAAGAAGAAAATAGAAAGGATCAAGGAAAATAAGAGCATTAAAAAAAAATAAGCAAAATTGGAAAGCTTGTAACTATCCTTCATCCTAAATCATGAAGGATAAAAGAACCAGAGCTCAAATAAAATAAGAAATGAAAGAAGAAACGTTAGAACTGATACCACAGAAATGCAGAGACTACTATGAACTAACTATATACCAAAAAGTTTGACAACCTAGAAGAATTAGAGAAATTCCTAGAAACACACAACCCACTGAAAATGAATCATGAAAAAATAGAAAGTCTTGAGAATGCCCTGGTTGCCCAGTGGTTAGGACTCTGTTTCCACTGCAGGGGGATATACATTCAATCCCTGATGGGGAAACTAAGATCTGGAAAGCCATGCAGCATGACCAAAAAGAAATAAAAGAAACAGAAAATCTTAACAGATTGATTACAAGTAAGAAGACTGAATCAATAATCAAAACGTCCCAAAAAACAAATGTCCAGGACCAGATGTCTTTGCTTGTGAATTCTTCCAAACATTCAAAGAAGAATTACTATCAATCATTCTCAGACTCTTCCAAAAAACAAAAGGAATGCTTCCAAATTCATCTTACAAGGCAAACCCAAACCAGACAAGTATGCCACAAGAAAAGAACATTATACAATATTTCTAATAAACTTACATGTAAAAATTCTCAGCAAAATATTAGCAAGACAAATTCAATAATACATTAATATGATCATACACCATGATCAAGTGGAATTTATTCCAAGAATGCAAGGATGGTTCAAATATGCAAATCAATCAGTGTGATATACCACATTAACCAAATTAAGACTAAAAATCCTATAGGCATCTCAATGTGGGAAAAGCATCTCACTTATTGCTGTGATCAAGTCTCATTGTGTGTATCTATATATCTGTCAAATCATCGTGACCTATACCTGAAACTGATATAATGTTATAGGTCAATCACAATTGGAGTAATGATGAAAGACTATACAGTCAAAAATAAAGGGGAAATGTATTAGAGAGGTTTAATTGTTAGTTACCTAATGAAAACTATATTATGCTATAACTCCAGATTTTGTGATGCTTACAATGTTTTCCAATTTTTTGTAGTATTCTCTCTTCCTAAATAATATTTAATTTTTGGCTTAATTTTGCATTCATGATTTTTGTTGTTGTTCATTTGCTCTGTCACGTCTGACTCTTTGTGACCCCATGGACTGCAGCACGCCAGGCTTCCCTGCCCTTCACCATCTCCCAGAGCTTGCTCAAGCTCATGTCCATTGAGTCAGTGATGCCATCCAACCATCTCATCCTCTGTCATCCCCTTTTCCTCCTGCCTTCAATCTTTCATGATTTTATATTCCTCTTAAGAAGGGTCCCCAATATTGTATAAGTTTCAGACCCCACAAAACCTGAATCTTCTCCTAATAATCTTTGCATTTAGAATTCCCTCAAAATGAATGTCTCTCTATCCATGTCTTATTTTTTTTAGTAAATTTTTACTGGAGTATTATTATTTTACAATGTTGTATTAGTTTCTATTGTACAGCAAAATTAATCAGCTATACATATCCATATTGTGATGTGGTGGTTTAGTTGGTAAGTCATGTCTGACTCTTTGCCACCCCATGGACTGTAGCCTGCCAGGCTCCTCTGTCCATGGGATTTTCCAGGCAAGAATACTGGAGTGGGTTGCCATTTCCTGCTCCAGGGGATCTTCCTGACCCTGGTTTGGAAACCGCATCTCCTGCATTGCAGGCAAATTCTTTACTGACTGAACCACCAGGAAAGCCCTACATATACTTATATTCCCTCTGGTTTGGACTTCCTTCATTCACTTCTTTGTTAATTCATTCATTGATAAATATCCAGCCCCATTCATGCCCTTACTGTGAGGAGCTTTTCAAATGCCATCACTGGGATGAAGCAGTCCTTGCTTTGGACCACAGGAGTCAGCATCTTCTACCTTTTATATGTTGCTGACGTTCTTGTTCCTCCCTCCCATTGGCAAGCTCCCTGAGGGCATACAGAGACTCCTATTTGTTTTTAGATCATGCACAGATTCAACAAATTCTGGTACTGAGGAGATGCTTGTTCAAAATCACAGCACAGGTCCACACCAGGATCTGAGATTCACAGAGTACTCAAACCATTTATTCTGTTTTAATCTACTTCTAGCCTTATTCTTCTTTGCTGAATTTCACTAAAGATTGACTTTTTTCCTCAACTGGTTGACTTGAAACCTCAAATGCCTACTAAAAGATATGGTAGATAGAATATTGGCCCCTGAAAACTCCACATGCCAATGCCTGGATCCTGTGAATATGTTCCTTTACATGACAAAGAGGATTTAATGTTACAAATGGAAATAAGATTGCCTATTAGCTGACCTTAATGTAGAGATATTATCCGGAATTATCCAGAGAGGTCCAAAGGCCTTGGCTCAACATTACTGATTCTGAAGATGAAGGAACGAGGCCATGAAAGAAGGAATTCAGAAAGTTTCTGAAAGCCGGGTCAGGTAAGGAAAGGAATTCTCCTCTAGAGTCTCAAGAAGTTACACAGCCCTGTGTGTGTGTGTGCTCAGTTGGGTCTGACTCTTTGTGACCCCGTGGATTGCAGCCAGCCAGGCTCCTCTGTCCATGGTATTTTCCAGCAAAATTACTGGGTTGCCATTTCCTCCTCCAGGGGATCGTCCCAATCTAGGGATCAAACTCCCATCGGCAGGTGGATTCTTAACCACTGAGCCATCTGGGAAGCCCAACACAGCCTTGCTGACACCTTAACTTGAGCCCAGTGAAACCCATTTGGAACTTCTGACCTCTAGTCAGTTAGTTCAGTCACTCACTTGTGTCTGACTCTTTGTGACGCCATGGACTGCAGCCTGCCAGGCCTCCCTGTCCATCACCAACTCCCAGAGTTCACTCAAACTTATGTCCATTGAGTTGGTGATGCCATCCGGCCATCTCATCCTCTGTCGTCCCCTTCTCCTCCTGCCTTCAATCTTTCCCAGCATCAGGGTCTTTTCAAATGAGTCAGTTCTTCGCATGAGGTTGTCAAAGTATTGGAGTTTCATCTTCAGCATCAGTCCTTCCAATGAACACCCAGGACTGATCTCCTTTAGGATGGATTTGTTGGATCTCCTTGCAGTCCAAGGGATTCTAGAGCTCTAAGATAATAAATTCATATATGCTTTTGTAAGTCATTAAAATTATGGTAATTTGTTATACCAGCAATCGAAAATTCATACAATATAGTATGTGTATGTAGTATAAACCTTTGTTTAACTATAAATCATATTCAGATAGTAACTCAAAGTGTGGTGCTTATTGAAATCAATTTTGAAAATGTGTTTAGAAATTTGTATGAGGTAAATAACTCTTAGCTTACCAGCAAGTGTTCCCTTTGGGAGAAGCCTGGCCCTGCTAAAATTAATCCAGCAGGCTTGGAATCCAGCCAGATATCCCCAGGATTTTAGCTGTGATCAATTAAAGGGAAAAGCTCGAACGGGTTTAAATACTCAGCTAAATAACATAAATAACCCAGTGCTCATGTGACATCTTGCACTTTGAAAGCTTTCACTTATTAATACTCCCTTGGGTTTGGTTATTGAATATTTACATTCCAAGGAAGGCAAAACACCAGGAAAATAAATAATTTCTTCTACGTTTAACATATTGGCTATCAATGAATGAAATGAGTTAGTGGAAGGTATGCACATTCACAAAATCCCTTCCAAAAATCAAAACTCTATTTTAAAAACAACAGAATGGGAAAGACTAGAGATCTCTTCAAGAAAATCAGAGATACCAAAAGAACATTTCATGCAAAGATGGGCTCTATAAAGGACAGAAATGGTATGGACCTAACAGAAGCAGAAGATATTAAGAAGAGATGGCAAGAATACACAGAAGAACTGTATAAAAAAGATCTTCATGACCCAGGTAATCACGATGGTGTGATCACTGACGTAAAGGCAGACATCCTAGAATGTGAAGTCAAGTGGGCCTTAGAAAGCATCACTATGAACAAAGCTACCGAAGGTGATAGAATTCCAATTGAGCTATTCCAAATCCTGAAAGATGATGCTGTGAAAGTGCTGCACTCAATATGCCAGCAAATTTGGAAAACTCAGCAGTGGCCACAGGACTGGAAAAGTCAGTATTCATTCCAATCCCAAAGAAAGGCAATGCCAAAGAATGTTCAAACTACCACACAATTGCACTCATCTCACACGCTAGTAAAGTAATGCTCAAAATTCTCCAAGCCAAGCTTCAGCAATATGTGAACCGTGAACTTCCTGATGTTCAAGCTGGTTTTAGACAAGGCAGAGGAACCAGAAATCAAATTGCCAACATCTGCTGGATCATTGAAAAAGCAAGAGAGTTCCAGAAAAACATCTATTTCTGCTTTATTGACTATGCCAAAGCCTTTGACTGTGTGGATCACAATAAACTGTGGAAAATTCTGAAAGAGATGGGAATACCAGACCACCTGACCTGCCTCTT
>NW_011494799.1:3713103-3715488 GCF_000754665.1 Bison bison bison | reverse complement strand
ACAGATGTATGGATGTGAGAGTTGGACAGTGAAGAAAGCTGAGTGCTGAAGAATTGATGCTTTTGAACTGTGGTGCTGGAGAAGACTCTTGAGAGTCCCTTGGACTGCAAGAAGATCCAACCAGTCCATTCTGAAGGAGATCAGCCCTGGGATTTCTTTGGAAGGAATGATGCTAAAGCTGAAACTCCAGGACTTTGGCCACCTCATGCGAAGAGCTGACTCATTGGAAAAGACTCTGGTACTGGGAGGGATTGGGGGCAGGAGGAGAAGGAGACGACAGAGGATGAGATGGCTGGATGGCATCACTGACTCGATGGATGTGAGGCCGGGTGAACTCCGGGAGTTGGTGATGGACAGGGAAGCCTGGTGTGCTGCGATTCATGGGGTTGCAGAGTCGGACATGACTGAGCGGCTGATCTGATCTGATCTGATCTGATTTTAAAAACGAGTCATTATATCCATATATTTTTGAAAGTTTTCTGCTCTTGGGACAAACATTTTATCTGTCTAAACCATCCATAAATGGTCGATAAATTAACAGTTTTTTTCTCTTTTTGGCTGTGCTGGGTCCTGGTTGCTGTGTGGCGCTTTCCTCTAGTTGCGGCAAGTGGAGGCTACTCTCTGGTTGTGGTGTGTGGGCTTCTCCTTGCAGGGGCTTCTCTTGTTGCGGAGCACAGGCTCTAGACACATGGTCTTCAGTAGTTGTGGCACTTGGGCTCAGTATTTGCTGCTCCCCAGCTCTAGAGCACAGGATCAATAGATGTGGCTCACGGGCTTAGATGCTCCGCAGCATGTGGGATCTTCCTGGATCAGGGGTCGAACCCGTGTCACCTGCATTGGCAAGCAGATTCGTTACCACTAAGCCACCAATGCCAACGAAGTTCATGTGGTTGTGTGTTTGTTGTTCTTTTTTTTGGAATTATATCTGGCTTTTTTATTTTATATATATATATATTTTAAATTTTATTTTTAACTTTACAATATTGTATTGGTTTTGCCATATATCAACATGAATCTGCCACAGATATACACGTGTTCCCCATCCTGAACCCTCCTCCCTCCTCCCTCCCCGTACCATCCCTCTGGGTCATCCCAGTGCACCAGCCCCAAGCATCCTGTATCCTGCATCAAAACTGGACTGGTGACTCGTTTCATATATGATATTATACATGTTTCAATGCCATTCCCCCAAATCATCCCACCCTCTCCCTCTCCCACAGAGTCCAAAAGACTGTTCTATACATCAGTGTCTCTTTTGCTGTCTCGTATACAGGGTTATTGTTAGCATTTTTCTAAATTCCATATATATGCATTAGTATACTGTATTGGTGTTTTTCTTTCTGGCTTACTTCACTCTGTGTAATAGGCTCCAGTTTAATCCACCTCATTAGATCAATTCAAATGTATTCTTTTTAATGGCTGAGTAATACTCCATTCTGTATATGTACCACTGCTTTCTTATCCATTCATCTGCTGATGGACATCTAGGTTGCTTCCATTCCTGGCTATTATAAACAGTGCTGCAATGAACATTGGGGTACACGTGTCTCTTTCAATTCTGGTTTCCTCAGTGTGTATGCCCAGCAGTGGGATTGCTGAGTCATCAGGCAGTTCTATTTCCAGTTTTTTAAGGAATCTCCACACTGTTCTCCATAGTGGCTGTACTAGTTTGCATTCCCACCAACAGGGTAAGAGGGTTCCCTTTTCTCCACATCCTCTCCAGCATTCACTTGGAGACTTTTGGATCGCAGCCATTCTGACTGGCATGAAATGGTACCTCATAGTTGTTTTGATTTGCATTTCTCTGATAATGAGTGATGTTGAGCATCTTTTCATGTGTTTGTTAGCCATCTGTATGTCTTCTTTGGAGAAATGCCTATTTAGTTCTTTGGCCCATTTTTTGATTGGGTCATTTATTTTTCTGGAATTGAGCTGTAGGAGTTGCTTGTATATTTTTGAGATTAGTTGTTTGTCAGTTGCTTCATTTGCTATTATTTTCTCCCATTCTGAAGGCTGTCTTTTCACCTTGCTTATAGTTTCCTTTGTTGTGCAGAAGCTTTTAAGTTTAATTAGGTCCCATTTGTTTATATTTGCTTTTATTTCCAATATTCTGGGAGGTGGGTCATAGAGGATCCTGCTGTGATGTATGTCGGAGAGTGTTTTGCCTATGTTCTCCTCTAGGAGTTTTATAGTTTCTAGACTTACGTTTAGATCTTTAATCCATTTTGAGTTTATTTTTGTGTATGGTGCTAGAAAGTGTTCTGGTTTCATTCTTTTACAAGTGGTTGACCAGTTTTCCCAGCACCACTTGTTAAAGAGATTGTCTTTAATCCATTGTATATTCTTGCCTCCTTTGTCAAAGATAAGGTGTCCATAGGTGCATGG
>NW_011494799.1:3711630-3712414 GCF_000754665.1 Bison bison bison | reverse complement strand
GTGTATGATCTTTTTAATGTGTTGTTGGATTCTGATTGCTAGAATTTTGTTAAGGATTTTTGCATCTATGTTCATCAGTGATCTTGGCCTGTAGTTTTCCTTTTTTGTGGCATCTTTGTCAGGTTTTGGTATTAGGGTGATGGTGGCCTCATAGAATGAGTTTGGAAGTTTACCTTCCTCTGAAATTTTCTGGAAGAGTTTGAGTAGGATAAGTGTTAGCTCTTCTCTAAATTTTTGGTAGAATTCAGCTTTGAAGCCGTCTGGACCTGGGCTTTTGTTTGCTGGAAGATTTCTGATTACAGTTTCAATTTCTGTGCTTGTGATGAGTCTTTTAAGATTTTCTATTTCTTCCTGGTCCAGTTTTGGAAAGTTGTACTTTTCTAAGAATTTGTCCCTTTCTTCCACGTTGTCCATTTTATTGGCATATAATTGCTGATAGTAGTCTCTTATGATCCTTTGTATTTCTGTGTTGTCTATTGTGATCTCTCCATTTTCATTTCTAACTTTATTGATTTGATTTTTCTCCCTTTGTTTCTTGATGAGTCTGGGTAATGGTTTGTCAATTTTCTCAAGTGCACACGGAACCTTCTCCAGGATAGATCACATCCTGGGCCATAAATCTAGCCTTGATAAATTCAAAAAAATTGAAATCATTCCAAACATATTTTCTGATCACAATGCAGTAAGATTAGATCTCAATTACAGGAGAAAAACGATTAAAAATTCCAACATATGGAGGCTGAACAACACGCTGCTGAATAACCAACAAATCAAAAAAGAAATC
>NW_011494799.1:3700958-3711462 GCF_000754665.1 Bison bison bison | reverse complement strand
CACAACCCAAAACCTGTGGGACACTGTAAAAGCGGTCCTAAGGGGAAAGTTCATAGCAATACAGACATACCTCAAGAAACAAGAAAAAAGTCAAATAAATAACCTAACTCTACACCTAAAGCAACTAGAAAAGGAAGAAATGAAGAACCCCAGGGTTAGTAGAAGGAAAGAAATCTTAAAAATTAGGGCAGAAATAAATGTAAAAGAAACAAAAGAGACCATAGCAAAAATCAACAAAGCCAAATGTTGTTTTTTTTTAAGAATTTTTAACTTTGAAAGGTTGAATTCAGAAAGATTCAGCTTACACTCGAGTGAGCTGTCTTTCTTTCCTCTATCTCCTCAAAGGATTTTAACAAAAATAATAAGAAAATTAATTAATATGACTTGCATTTAAAGGCTATCACTTGGAAATCAGAGGATGTATCAGAAAGAATGAGACTAAAAGTGAAGAGTTAAGAGATTATTGTAGAAACATCTCTGATGTCTAGCAAGATCAGATATCTGTGCACTGGCGTACTTAGCCACCTTGGAGAAAACAGAACTATTCCTGGTCAAATTGACACCATGTATACTGTGGGTTTCATTTTTCATGTTAGTAGACTGAAAGCTCTTTAAATATAATAAATCACGTTGGCCTACAGTTCTATCTTATATGTTAAAATCATTGCTAATATGAGCAATAATAATCATCATCATCTTTTTGTTCAGTGGCTAAGTCATACCCAATTCTTTACAACTTCAAGGACTGCAGCACACTAGGCTCCCCTCTCCTTCGTTGTCTCTGTAGACTGAAAGCTCTTTAATTATAGTAAATCACATTGGCCTACATTTCTATCTTATATGTTAAAATCATTGCTAATATGAGCAATAATAATCATCTTGTTGTTCAGTGGCTAAGTCATGCCCAGCTCTTTACAACTTTAAGGACTGCACACTAGGCTCCTCTATCCTTCATTGTCTCCCAGAGTTTGCTCAAATTCATGTCCATTGAGTCAGTGATGCCATCCAACCATTGCATCCTCTGCCGACCCCTTCTCCTCTTGCCCTCAATCTTTCCCAGCATCTGAGCCTAGGCCAATGAGTTGGCTCTTCTCATCAGGTGCCCAGAGTATTGGAGCTTCAGCTTCAGCCTCAGTTTTTACAATGAACATTCAGGGTTGATTTCCTTTAGCGTTGACATTTGATCTCCTTGAGAGTCCAAGACTCTCAAGGTTTTCTTTCAAAATGGTTAATGCTTCAGATGTGTGTCAGCTTCCGTGTTTATGGGGATGGTCATTGCAATGCTTTGATTGCTAGTCTCGGTATCTGAATTAAAGTGGCAGCCAGAAAAACAAAGAACAAGGGTGCAGAGAAAAGGAAAAAAAATATTTTCAAAGTTTTATTCCATTTTACAGTCTTCTCAAACCCTTTGACTTTCCCACCTCTCACATGCACAGTTAATAATATTTGACATTTATAGAGCTGCTTGCAAAATGAAGACACAGAAGGCTTAATGCACCATGGTAAGAAGCAGTGGGGAAATTGGCTCACATGCCAGGTGCACGCTGCCACCTTTGATGTGGAATGTAACAGCTGGGCCACAGCTGGTGGGTAATGAGCATCGGACAATGGCTTAGAGCAGGAAGTGAAAAGGAATCCTGGGTCCAGCTGAAACTTCAAGGGCAGCAGGAGGTGGCAGCATGAGCAGACACACTGGAATGTTGCTGGGATATTTTTCTTACAAATTTTCAGACTCCCTTGTGAAGAGTGGAGACAGACATTTTCTGGCTTGGCATAGGACATCCTTGGTGGTCAGGAACTCGGTCCTCCAAATCAGCCTTGACCAGGCAGATGAATGACTTGAAGACATGAAGGCACCAAGCCCAGAAATGGCACACACAGGCCACAGAGATGCCTCTGCCATGGGGGCCTCTGCTGTGGAGGTAGGATCAGAAAAGAAGGACTTTCTGCCCAGGGTACTTCAGTGGGCAGTTTTGCATCCAAGGATGAGGACAAGAACGATTGCTCTGAGGGTTAAAAGCAACACGGTCAATCCCAAACATTTTAAAGATCACCTCCTGGTGAGTCCATCTCATCCCTGAAGGACTGAAACACTCATTCCAATCTGTTCATTTTTGACGTTTTTAGTGCATCTCCTCAAATTACATTCAGGCAGTAAAGTAAGCAGGGATGAAGACTCCAAATTCTGGTTGTTGTTGTTGGCTTTTTTTTTTTTTTTAACCCCCTTTTGCTGTTCTTAGACAAAGGTTTGAAGAAGATAAAGGGGAGGAAATACATCGCTGGTTCACTTGGACCCACTGAGTCCTTTCGGCTGACAGTGATGTAATAAAATCACTATAGACGTGACAAAGGCAATGCCAACAAAAGGCCAGGGTCAGGGCTCTGAGATGAGACTCTCAGGGCATGATGTGTGACGGATGGAGACCAACGTTCAGCTCAGGGATCTCTTCCTGGAGAAAGAGAAAATGGGTTTCAGCAGGCTTGCAAACACTGATTAATCAATGCTTTGTTATGAAGTGCCATGTTAAAAAAGGATTCTGTGACTATAGTCAATAGACTCAGCCAGAAACAATGACCTGGGGTGAGAGTCACATGTACACTAGGCACGTGCAATCTTGCTAAGACTGTGAGTGAGAGGTAGGCACAGTGGAGGTCATTTCCTGAAAGATGTTGTAAGCAGTTTTCTGATTTTATTTTTTCCGGAGTTTTAATTTTTTTATTTTATATCAGAGTATAGTTGATTAATGGGACTTCCCTGGTTGCTCAGAGAGTAAAGAATCAGCCTGCAATGTGGGAGACCTGGGTTCAATCCCTGGGTTGGGATGATCCCTTGGAGAAGAGAATGGCAACTCACCCCAGTATTCTTGCCTGGAGAATTCCATGGACAGAGGAGCCTGGCGGGCTATAGCCCATGGGTTCACAAAGAGTTGGACATGACTGAGCAACAAACACACACATGTAGTTGATTAACCATGTTGTGTTAGCTTCACGTGTACAGCAAAGTGAACCAGTTATACAAATATCTACTCTTTTTCAAATCTTCTTTCCCTATTTAGGTTATTACAGAATGTTAAGCAGTTCTCTGTGCTATACAGTAGGTCTTTATAGGTATATATTTTAAATACAGTGGTGTGTATATGTCCATGCCAAACTCTCAATCAATCCCTCTCCCAAAAGAGAAGCATTCTTTCAGTGTGATTGTGGTATGTACTACACTTTCCTGGGACCCCATAGTCATTCAGTAGATGAAAATTCTGCAGGCCCTCCCTGTGCCAACCACATTCTCTCCAGCAGTCTAGGTATATCAGGCATCTGGGGTTCTAGGAGGCCACAAGACCTGGGTTCATCAGCAATGCAGGTTCCTGGACTGTGTTTGAAGCATTTCCTAAATTCCAGAAAATGTTCAGGGAATTTTCTAAACATCAACATTTATACTCTATCCACATCACTCCCTAGGAGGCAGACAATTTTACATTTATTTTTTCCATGGGGAATCTGAGATTTCCTTCAGTTAACTTCAAGCACACTACGGAAGGGGGTCTTTAATCCAAGTCTGCCTGGCTTCCAATGTAACAGCAAACATTTACCTGTGTTTTCGTGTAATGCTTGGAACAGTCCTACCATTATCTGCATTTTATGGGTAATAAAAGTGGGACCCCATAAGGCTAAGTAACTTACATATGTTGCTATGGCTGCTGCATAGCAAAACTAGGGTTCTTAGCCAGGCAGGCTCATTCAGTACTCTGCTGTCAGCAGCCATCATGTGCTTAAAAAGCCCAAGACCTTCCGCTATCCCATACTCTCTCTCATGTCAGGACAGTGATCACCTCATGTATGAAAAGGTCTTTTTAATAAATTGAGAGAGAACTCTTTAGATGTGCTGCCATATATGGAAAGACAGCCACTGCAACCATCTTAGCAAATAGTGGGGGTGGGGGAGGGACAATATGCTAGAAGACGACTTTGGGAGGGAACCAGGGAGCAGATCATGTAGAATCATGTAGATCATGGGAAGCAGAATTGTGAACAGAAACCCTCTCTGCTGGGAGAGAATTCCATTTAACCAAAGATAAAAAGGGGAGGTTTTCTTTATGGGCTCCCAGAACCTGGGAATGTTCCTGTCTACATAGCTTGTAGCTGGCAGGGACTAGACATAGAGATTGGAGAAGGGATATGAGAGGGGGGAATAAGGTGGTTGGATCAGTATGGAGCTGAGAAGTTCATGAGAAAGAATTAGAACTAATAACACCAGGCTCCAGAATGAATGGATCTGTAATTTGGTTGAAAGTGTGAAAGTATTAGTCACTCAGTCATGTCCGCCTCTGTGACCCCATGGACTGTAGCCCACCAGGCTCCTCTGTCTATGGAATTCTCCAGGCAAGAATACTGAAGTGGGTAGCCATTCACTTATCTAGGAGGTCTTCCCAAACCAGGGATAGAACACGGGTCTCCTGCATTGCAAGTGGATTCTTTACCATCTGAGCCACCAGGGAATATTCCCACTCCTGGGTATTTATACCCAGAGAAAACCAGAATTCAAAAAGACACATACACTCCAATGTTCATTGCAGCATTATTAACAATAGCCAGGCAAAGAAGTAACCTAAATGTTCATAACAGGGGAGTGGATAAATAAGATGTGATATATGTGTGTGTATATATATACAAACACACAATGGATTATTACTCAACCATAAAAAGGAACAGAATTGTGCTATTTGCAGAAATATGGATGGATCTAGAGACTGGAATACAAAGTTAAGTATTATAAGTCAAAAAGAGAAAAGCAAAACCATATATTAATGCATATATGTGGAACCTAGAAAAATGGTACAGATGAACCTATTTTCAAAGGAGAAATAGATATACAGATGTAGAGAATAAATATATATACACCAAGGGGGTAAAGGACGGTGGGATGATTCGGGAGATTAGGATCAACAGATAAACACTACCATGTATAACATAGATAACTAATGAGAATCTCAAAGCTCCGTGGTGACCTAAATGGGAAAGAAATCCAAAAAAGAAGAAATACATGTATACATATGGCTTCCCCAGTGGCTCCGTGGTAAAGAATAAGCCTGCAATACAGGAGGCACGGCAGGAGACACGACAGAAGACTTGTGTTCTATCCCCGGCTCGTGAAGATCTCCTGGAGAAGAAAATGGCAACCCACTGCAGTATTCTTGCCTGGAAAATCCCATGGCAGAGGAACCTCATGTGCTATAGTCCATGGGGTTGCAAAAAAGTCAGACGTGACTTAGGGACTAAACAACAGCATTGTATATGTATAGCTGATTCACTTTGCTGAGCAGCAGAAACAAACACAACACTGTAAAGCAACTATACTCCAATAAAAACATTTTTTAAAAAAGAATCCCCTGGGGGTTGGGGGAGGCTTTTTAAAATGCAGGTTTCTGCTTTTTTGCTTAGTCACACTGTAACACAGGCTGGGCCTCGTCAGCCTCCCACAAGATTCCTTTGCACTCTTGGAACAGCTTTTGTTGAAGGTAGAGGTAATATTTTCAAGCTCTGAGAACAGGATGAATTGGGTTCCAGTCTGTGGTTTCATTACTTACCAAGCGATTTTGGAAAACAACATTGACTACTCTAGTCTAATACTGGCAGTTAGCACTCTCAGGGTTTCTCCACTTTTCCATGCACATCTTTTGTCATCTTTTTCATCTGTTAGTGATCTTCCAGATAGGTGCCTTTATGTCAGTTGGGGCCCAAGAGTGAAAGCAACATGGACTAAAGCTTCAGCCAAGCTGCAACGAGTGAGAAATAGAATGTAGGAGAAACGTCAAGGTCATTTGCATTGCAGCACAACCTAGTTGAACCTGCCTAATGTCATGCCCAAGAACCATGCCTTTCAAGTAGAAACCACACATTGATTTGAGCACCAAAAAAAAAAGATGCTGAAGTGAGGAAAACAACAGAAGTCAGTCTCCCAAGGTGGTGATGATAGCATATCCAAGAGTCTCAACCCTGACCTTTAAATCCCTGGGGAGCTATAGAGAACCATTAATGCCTGAGCCCATACATGAATCAATTAAGTCAACTTTTAGGTGCACGCTCCAGATAGGTGTATTTTTTGAGACCACCCCCCCCCCCAGATCCTTCTATGGTACATCCAAGGTTGAGAAGTGCTGGTGTCGTCAAATCCTTTTATATTTATAATGAGGGCACTAAGTTGCAGAGAGAAGAGGCACCAGGACTGGACACTGGCAAGGTCACAGTCTGTGATTTTGGGGGTCCAAACTTAGTGTTTTTGCCAAAATAAACACTAACAAAAATTAGAATGATTCTCTGTTGGCTTTAGAAAACTGACATAGCCTGGGTTCAAATCTGGGCTAGAAACATATCTGCAAATCATTTTACTTTTTCTGAGCCTTGTATTTTTTTTAATCCGTGTAATATTGATACAACTTCCTCACTGCACAGTTGTGGGTATTAAATGAGATAATATACATTTGGAGGGATGGTGGCGTAGAGGTGAGGCGTAAGGGTTCTAAAGCCAAGCCTCAAGTTTCAACGCCCACACTGAAACTTACTCTGTAATGAACCTGTCTTTTAATATCAATGTGGTTTAGTTCCTTCAACTGTGCATGCATGCATGCTCAGTCGCTCAGTCATGTCTGACTTTAAGACCCCATCAACTGTAGCCCTCCAGGCCCCTCTGTCCATGGGGTTTTCCAGGCAAGAATACTGAAGTGGATTGCCATTTCCTACTCAGGGGATCTTCCCAACCCAGGGATCAAACCTGTGTCTCTTGCATCTCCTGCATTGGCAGGTAGATTCTTTACCACTAGCACTAACTAGGAAACCCCAAAAGCTCTTACTAGCTGTGAGTTAAATATAACCATTTCTTTGTGAAGATTACATGTAGTGCTGTTTCAAGAACCAAAAGTCACCATCCATTGTCCTCTATGTATATGGCGCCCCCTGCTGTTGTACATGTAGAAGCTGTGTACATTATTTCATCTACAGAATTTAGAAGTGTAGCAGCACCTAGTAGGCACTTGTTAAGTGTATGTTATTATTATGGTGTCTATCATATTGACTGGGACATGGAAGGTCACTAAATATATATTTGTTGAATGAAAGTGAGAATAAATAGAGCACATTCTTAGTGCAATTAGTAAACCAGTTTAATCAAGGAAGGTACACAGGAAATAAGGAAGGTAGAAATTAGACTGCAATGGATCTTGGATGAAATTAAATATCTTGGATTTTATTTTCTAGGTAATAGGAAGCCACTGACTATCTCTCAATAGAGGAGTAACACAGTCAAGGGAATTTTAAGGTTGATGAAGGTAGTGATGGATAGAGTGAGGTTAAAAAGTGGAAAGGTCATAGCATCATGTAAATAATCTGGCCACAAGCTAGAAGGGCTGGCAAAGCAGGGATCAACACGGAGGCAGGGCAAGGCATGAGAGGGCAGCAGCATCCCTGAGGAAACCCGGATAAACCACATTCTGTCTGGACACCAGGAACTTGGATCTCAGCCCCAGGCCTGTCGTGGGTTCACTCTGTGTCCTCAGGATATAAGGGAAACCAGATCCCTCTCGTGGACTTTACTCTTTAACAACTAAGATGATGTCCGCATCCTGCTGGTCCCTAACATGCCTCCTGCTCCAGAACCCCAACTTTGAAATTCAGAACAAGCTAGGGCAGTCCAGAACTGTTCGGGAACCTGGCTGTGGGCTACTCCATGTGCCTGATTAGCTGTGGAGCCCCGTGTGGGAAGCTTTAATGGAAAGATTACACCATAATCTTATTTTCTGCGTCTGTCTGCCGTCACTTATTTATTTACGGGCAGATGTGTGTGTGAGGGAGATGGGAAGGCATCTCCTTTGAGGTCAGTCATGTTAGCTCCATGCTCTCTTTTCTATCAGTTCAGGGCAAGGTCAAGCAATCTGACCGCTGGGGTTCTGTCTCCTCCCTCCACGCCTCCCGCCAAAGCAGCTGCAGAGACTCCATCAAACACACAGGAACACACTGACACACGCACTCACATCCACGCACATTCAAAAACTCACTCAAGCACACACTCATACGGACTCACACATGTATTCTCACTCATGCAGTTCAAATGCACACGCAGGCACACAAAAACACATGTATGTGCCAACTCATTGATACACTTATTGATACAATCACATGCTCACTCACCCACACACATATCGATAGACGCCACCACACATTCACACACATTTCCTCATGAGGCACACAGATATGAACTCACCCACCTCAATGCACACCATCACACACACGTGCTCACTAATACACATGTGCAAACACACTCTGAAATGTACACAGCCACACACAGGATTCTTTCCTGGGAGGTGGGTGTGAGGAGGATGGCATTTTTCAGCAGAAGATGGTTGAACCCGCCTGCTGTTCTGGCCAGGGGTGGCCGCAGACCAAATAATCGACTCTGCTGAAACTCCCTGGCTCCAGCAGACTTGAAGCAACGTTGTATTTATGGAAGGAAGATTTGGAGACCTGAAAATAGCTTGCCTTCGTGAGTAAGCCTTGAATCTGGGGTTTAACCTGGTAGCTGATACAACTGGGAGGGACACCCAGACCCTAAGCTCCTTTTCTAATTCCCTGCTCCAGCCTTCCTTTGCACGAGCGCCCACCTCCCAAGGGGACATCTGGCAGGAAGGTGATTAAAACTGGCTTTTCTCTAATTGAAGAATAACTGCTCTACCTTTCTTTCCAAATATGTTTGTTAATTTCTGGTAATTAAATTTCCCCATCAAGGAAAGCCTGCTGCGTTGCTTTTCAGAGAGAAAATCAGTGGCATGTGGCCAGCCACTGCCAGACCATTCTGCCCTGATAAGGCTTGAGCTCCCTGTGGTCCAGGCAGGTGAGGGCACTGCGGTGGGGACATAGTGGTCCCAGTCCTCTGCCACCACATCTCAGGGACCAAAAGCCTGCCTGGCCCTCCGGGTGTCCTCCTTCAGAATCACACCAGGACCAACAGAAAGGGCAGTGTAGAGATGTTTTCTGAATTAGAGGTTCTGCCCAGGTCAGGCTCTGCCACTTACCTGGTTCTGTTGGTTTGCTTTTTTTTATTATTATTATAGTCCTGTATTTGGCTTCCCTGGTGGCACAGACGGTAAAGCATCTGCCTGTAATGTGGGAGACCTGGGTTCGATCCCTGGGTCAGGAAGATCCCCTGGAGAAGGAAACGGCAACCCACTGTAGTACTCTTGCTTGGAAAATCCCATGGACAGAGGAGCCTGGTAGGCTACAGTCCATGGCGTTGCAAAAAGTCAGACACAACTGAGCGACTTCACTTTCTTTCTTTTTTGTATTTATTCACAGCTGACCTCCAGTTCCCAAAGACTCTGAGGTCTCCCTGTATAAACAAGTTGTATAGAGAAAACAAAGCAACTAAAAGAAAGGAGAAAGAAACAATGCTAAGCATGTGGGCTGATTACAGTCACTGACTACTGATTATTGCTCTGGTCTTCCTGGAAGCCTGAGGGAAAAGGGAAACAGGACGAGCTGCGTGACCACTTAATCAGATACATCGACTCAAGGAAGGAAATAGGCTCTTTTGTGGAATTTTTTTCCTGAACATAAATTCTTAAAAGATATGACATGAAATATTTTCTAGTAATGATAATGATTAACATACTAGACAAAGCCCTCAACATTGATTTTTATGCCATCCATTACTGTGCTTGCCCAAATGTTTGGATTTTCTTTTTTGCTCTTTTGTCAGATGAGACTTACAAGCACCTAACTCAGGTTAGTTGTAGATATTAAATGAGATAGTAATACTAAGCAGAACTCCATGGGACTCCAGGGCACAAAAGTCAGAAAAGTTACCTCATTTTCTGACTACAGGAAATAGGCTTCATTCAGCCTCCATGATCTTCCCTGAGTTTCAATTTTGGTGTCCAGTCACTCAGTCATGTCTGCCTCTTTGTGACCTTATGGACTGTATAGCATGCCAGGCTCCTCTGTCCCTGGATTTTCCAGGCAAGAATACTAGAGTGGGTCACCACCTCCTACTCCAAGGGATCTTCCTGGACCAGGAGTTGAACCCATATCTCTTGCATTGGCAGGCAGATTGTTTACCACTGAGCCACCAGGGAAGCCTCTTTTCTTTTGTAGGGAGAAGTAAACAAGGTTATAAAGAACCTATGGCAAGCAGGCAGTTACCACTGGAGCCCAGTGCCTGGGCCACAGCTCCCACTGAGACAAGGAGAGAGGTCCCCTGAGGTTTGATGCCTCCTAGGTCATGTATGGATGTGAGAGTTGGACTGTGAAGAAGGCTGAGCGCCAAAGAATTGATGCTTTTGAACTGTGGTGTTGGAGAAGATTCTTGAGAGTCCCTTGAACTGCAAGGAGATCCAACCAGTCCATTCTGAAGGAGATCAGCCCTGGGATTTCTTTGGAAGGAATGATGCTAAAGCTGAAACTCCAGTACTTTGACCACCTCATGCGAAGAGTTGACTCATTGGAAAAGACTGTGATCTGG
>NW_011494799.1:3630143-3700858 GCF_000754665.1 Bison bison bison | reverse complement strand
TGGATGGCATCACTGACTCGATGGACGTGAGTCTGGGTGAACTCTGGGAGTTGATGATGGACAGGGAGGCCTGGCGTGCTGTGATTCATGGGGTCGCAAAGAGTCGGACACGACTGAGTGACTGAACTGAACTGAACCGAGCCTCTTAAGGAAAAAAAGTCTAGAGTTGAAAAACTGGTAGGAAGCTAAGTTAGCAGCTAAAAAGATTTACATAGTCTCCATCTGAACAGAAGGCTGGTTAAGTCTCTCCAGTAAGCCTCAGTTGAGCCCTTCTCCTCCCCACCAGGCCCAGAGCATGGACTCACCCCTCAGAATCAGGCTCTCCCCCAAAGTTGGGCAGGTTCAAACAGATGCTAATCGGGGAAGGGAGGGGATGCAGACACAAGGGAGGAACAGTTTAGAAACAATAGTGCACCCTTGGGCAGGATCCTGGTGCCCCTCAAGGGATATACATAGCAATATCTTTGAGCCATTTTGCAGATACTGAAACCCCTACCAGGCAGAAGAAGGTAACCGTGTGCTGCCCACAAGCAGGTAGACCCCCAGACCGGTTGGAACCAGAAGGTTGATGATACTGTGTCCCACTTACCTTACCAACAAACAATCAGAAGAATGTTCATGAGCTGATCACACCCTCTTTGAACCATTACTATAAAACTCTTCACTACCCCTCCAGGTGGGGACACAGTTTTGAGAGCATTAGCCCAATGTGTTCCCACTTGCCTGGCAAAGCAATAAAGCTTTTCTTTTTTACTTCACCCAAAGCTCCGCCTGAGAATTAACTGAGATTTAACTCAGTGTAGGGGTTGATAGGAGAAGGCAATGGCACCCCACTCCAGTACTCTTGCCTGGCAAATCCCATGGATGGAGGAGCCTGGTAGGCTGCAGTCCATGGGGTCACTAAGAGTCGGACACGACTGAGCGACTTCACTTTCACTTTTCACTTTCATGCATTGGAGGAGGAAATGGCAACCCACTCCAGTGTTCTTGCCTGGAGAATCCCAGGGACAGGGAAGCCTGGTGGGCTGCCATCTATGGGGCCACACAGAGTCGGACATGAATGAAGTGACTTAGCAGCAGCAGCGGCAGCAGGGGTTGATAAATGGAATCCTGCTGCTGCTGCTTCTAAGTTGCTGCAGTCAAGTCTGAGTCTTTGCGACCCCATCAACTATCGCCTGCCAGGTTCCTCTGTCCATGGGATTCTCCAGGCAAGAACCCTGGAGTGGGTTGCCATTCCCTTTTCCAGGGGAATCTTTCCAACTCAGGGACTGAACCTGCATCTCTTACACCTCCTGCCCTGGCAGGCAGGTTCCTTACTGCTACTGCCACCTGGGGAGCCCTGATAAATGGAACACTGCCTGCTGTATCAGTAAACAAAGGATGTCACAATCAGCAGCAATTGCAGCCACAGCTGTTGGCAAGCTGGTGAGCCCCTGAGGGAATTCAGGAAAGGAAAGAACACCTGCCATCTAGCAGACAGCAAACTACCCTAGGGTGAGCCCTGAGGAAACTCAGGATGTGAAAACAGGATACTGGCCCCAGATAGCTGAGATGCATATGAAAGGAATGCTTTCAGTGAGCCCAGACCCTTGCATCTTTCCATACAGAAGAAAGTGCTAAAATTCCTTAAATTGAGATATCTGATTTTCCTTAATTAACAATAATCTTTTGATGTTCAGACTACCTGCCCTTTGTTGCAAAACTCCTATATACATATCCTGGCTTTCCCCTCACCTCCTCAGAGCAGTACTCTCAGGGTCACTTGAGATACTGATTCCTGGGCTTGAAGTCCTAAAAATTCCTGTGGAATAAAACATAATGCTCAGCTTTTAGTTTGTGATATATATATTTTTAGTCAACAGCATACAGAGGTCAGGTTCAGCTTCAACAGTATTTCAGATAGCATTTCATCTACAGCAGCTACAAAATTACAAGCATGAATGGTGAGCATTAATTCCTATTTTAGGAATTAAATCTTAATCGAAGTTGAGTCACTCAGTTGTGACCACCCCAAGGACTGTAGCCCAGGCTCCTCTGTCCATGGGATTCTCCAGGCAAGAATACTGGAGTGAGTAGCCATTCTCTACTCCAGGGTGTCTTCCCAATCCAGGGATCAAACTCAGGTCTCCCAAATTGCAGGCAGATACTTTACTGTCTGAGCCACCAAGGAATCCCCAAATCTTAATTAAATTGACTTAAATCTATGAAGATCTAGAGCACAGTTGAGCCTACAGATTCCATTCCTCTATCCCCCTGCATAGATTTGACCCATGAGATGGTCTGATCCCAGCCAGCCTGTGCATCTCCTAGTTTTATCAAAATGAATAGCAAAAGAACTATGAAGACCCCAAGCACAGCATCTGGGGGCTGACAGCCTCGATGGTCCAAACCCCACCCCTCTGTCTCCCCAACCTGATCTTCAGCTAAGTCCTCCTCTGTAAGACTCTCACCTACTGCTGGGCTCTCACACCACACCCTTCAGGGAGGGCTCCAGCCAGGATCTAAACCAACTTCAGCTGGTAATTTCACTACAAATTGTTGCAAGTGTCGAACCTCCTGGGAGCTGACTGAATAGCTCCACCAGCCCTGCTCCTCCCCTCAGAGAGTCAGAATCTACTTGACACGCAGACAGCTGGAAGGGAGGCTGGGAAGGAGCTGGGCTTTGCAGTGGGTGCGAAAAAAATTAAAATAGTTCATGCTTGTTATTTGGAAATCTGTGATTCATGCTCATAAACGGGTGTGTGTGTGTGAGGGAGAGACCAAGGCAATGAATGGCTCTGATTAAGCTCACAGGGTTGGAGGATGCCCCCTGCCCCCAAAGAGACCCACGGTGGCTGCCCTTCTGAATGGAGCCCAGGGACTCAGTGGCCTTTCTATGGCAAGGCCCTTTCCTAGGGGCTGTCTAGAGCTTTGCCTGAGGAGCAAAACTGAGCCGTGGGACTTCATCTTCGCTTGAATTCCAAGTAGCAAAACAGGGCCACATACATGCCGGCTCAGCAAAGTGGCCTTCTGGCTCTCAAAGAGCAGGTCTGTGAGTCTCCCAGACTCTCTGGCCAGGGCCCCTGTGTGGGATTCACGTGGGCTGATGAACTGCAATCTGCAAAGCTCAGGGACTGCTTCCCAGAAGGAAATGAGTACTGTCCCCGATTTAGGGATTAATGTGTTGTTAGAATCACTCCCATGCAAAAGCAGTGGCTGCAGCTTGGCTTTGCGGTCAGCAAGCTGTGCATGGGGGCCCTGACTCCGCTGGGCACTGCTACTTATCTGTGCAGCTTTTGGCCACTTAGTACCCCTCCCCGAACGTTCACATCCTTCTGTGTAGCATACGAATTAGAATAAACTCCTCAAAGTGTTCATGAAAATTTCATGTCACCTTCTGTCTTTGCTTTAGAAAGAGTCTGGCTCACACAGACACTCAGAAAGTGGCAGCTCCTTACAGAGCACCCATGATGCTTATGTATATTCCAAAGAGAATCTCAAACACCCTCATGTATTTTTTCCTGCGATTGCTGTCAACCCTGTTTGTCCACATCCTTTCAAAGCCACAAATCCATCTGGGTCTCATCCCAGCACTTCCATTTACCCCCGGTTACTGGCATAGTGGCAGCACAGGATTTAGAGTTTTGTCCCGTCCTGTCTGAAACCGCGGGCTTCCACTCTCCTGTCTGGTTCGCCTCTCCTTTGGTGCAGAAGAGATATGGTCTGCAGTTTCCCTCTGCTTCCTCTCCTCCTTCAGGATTTAGGAGCTCTAGGAGGGCAGAGACATTTTCCTGAGAACTTCCTTCAACTCTGCTAACGTCAGGCTGGGCCTGCAATTTTCTGTAGCTCAAAAAGCACTTGGCCAGGAGATGTGTGCGTACGTGCTAAATCACTTCAGTCATGTCCTACTCTTTGCCACCCCATAGACTGTAGCCTGCCAGGCTCCTCTGTCCACGGGATTCTCCAGGCAAGAATACTGGAGTGGGTTTCCATGCCCTCCTCGGCCACTGAAGGCCCTATTCCTTCAAATACCTCCAGGTTTTAATCCTCAATTGATTTAGGGTAGAGAGACCCCACTTATCCCTGTGAAAAATACAAAGATTTTGGACTTCAAAGGCTTCCTCCCTAGGGTTTGCTTGTATAGACCGTTGTGGGAGAAGATGGAAGTGCGGTGGCAGGCCCAAAGCGACCTCAGCCAGGACCCTGTGGTCTGCCGTCCAGGACGCAGAGGCACTCTGCAGAGGCCTGGGCCAGAGGCTCTCACACACAGCGTGTGTCCTCAGGGAGGCCTTGTTAAAAGGCCTTGGGGTCAGTGAGCCCCACCCCCAGTCTCTGGTGCAGCCAGTCCTGGGTGGAGCCTGAGAATCTGTGCTTCTAGCAAGTTCTCAGAGCCGGCTGATGTTGAGGGTCCCAGGACTCTGAGGACCTCTGGGCCCGAGAACATGAATCTCATGTTAGGATAAAGACAAAATTGAGTTTCAAAGCAGGTCATTATTTGTTAAACAACTAATAAGAGGGAAAATGAGGTCTGTGCCCAGATTTGCATGATTCAAGTCCCTGGCTTTTCCATTCTGATGTATGTTTTCATGGATGAAGAGGGATTCCAGTAGAAAGCAAAACGGAACTGACATTTTCAGGCTGCAGAGACCTCAGTTAGATGAAATTAGAATCTTTGCCCAGACACTGTGCCTTTTCCACAGCTGACCGAGCAGGGCTGGCACCTGACCTGACTAGGAAACTCTTGTAGACACCGATGGAAAGAGAAATCTCCTTGCCTGTCCTGGAATGTGGGAAATTCAAGACACGCTCTGTTGTCCTGTGGCTCTATGTGCAGAGGCCTCTTCTGCAGGTAGAGAAGCATAACTCGGTAGCACACAGGGTCCCCCAAGCTCCTGTGCTGGCTGCAGTCTACAGCCCCGGCAGCCTCTCTGCTTTGCTTTCTGTGAAATGGTCTCACAACTTGCCAATGACCTCTTTCCCCCATTGGCTGCCCCCACCCCACCATCATTCCTTTGTTCTTTCTCTTAGGCTGCCTCCAAGTCAGTCTCATGGTACTTGCAACCGAAAGTGTCTATATACTATATATGGTGCACATATTCTGCAGACGCTTATAGCTTGACATTCTCTTTAAAGAATTCCCTAATCTCAGAGCATAAGTATAAGGACCACCTCCTTGGGCATTTTTAGCAGGGAAATCATGGTAGCCATGATGCTGTGTGTTCACACCTCCATTATTGTTCATTTTTGATTCCTCCTCCTTGGAAGAAGTGACGAGCCTGTGTAAGTTGTGTGGTGGGGAGGAAGGAGGTGGCGGGGAGGAAGGAGGTGGCTAGGACAAGGTCCGCAGACACAGACCACCCTGAGATCTGTGCCCTCAGCAGAGCCAGGCCCTGCTTGCTCCCAGGACCCCTGAATCGCTATCTTTCCAATGATGCTTCCATCAGCGCCCCTAGATGGCTGGGCACGCAATGGCCTGCCCTCTAGGACCATCCCTGAGTTTGTGAGCGCTGAGCACCATGAGGTGAATCTGTTTCCCCTGTCCTCCCAAAGTGAATTTTTCCCTCCAGAAAGGCTAAAACAACACCATCCATCAACCAAGCTTGCTGCTCTTCTATTTAAAAGCTCCTGTCCACCAAGTGGGGATGAGCCCTGGGTGACTGCCCGTGCAAAGCCACCCACAGAGTTCATCAGGCCCCCGGGGGTTCAGGCAGCCATGACTCACTGGGGAAGCCAGCTGAGCTGTGAGGTCTCCTCGGGGTAATTCAGCTGCACATGGAGTGCTGATTTATTCTTGTTCCTCCCCCAGAAAATGGACGCTGTGCCTTAGGGCTCCTCGGCTGGTGTCAGGGCTGTGGGCACCCTGGGATTTCTCCAGCCTCCCTCCCAGACTGTTTCCTGGAACACCTTTACACTTCTGAAGACAGCCATCAGATGCCCCCACGACCTCAATTCACCTCTAGTCCTGCTCACACAGCCCATGAAGAGGGCCAGGAATACCAGAGCCCAAACAGAAGCAGGTCAAGTTTAGATTGGAGGAGGGGACTGGGCTGGCCTAGCATCCTGGCACAGAGCAGTAGATATGCTGTGAGGTCCGTGAGTTGCTCAGTGTGTTTGCAGGGAGAAAAGTGAAGCAAATGAACCTGTGGCAGCTCTTCCATTTGCATATACGGCTGTGCAGGCTTTTCTCCTGCACAACTTCAGGGGGCAGCCTCCGCCACCACCCTCCAAGTTATGCAGTGTGCCACTTCTGAGCCATCAGCTTCAACCAAATTTATTGCCATCTCCCTGAGTTTCCATTTTATGATGAGCCAACAAGAAAGTAGGGGCTTCTTTAGCGGCTCAGCAGTAAAGAATCTGCCTGCAATGCAGGAGAATCAGGCCGGAGACATGGGTTTGATCCCTGGGTCGGGAAGATCCCCTGGAGAAAGGAAATGGCAACCCACTCCAGTATTCCTGCCTGGAAATTCCCAATCCATGGGGTTGCAAAAGAGTCAGGCATGCCTGGGCAACTAACCAACAGCAAGGGAGTAAGGCACAGACAGGCCAGCATTATTCAGAGCGTCAATGATGTGCTGAAGCCCAGTGACGCCAGCTTGCAGGAGCCAATTCTCCGTGTCTCTACTCATCTATGTGTTCAGTGATTTCACGCTGATAGCATGAAACCTGCTGCATGAATTATTCACAGAAGTCGGCAAACACTGTAAGTTAGGGCCTCCCCATTACCCACTTTGAAAGCCAGCTGTGTAGTGTTTAACAACACACCACTGGACATGAACCACATCCTGCCCTACTTTCTCAACTTCTATGAGGAACTCGGGAAACTTAAAAATGAGTTTATTTTCATATCTACTCTCCTAAAAGGAATCTTTGCATAGTATACCCCATAAAACTACCCCATAAAAAACCCTCCAGCCTCACCTGAGACCCAGTCTTACATCTTTGATCCTTACTTGGTAAGTGGCTAATGCTGTTGTTGTTCAGTTGCTGAGTCATGTCTGACTCTGTGACCTCACAGACTGCAGCACGTCAGGCTTCCCTGTCCTTCACTATCTCCTGGAGTTTTCTCAGATTCATGTCCACTGAGTTGGTGATGCTATCTAACCATCTCATCCTCTGCTGTCCCTTCTCCTTTTGCCTTAAATCTTTCTCAGCATCAGGGACAAGTCAGCCTCTTAAATTCTGTGTCTACATTAAACACAATTTCACCAAGTGACATTTGGCAGATAGATTTATTTTAGAAATGTTTTCAAGGGAGTGGTTTTCTCATAATCCTTTAAGCTTTTTTTATTGGCTGAAACTTTGTAAACCTGAAAAAGTTTATCTGTAAAGATTTCAACTCAGCTTGTCTGAACTTTATCAAGCCTATAAAAATGAAAGCATGTTATTTGTGCTTTGGAATAATTAAGGAGTCACTGATTCTGATAATATCTCATTCACACTAGCTCTAAGCATGTATCTTGTTATTTTTTTAATCTTAAAAAACTGAGATTTCTTTCTATTTAGCACGCAATAATTTCCCCTGGATTTAAAAGTTATGTTTCAATGCTTAGTGTCAATGTAGTAAGCCATAATTACATTGGTAATAAGCATTTACAAGGTAATAATGAGTTAATTTACACTTATCTGCCCTTAAGATACTTTAAAAAAGAAGGAAAGAGTTTAAAACTTTTTCTAATACCAAGAACAGGGGAGAAAAATGGCATTTCCAGTGACCTGTACCAAGTTCACTCATCAGTTGGTCATTAAAGTGCTGCTGCTGCTGCTACTAAGTCGCTTCAGTCGTGTCCGACTCCGAGCGACCCCATAGACGGCAGCCCACCAGGCTCCTCTGTCCCTGGGATTCTCCAGGCAAGAACACTGGAGTGGGTTGCCATTTCCTTCTCCACATTAAAGTGCATTGTTCCCAAAATAAAAAGGAAAATGTCCAGAGCAATATATGTCATCAAATCTTTACTTACCAACATTTTAAAGTTTGATTATAAAATATTATTTAAAATGGTTAGCATGATTCAGACAATGTAGTTAATAGGATGTTTCTCTGTGCCAAAATAATCATTTAATTTGTATTTGCTTGGCACTGCTCTATGAATTCACATACATGCCTTCATTTCATTCCTACAGGAATGCTGGGAGGCAGTAAAGGTCACAGATGCACAGGTTGACTCTTAGACAGGTCACGTACCATCCCAAACTTTTGTGCTATTTCCAGAATATATATTTATACCATTTATACAAATCACTCATGACCCCATGCAAGTGGAAAATCATACACAGCACTAGATCAATATAACCTCTAGGTAGAAGAGGAACAAAAAAATATTCTTCTTGATATACAAAGCCAAATGAATTTTGGTCTTCAGAGAGTCCTGACTATTTCACTTAAGAAACAAACAAACAAAAAACGTCAGATCTTTCTTAGTTTATAGACATCTATCGGTTGTCTTTTCTAGAAGCTGTCTTAAGAATGATCAATTCAAAGAAGTTGAGCACACAGCATCACTCCAACTCTATAGGCACTCCTTGGGGAAGAACATCATTGCCCTACGAGAACTCACTGAAGAAAAAAGAAACTCTTTATGAAACAGTCATTGTTGGGGCTCTTAAAGTATCTGGAAATATAACAAATACAGCAATCAATGAAAATGTGTTTGGATTCAACTGTCAAACTCGCTGAAGATGAAAAAAAAAAAGTATGTCTTCAACAATAACAATATCTGAATCCTACAGTGCACATCTGTCAGACATTCTTTCCCAAATGACCCAGCTAATCCAAGTGCATCTCTGCTTACAAGAACAAAGCAAAGCCAAGTCCAAAGCCTATTAGGAAAAGAGAATAATTTTGCTGTCACAAAATTCATACTGCTGCGAGTCTCTTGAATTCAAGGCACAAAGTAACGAAAGTGAGATTCCACTTCTACTGCCTTTGTAGGGATTGTGAAACGTGCAGGAACCCCCAGGATTTGATGCTGCAAAAGTTACTTTCAAAGGTTAGGGGGTGTTAGGACTCTTAAGGGTCTGTCTACAACTGTAGTTGGCCCACAGTGGCAGGGATTTAATATAATAGAGTTTCAGATCCCTTTAGAAGTTTGCTTCAGACACCTCAGGCTTCTGTTTTATGTAAAAAAATTTATCTGTGTTTGTAAATGTACAGATTTCAGAAATAATAAACATGGAAAAGAGTAGGGATTCATAAAATGTCAGAGTAAGTGACTTTTTCAGCCCATCTAGTGTTAACTCCTCCATCTAAACATAAGGAAACTTGAAAGTAAGGTCTACAGATAGGCCTGGTCACAGAACTCATTGGCAGCAATAACTAGGTCTAGGTGTACCCCTCATGGTAACCAGTCCCTATTGTGGAAAAGACTCTTGAGAGTCACTTGAACTCCAAGGAGATCAAACCAGTCAATCCTAAAGAAAATCAACCCTGAAAATTCACTGGAAGGACTGATGCTGAAGTGGAAGCGTCAATTATTCTGCCACATGATGTGAAGAGCCAATTCATTGGAAACAACCTTGATGCTGGAAAAGATTAAAGGCAAAAGGAGAAGGGGTGGCAGAGGATAAGATGGTTAGATAGCATCACAGACTCAATGGACATGAATGTGAACAACTCTGGGAGGTAAGTGGAGGACAGAGAAGCCTGGTCTGCTGCAGTCCACGGGATCGCAAAGAGTAGGACACGACTTAGCATCTAGTGCAACAGCAACAGCCTTGTCCCTAGCAAATAAAACCCTGTGGCTGCTGCTGCTGCTGCTGCTGCGTCACTTCAGTCATGTCCGACTCTGTGCGACCCTATAGACAGCAGCCCACTAGGCTCTCCTGTCCCTGGGATTCTCCAGGCAAGAACACTGGAGTGGGTTGACATTTTCTTCTCCAATGCATGAAAGTGAAAAGTAAAAGTGAAGTTGCTCAGTCGTGTCCGACTCTTAGGGACACCATGGACTGCAGCCTACCTGGCTCCGCCCATGGGATTTTCCAGGCAAGAGTACTGGAGTGGGTAACCCTGTGGCAAATTTGGCAAAAATTATAAAAGTGTGTCAAAAAATAACTTTTGGTAGTGGTAGCTACAGAATCTAGTGGATTAAGCAAAGGTGAAAATTTTAAGTTTTTTTCTTTTTTTAAAAATTGTTCTTCCATATGTGTTTTCCCATTAATGATAAAGAGAAAAAGGTTAGAATTCAAGTTAATTTGGGGCTTCCCTGATGGCTCAGATGGTAAAGAATGTGCCTGCAATGTGGGAGATCCAAGGGAAAATACCCTGGAAAAGGGAATGGCAACCCACTCCAATATTCTTGCCTGGAGAATTTCATGGACAGAGGAGCCTGGCAGGCTACAGTCCACGGGATCACAAAGAATCACACATGATTGAGCGACTAACGTTTTCAGTTTTTTTCAAAGTAATTTACTGATATTTAAGCTGATGGCATGCAGGGTATACTCTACAATTCAGTTTTGATTCTCAGAATATGACTAAAGGTCCAGTCGTAACAAACATGAAATTTAATAGAAAGTAAATTCAACTGGAAAATCTATACTATAATAAATAACAATATTTTTCAATGTTATTATACTTCGAATTTAGTATATCAAATATGACAAGTAAAGCAAATTTCACAACTTCTATGTCCTGATTCGGAGAAGGCAATGGCACCCCACTCCAGTACTCTTGCCTGGAAAATCCCATGGATGGCAGAGCCTGGTAGGCTGCAGTCCATAGGGTCGCGAAGAGTCAGACACGACTGAGAGACTTCATTTTCACTTTTCACTTTCATGAATTGGAGAAGGAAATGGCAACCCACTCCAGCGTTCTTGCCTGGAGAATCCCAAGGACAGGGGAGCCTGGTGGGCTGCCGTCTATAGGGTCGCACAGAGTCGGACACGACTGAAGGGACTTAGCAGCAGCAGCAGCATGTCCTAATTAGCAACTTGACATCTTTGCATCTTTTCCTACTGATTTCAAACTTCTCAAGACTGAACATACAGATTTTCTTCGTCCCAGTGATTTGAACATTTTTTATTTTTCAAGTCCTTAGTGTAAAGTGTTGAGGTGTATCTTTATAGTGGAAAACAGGGCAGAATGGATGTGGCCAACCATTATAGTTAATTTGTCCTGCTACACATTTAACATGAGAGGTTCTATAAAACATGGTCAAGAAAGGGGCTCCTAGGTTTAAAAAAAGGCATATATATATATCTTACAGATATAGTGAAGCCAAGATAGTTATATAGCTGAAAGAAAATGAGCTCAAAAGCAATGAATATAACAGGGCATTTTTCTCTCCTGTACCTTTTACCAAATGTTCATTGAAGTTTAGGCTGCATGAGATGGCCATAAATCTATTCTGTTGTTTCTGGACTATTAATAATGTATCTGTTTATTTTTCAACAAGCTTCCTCATAAAGCACCAATACAGAGAGATGGATTTATATTAAGGCCAAATTCCAACAATTCTACATTCTTATTTTCTGTTGCATAAACACAGGTCATTGAAACACGAGAAGTGTGTTTTTCCTTAAGGTAAGAATCTGGAGCTTGCCACCCAGAGAAAAACCCTGAACTCCAAGTGCCTCAAAGACCCAGTGTTCCTTCTATACAGTCTGAATTTTACTGCTGTTGCATTAGCTCTTAGGTGTAAAGTTTGTAACGACAGACTAGGCATGAATCATTCTGCTTATATGGACAAAAGGTCAGTGTCCACATTAGGGGATAATTGTGGGATCGTGCCCCACCCCCATTCCCACCCGAGAGAGTATTGACAGCCGGGTTCTGGCATGAGATGCTGATGACAACGGGGTGAACAATCTTACCAGATGTTGGAGCGCCCCCTAAAGGCTTGGAGGCTAGAAGTGGGACCAACCTGGTGCACCTCTGGCAACTTTTCCCAGTTGCCAGGAATTTGAGGAAATGGAGATTTGAGGAAATGGAGAACAAACACAGCAGACGGCTTTTGAAAATTATACCAACTTTGCCAATAGAGGAAAGACTGAAAAAGGTGCCCAATACCCCCAAAATCTTGCTAGAAAGGTGTCCTGATGCTCCAGAGGGCAGAACAATGCATTGCCAAATTGCTTACATTTGGAGAGCACTTTGAAGTGTGCAGAGCTTTTTGAGATTAACCAGATGGTTTGATGCTCCCAGTGAAGAACCAGGGGCTTCCCTGATGGCTCAGCGATAAAGAATCCGCCTGCCAAAGCAGGAGACACGGGTTCAATCCCTTGCGGAAATCCCCTGGAGAAGAAAACAGCAATCCATCCGGTATTCTTGTTTGTAAAATCCTGTGGACAAAAGAGCCTGGTGGGTTACAGTCCATAGGGTTGTAAAGGAGTCAAACTGGACTTAGCGACTAAACAAATGAGGACCCCCGCCCTGGGGAATCCCTCCAAGGTGCTCCTTGCCGACTCCGCCCACCCATCCCTCGGACCTTAGCCTTAGCTTATCCTCAGCACTGATCCACTCTACTCCAGTCTAGCTTGACCTTCTCCTCTCATCTGATAGTCAGTGTCCACCTCAGCACCCTGCTCAAACCTGGCGACTGTTTTGGGATCTCTTGAGTTTTTGTCCTTTGCTCCTGCCTCAAGTGTGGTTCTCCGGTTGGGCCGTGGGAGCTGTCCTGTAGGTTGAACATCCGCTGTTTCCGCCAGCTTCCCCTGGGGGCTTCTCCAAGCGAAGAATGTCCACTAGAGGGCTCCACGTGGGGCAGAAGTGGCCAGTCCCTCGCATTAGTGCTTGCTCACTCATTGGCTGAGGGCCACCCAAGGAGGGTCTGACCTTGGCTACCTCCCTGCCTTCCTGGGTTACTGGCCAGGTCACTGGTGTGGGACTACCCTTGAGATTACCAAGACGTCAGCTGTCGCATAACTATTCTCGCAATTGGACAGCTTGGTCAAGATCTGCACATTTGCATGTCTGCCCAGCTAAGGGCTCTTCTTTCTGGAGAGTCACTTTTCATCCAGATTTGACAGAATCTTGCAGGTAAACAGGAATATTGAGGTAGGCAGATCAGGTTTTTAGATAATTACATCATTCCAATAAAAAACAGTAAAGATCAACCAAGTGTAGTGCGTGCATGCACACTAAGTCACTTCAGTTGTGTATGACTCTCTGCAACCCTATGGACAGTAGCCAGTCAAGCTCCTCTGTCCATGGGATTTCCCAGGCAAGAATACTGGAGTGGGTTGCCATTTCCTCCTCCAGGGGATCTTCCTGACCCAGGGATCGAACCCACATCTCTTGCATGTCCTGCATTGGCAGGTGGGTTCTTTACCACTAGCACCACCTGGGAAACCCCTCAAAGTGTGGTGACATGCCTTCAAATCCTATAAGTGCTAAGGGACAAAGGCAAGATAAAAATAAAGCAACCGAATGATTACACACTTTCCTTTAAAGAAACAGTATACGCTGACTTTGATTAAGGTTGTTGACAGTGTACTTGACTCCAGGCTACAAGCATTATCTACAGCCTGTCATTCGGTCCTCAAATCACAGCCAGATACTGTTGTATTCTCCATTTCATTGATGAGATACTTGAGTGTTAGAGAAGTTAAGAGATTTGTCCCAAAGCACAGAGCCAGGAGTGCAGAAGTAGGATTTGAACCCTAGTGTCTCTACTATCGTCTCTCCTTCCTCACCATGGCCATCGTAGCACTGGAGTCATGCATTTCAAACGTAAGCACCAGTTCCTCTATTATTTCTAAAGTGTATTCTTTCAGCTTTTGAGGGATATTGATTCAGGAAACTGTTTCTATATTGCGAGCACTAAATGAAGGGAAATGGCCATTTTCCAGTGTAAAAAAAAATAGCTCAAGTTAAACATATCTCAAGATTCCAGTGAAAGCATATTCACTTTTTTTTTTTTTTTGAGAAACCAAAGGAAAATGGTGAAAATAAGTTAAAGATTCTTAACTTATTTTAACTTGAAAATATAAGTTAAAGATTTTTCAGCACAAAACACTGCTTGTCATGTAGTTATGCCAGGTTCCTGAAATATGTTATACTGAAACAAACAAACGAACAAAAAAGCCGTTACTCTGAATAAATTGGACTTTCCACAGCTTTTGCAATCGAGATTGACTTCTTCAGCTGAAAGCTTGACATGTCTGAGAACTTAAGCAATATGTGTTGATTGAACATTAGCAGTTCCTCAACAGTATTATTTTAAACACCAGATGATTCAACAATCATCAAATCCATTAATATCTTTGAATAATGACCTGCATAGCTCATTAAGATGAAATGATTAAATGGAGAAGGTACTGAACCTTTGTCTTTCACAGCAAGATCTACATTTTTTTCAAGGTGGCTTTCACAGAGAAACAAATAACAACAACAACAAAAAAGGAGCATTCCCCAAGCATTTCTAAGCAATCAACTCAAACTGTGGAAAATAGAGTGAACATTTCAGGGATTCATTATGCTAGCCTGATCAGGAAATTAAAGACTAGAAAGAAGTAACTGTTGGGAGGAAGTGCAAATTAAATTATCAAAAAGGAAATCACTGTATTTTTAAAGTTAAGTCTGAAACAACAACAGTATTATTTCTCATAAGATTTTTAAAGGATTAAGTTTGTGTTTTTTAATACAAGAAATAATTCTGACTGTTTAAAATTTAAATAATTCTGTTATTTTCTTTTAGTAACCTTATAAGAAAAAGTACTTATTTCTAAATGTAAGAATTCACAAATTCCCTTCAGGGATCATTTTTATCCACACATTTGATTTCCTTTAATTTGGGGGGTTAAACTATGATGAAAATATTCCTTCCTCCCAAAAGAGGGCAAAATTCAACAAGAAGACCACACAACAAAATACAGTAGTGGCCAATAACATCAAGAACCCAAAGGCACTAAAACATTGTCATGTAGGTGAATACCTAGATGCCCCAGTGTCCCTGCCCTGGCACTTGAGGACCTCAGCATGTGCTTCCTTTTATTTTAGGCACATTCTATTAAAATCATCTGATTTCTACTTCATGCCGCACACCAGACCCTTCCCCCTACCCAAAGCCTTTGGTCAATGAAAGCTGTGTTTACCTATCAGTTTGAGCCATGACCCCACTAAGACTTGGATTTATGTCTAGTTTATCTCCATATCACCCACACATAACTCCATCTCTTGTATATATAGATTAGTTAGTGTTCAGTGTGGAGAAGTCAATGGCACCCCACTCCAGTACTCTTGCCTGGAAAATTCCATGGATGGAGGAGCCTGGTAGGCTGCAGTCCATGGGGTCGCTAAGAGTCAGACATGACTGAGCAACTTCCCTTTCACTTTTCACTTTCATGCATTGAAGAAGGAAATGGCAACCCACTCCAGTGTTCTTGCCTGGAGAGTCTTAGGGATGGGGGAGCCTGGTGGGCTTCCGTCTATGGAGTCGCACAGAGTCAGATACGACTGAAGCAACTTAGCAGCAGCAGCAGCAGTGTTCAATGAGTATTTGCTGAGTGAGTGAGCTGGTGAGAAAGTCAATAGAAAGGGGCTGCAAAAGATGGAGAGAAGGAAAAGATGATGCCATCCATGTGAAGAAAGTAGCGAAAGAGGAAAGCTTTTAAAAGCACACACAGGAACTCCAAAGGGGCGTAGGAGAGAGGCTGAGGTTGGCAGCTCCAGCACCTGCCAGCCACGTGTCTTGCAACAAGTCGCAAAGCTTCCTTAGGACTCTTTTTCTCACCTGTAAAGTTGGAATAAGAGTATCTACCTTACTGGATTACTGTCAGGATTGGAAATTCCATGAGTTTGAGGGAAGGATTGAGAGTTTGGGATTAGCAGATGCACCCTATTATATACAGGATGGATAAACAACAAGGTCCTACCGTATAGCACAGGGAACTAGATTCAATATCCTGTGATAAGCCGTAGTAGGAATACACACACACACACACACACACACACACATATATATACGTGTGTGTATATACATACATATATCAAACATATATACACACACATATATACATACCTGTATATACATATACGAGTGCTTAGTCTCTAAGCAGTAAGAATCATGTCTGACTCTTTGCAGCCGCATGGACTGCAGCCCATTAGGCTCCTCTGTCCATGGGATTCTCCAGGCAAGAATACTGGAGTGGATAGCCTTTCCCTTCTCCAGGGGATCTTCCCAACCCAAGGACCGATCCCAGGTCTCCTGCATTACAGGCAGATTCTTTAGCATCTGAGCCACCAGAGAAGCCCATGTACACATATATGCATACATATATACATGCATATACACATATGTTTAAGCTATGGTATGTTTTGGAGAAGGAAATGGCAATCCACTCCAGTATTCCTGCCTGGGAAATCCCGTGGACAGAGGAGCCTGGCAGGCTACAGTCTATGGGGGTTGCAAGAGTCAGACACAAATTAGTGGCTAAATCACCACCAACATATACATACATATATCTATATGTCTATACATACATACATATATATACACTATATATACGTATATATACCTGAGTCGCTTTGCAATACAGCAGAAAGTAACACAACATTGTAAATCAACTGCACTTCAATAAAATGTAAAAAAGAAATACCATGAATAAAAGAACAGTTTATTTGCCTATGCACATGTGCATGGCAGGCTCTCTCTTCTTTTTTTCCCATAACTTATTTTTCTTCGTTAAAAAGAAATGTGTCTATTTAGAAATTTATAAAACAGGCAAATATAAGGCAACAAATAAACTCGTAACTCACTCATAATCCCAACCTGTAGAGGTAATTTAGCATGTAGGTATTCATCCTCTGGGACTTCCCAGCTGGTGCTAGTGGTAAAGAACCTGTCTGCCGATGCAGGAGACTTCAGAGACGCAAGTTCAATCCCTTAGTTAGGAAGATCCCCTGGAGAAGGAAATGGCAACCCACTCCAATATTCTTGCCTGGAGAATCCCATGGACAGGGAAGCCTGGTGGGTTATAGTCAATGGGGTCACAAAGAGTCAGATATGACTTGGAACACTTCTAGTTTTTTATCCTTGGGCTTTCTCTTACTTTTTATAATCATCCCAACAGGCCTATGACACACCCTAACCCATTCTTACCCAGCAGTATATAGTGTGAGCATCTTTTCACATTATTGTGTGATCTTGTATATCACTACTTTTTAAGGATGCATTCCGCTACAGTGTTGTGATATAATTTAGCTAAATAACCTCTTGTTTGGAGACACTGCTGTAGGTCATTTGAAGTTTTCAATTATTATAAATAAAACTGAGATAACCACCCTTGTGTGTATTATTGTTATTTTTAATCATCACTGGCTGAATCCATTTAGTAGTATAAGGTAATAAGCAAAACCACTGAAGCTATGACTCTTAGTAGAAAGTTCATGCATGGGCTTCCCAGATGGCACAGTGGTAAAGAGCCCCCCTGCCAATGCAGGAGATGCGGTTAGATCCCTGGGTTGGGAAGACACCCTGAAGGAGAAATGGCAACCCACTCCAGTATTCTTGCCAGAAGCATCTCATGAACAGAGGAGTATTCTTGCCAGGAAAATCCCATGGACAGAGGAGCCTGGTAGGCTACAGTCCATGGAGTCACAGACTCGGACGTGACTGAGTGACTAAACACACACACACACATAGAAAGACCACACATATCACAGAACCTGAAGCCAACAACAAAAAATGATTTTGATTGTTTTACCCATCATGATATCCAGGAACAATCACCATGGTAAGAGGTGGTACTGGTATTAGAAAAAGTAACTGTGACTTAATGCTATGCACATGTGCTCAGTCACTCAGTCGTGTCCAACTCTGTGACCCCATGGACTGTAGCCTGTCAGGCTTCTCTGTCCATGAGATTCTCCAGGCAAGAATACTGGAGTGGGCTGACATTTCCTCCTTCAGAGGATCTTCCTGACCCAGGGATTGAACTTGGGCCTCCTACGTCTCCTGCATGGGCAGGCTGATTCTTTGTCACTGGACGTCCTGCTATGAAAGTGTTAGTCACTCAGTCGTGTCCAACTCTTTGTGATCCCATGGACTGTAGCCCACCAGAATTCTATGGAATTCTCCAGGCAGGAATACTCAAGTGGATAACCATTCCCTTCTCCAGGGGATCTCCCCCACCCAGGGATCAAACCCAGGCCTCCTGCATTGCAGGCAGATTCTTTACCATATGAGCCACTAGGGAATGCTATAGACATGACCAGATTTCATTGCTCACTAAAATTTGGTTTGCACTTTCATTTCCTCTAACTTTAGCATTATCCAGTCTTTTTCACACCAGACTTCCCAGGATGAGATTGTCCTAACTCTTTTCATGTTAAAGCCTGAGTTTATGCTTCCCACTCTCCAATCCCATGATTAACACTCCTCACTTTCACCCTTTAGAAATAATGGTAGATATTTACTTGCACATAAATAAGAGCTGAAAAGAGTCTTTCAGGCACTTTGCATATTTTCTGGGAAAAATAAAAGGACCTTTTTAAAGGTTCAACAGAACAAAGAGCCAATCTGTACTCATCAGACATGCATTTCTTTATTCAGGAATTTGTATACAGCACAATGTGTCCCTAAGTGGAACCAAGATTTATGGTACCAAGTGAAGACCGTGAGGGGAAAAACAAGAGCATGCAATGCATGATTCAATCATTGTGAAACATCTTTCTCCTTTCATCTAGTCTTATAAGGAGCCAGCACTGTATTCCTTTCCAGATCCTATCTAAGAGTTATAAGGGAGGTCATGTCCTTGAAAGGAAACTGTGGCCAAGTGCAAATCTGCTTCATGTACATTTCTAGAATATTAATGTTTGATATGAACAATGAATGTTTCCTCAAAATCAGATAAAATGCCATGTAAACAGTGCTTCAGTACGTCTGAGCTTTTTCCCCTGCCATAACCCCATCAGACTGCCATTCCACAGACTCTTATATCGATTTGCAGGAATTCTAACTGAAAACCAAAGATACTAAGAGAACCAAAGGGTTTATTGTATGTTTTAAAAGAATCAATATAGCATCAGGATGAAGAATAGACCAAAAGGAAGAAAGAGTGGGAGAAGAAGGGCCAGGTAGACAGTAAGCTCTCATCATAGTACAGGAAATACATAAATATGGCTCAGGCTAGTGTCATAATGTTGTTGTTATTGTTGTTGTTGTTATTGTTGTTGTTGTTCAGTGGCTAAGTCACATCTGACTCTTTGCAACCCCATGGACTGCAGCCTGCCAGGGCTCCTTTGTCCTCCACTATCTCCAGGAGTCTGCTCAAATCATGTCCATTGAGTCAGTGATGCTATCTAATCATCTCATTCTCTGCAACTCCCTTCTCCTGCCTTCAATCTTTCCCAGCATCAGGGTCTTTTCCAATGAGTCAGCTCTTTACATCAGGTGGCCCAAGTATTGGAGCTTCAGCTTCAGCAACAGTCCTTCCAGTGAGTATTCAGGATTTATTTCCTTTAGGATTGACTGATCTGATCTCCTTGAAGTCCAAGGAACTCTCAAGAGTCTTCTCTGGCACCACAATTCAAAAGAATCGAATTAATATATTAAACACACACACATGTATTTAGTGAGTAGCTTCATTCTTACCGCAGCTATTAGTAATTGTCCTTTGCTCTTTCACAGTAGCATATTGGGCACCTTCAGGGGCAAATCCTAAAGAAGTCAGTCTTGAAAATAAAGAGATAAAAGAAGTATTTATCAGCGACATCAGAGGCAATACACTGCTGACAAATAAAGTCCACAGAATTAGTCCAAGCACGTCCTAAAAGAAATAAATATCAGCCATCCCAGCCTGTTGCAGAAGGGTGTGGAGAGTGATAAAAATCCAGAGTTGCGACAATTGATAAATAAAAATTCCCAGTTTTCAACGACAACAAAAATACAAGATAAGCAAAAAAAACAGGCAACTAGGGTGGCTCACCTGAAAGTGAAAGTTGCTCAGTCATGCCTGACTCTTTGCAACTCCATGGAATTCTCCAGTCCAGAATACTGGGATGGGAAGCCTTTGTCTTCTCCGGGGGATATTCCCAAACCAGGGATTGAACCCAGGTCTCCCGCACTGCAGGCAGATTCTTTACCAGCTGAGCCACAAGGGAAGCTCTTCTGAGAGCACCCAAAATGTTAGACTTATCAGATAGTCTGATAAGCAGCCGTTATAAATATCTTCAAAGAACTAAAAGGAAATAACTTTTAAAGAAATAAAGTAAAAATTATTCATCAAATAGAGAACATCAATCAAGAGATAGAAATTTTTTTTTTTTTTTTAAAGCCAAAACAACGAAATAAACATTCTGGAGCTGAAGAGTAAAATTTAAAAAAAATCACTAAAGGACCTCAACAGCAATTTTGAGATGACAGAAGAAACAATTAACAAAATTGAAGACAGAGCAATAAAAAGTACCAACTTGAAAAACAGCAAGTAAAAAGAAGAAAGAAAGAATAATTCAATAACCTAGTGTGAGACTCAAGGGTCAACATTTCTAACAAACTCCCAGGTGAGATTGATGCCATGGGTCTTTGGAGTACTTTGAGTAGTCAGGCTCTAAATTCAGTGAACTTTTGTCTTCCCCATGCTTCCCTCATAGCTCAGTTGTAAAGAATCTGCCAGCAACATGGGAGACCTGGGTTTGAGCTCTGGGTTGGGAAGATCCCCTGGAGAAGGGAAAGGCTACCCACTCCAGTATTCTGGCCTGGAGAAGTCCATGGACTGTAGTTGCAGTCCATGGGGTTGGAAAGAGTCAGACACGACTAAGTGACTTTCAAGTTCACTTTTTATTTTGGCTTTCCCAATAGCTCAGACAGTAAAAAATAAATAAATACATAAAATCTGCATGCAATGCAGGAGACCCAGGTTTGATCCCTGGGCTGGGAAGATCCCCCGGAGAAGGAAAAGGCAACCCACTCCACGATTCTTGCCTGGACAGTGGAGCCTAGTGGGCTACAGTCCATGGGGTTGCAAAGAGTCTGATATGACTGAGTGACTAATATTTTCTTTTTGGGCTCTTTAAATATATATATGAATTCTTAAGAAGCTTAAACTATTTTCAAATATTTTAAGAGCATCTATGTCTATTCTGACAGTCTCTGTTTTTAAAATAGTTTATTAAAACATATTTAGTGAAATCTCTTTTTTGTTAAGGGGACAAATTGCTTCTATTCTTTCATAACAGTAAATTTCTTTTTCAATATAGTTATAATTGACATACTAACTCAGCCTGACTTTCCCATCTTAATTTGAATAGCTGATATCTTCTTGTGCTTCTAATTTGCTTCATCTTAGCATCTTCTTTTAAGCTGAATTAATGAATCCATTGAGATAACAGTGATCAAAATTCAGTGATACCTACAAAGGAGCATGCAGCGTCAGTCAGAGAATGTCATAAATATAACAGATCATTACCCATAAACAAGAGCTCATTTAGCCACTTTGACCAATGCCACGTGCTGACTTGGACTTGTCTAACAGAGAGGCAGAAGGCAAGCAAGAAGGAGGTCGCCTACAAAAATACTATCAGCAGTTCGCCTGCCAAGAAATAAACTCACTGAAAATTAACTAGGTTCCTTTCTTTGAATTATTACCTATTCTTCTACTAATGCACAGTGCATTAGCCCCAAGACTCTTGGATCAATAGTTCAGTTGTATAGATTATAAAATATTTTGTGTACTCTTTTGCTAGTTGACATTTTATTCCTCAGATTGAAGTTAGAGTGATTTCAACTTAGAAGAGACTTGGACTTTAAATCAGAAACATTTATCCCAAATTGTTGTGCTTAAGATTTGACATATCAAATATCTTTTCAAATGGCTTGCCTTGGGCAATAGGAGATTGTACAAAATATATTAACATGATTTTTTACCTACCTTGAAAAGGCTTTGATGATGAATCTGTGCATAACCCAGAAGGGCCTTGGCCTTTCCTGCTTCAAAAATTCATTATGTTAAAATATTTGCAACTGACACTGTGCAGAAAGAAAATAGAACAACATGAAAATGGAGGGCAATTTTTGCCCCTTGTCATTAAATCTGGTTGACAGTAGTCAGATGGAAAGAATGGAAATTTCATGTCTGTAACAGTGAAATGAGAAAATTAATATTCCCTATTATTCTAGGTAGACATTTTAATATATATATGTTTGTATCATCAAGATAATGAGCTACCTTACTTATTTCAGAATTTTGTGGAGGTCAAATGCAATAATAGGTAGAAAGGTACTTTGTAAATTTTAACTGTACACATCAGGCATATTATTAGAGCATCACAGAATATAAACAGAGAAACTTAAATCATTCATGAAAATTCAAGGATAGGGTATATGAAAACCAATTTTCAAAAGAATGGAAAGCAGAGGAATTCTGTCCTTTCTTCATTTAAAGTTGCTATTTTTCAATATTTCAGTTGATTAAATTCAATTAATCAAATTGAAGGTGTTCTTGAAATATACATGCAATATACAAGCTAAAGATAAAATTGGTTATATTTCAAAGGAATTAATAAGACAAAAATGTTTAGAAAATAGCAGACAGGTACAACTAAGTTGGGCCAAAATCTAGTTCTAAGAATTTTCACTAAATAACAAAAATTGTCTGCAATTATTACTGTGACTTGGAGGATCTATATGACAAAATAAAATAGAAACTCAAGAAAAATATAGGTATTCCTGTAGTTGAGACTCCCTCTCCAGGGGATCCTACCAACCTGGGTCTCCTACATTGCAAGCTGTCTCATGCATTTCAAGCAGATTCTTTACTGACTGAGCCACCAGGGAAGTCTAAGGTCACATATAGAAGAATATTTATGTGATGTTTCTAATCCTTCTGGATAACTCCAATCTGTGATAAGAAATGGGAGGCTGACCTCTAGGGTCAGGATCAATGTGGGCTTACCACTGAGTTTGCCGATGAGGAACACCAGCAGGTGTCTGGAGCGGGCAAGGAGAATGGAGACTAGACGTTTAGTCACTTGACTCCGCATTTCATGGGCTTACTGCAACTTTTGCCTGTGCAGCTCATACTTTGAGCCCGCTTTCTTTCTCCCCACGTTCCATGCTCACATGCCCCCTAGCCACTTCAGGTGCAGAGGGGCACCTGCCCTAGGCTGCTGCCCTGTCTCTTGGTGTTTCTCTACACTTTGCCTTGATCTTCACAAGGCGTCTCTTTACTAAGCTCTCTGAAGATCATGCAGTTAGAATGTGCCATCTGTTTTCTGTGGGACCTGACTAAACTCTGAAAAAAGTCCCAACCCCAAGCTTTGCCAAATGAATGATATTTATAGAGTTTAGATATGTATAAGCCAGAAAAAAACCAGGGTGAAAAAATGGGGATTTTTTTTTTTTGGTATGCAAAGTATAGCTTAGAATATGGTGTATAAAATATAGTTAAAGCTTTATGACATTGAAAGAATCTGTATATTCAGGAAGGAAACAAAGAATACTTGCCAGCTAGCAGCCGTCAGACTGTAGTCAGTGTGTACAGAGCGCCCTGAGGAGACTCAGGATGTGAAAACACGGAACACTGGCCTCAGGTAGCCGAGGCACCTATCAAAGGAGTGATTTCAGGAGCACAGACTCTGGCATCTTCCCATACATGGAAAAGTGTTAAATTCCTTAACTTGAGATGTCTAGTTTTCTTTTCAAAACAATGATCTTTTGTTTCTACTGCACATTGTTGTAAAACTCCTATATATTCTATATATCCTGGCTACCCACCTCACCTCCTCACAGCAGTTCTCTCAATGTTACCCGGGTGTCTCCTGGGCTTAAGTTCATATTGAGATATGTCCACTGAATAAAACATAACTCTCAACTTTAAAATAAAATTAGGTATCTATATCTTTAACATGTTAGTTGAACATAAATAAATCACATAAGGTTACCAAGGGATGTGTTAAAGACCTGTCATTGTTGTCATTAATTGATAGTTCTGAAAATGGAAAGATAACATGTTGCATAAAACTTAAATACTTAGCTACAAAACTAATATAAAACTAGCAATTTTCAATCAGAATATCTGAATTTATAAAGTGAATGAGGAATAAGGAATGTATGCTCAATCGTATCCAGTTCTTTGCAACCCTGTGGACTATAGCCTGCCAGACTCTTCTGTCCATGGGGATTTTTTTAGGCAAGAATACACGTTTCCTTCTCCAGAGGATCTTCCCGACCCAGGGATCGAACCTGCACTTTCTGTATCTCCTGCATTGCGGGCAGATTCTTTACCCACTGAGCCATCAGGAAAGCCTTATTAAGTGAATACATTATCTCAGTGGATCTCTCTGCAATTTAAAAGAATTTTGTTGATGAACAACTGACATGTAGAGAAACTGAAGGAGTAGACGATCTCCTATGAACAATTTTCTCAGCAACATCTGTTTTCTTTTGCTATAGCTTTGTTTTGAAACACAAAATTTATGAAATGTTCACAGCACAAAGTAGCCCTAAATCTCCCAGTTTATATTATGGTTAAGAGATACAGACATCACAAACTAGGCCACTGGATTCCACCACCATCATGCTTTCCTTGTATAAATGGCTCCAATATTTAGATTCCCAGCTAAGTAATCTCTGTTCCTACAATGCAGCACTTTTTTGTGTATTAAATTTGCATGCTTGAAGAGTCAAATGAGTAATATTTATATTTTAGCCATTTCTACTAAGCATCCAATAAAGACGTTGGCCAGAACAAACCAGGACCAGTACTAGTATACAACATCAAATGTCAAATCTGTTCGTTTCTCGGAAGTACAGCTAAGTTCATTGGGCTGAATCCATTGAGGACTGCGCCTACACCAAGACTCCTACCCTAGGAATCTGTGGGAGACATTCTCAACTCAGTTTAATGAGGTCAGTTTAGAAGATCTCAGTCTTGTTTACTGGTCTCCTGTCCCTCCAGCATCTTGCAAATTGCTTGCTTGCATTTGTGTGTGTGTGTTAGTCGCTCAGTCATGTCCGACTCTTTGCGACCCCATGGACTGTAGCCTGCCAGGCTCCTCTGTCCATGGGATTTCCCAGGCAAGAAGACTGGAGTGGGTTGCCGTTTCCTTCTCCAGGGGATCTTCCCAAGCCAGGGATTGAACCTGAGTCTCCCACGTTGCAAGGAGACTCTTTACTGTCTGAGCCACCAGGGAAGCATTGCTTACTTTTAGTACTCTTAAAAGACTTAAAATTTCCATCCCAAGGCTGTTACCACTGAATTAATTGAAAAATGTTGTTTCCCATTATGTTTATCCTGGGAGCGCTTCTATGATCCTTTTTTTTTTTTTTTTTCATTTTTATTTTTAATTGGAGGGGAACTGCTTTACAATGTTGTTAGTTCCTGCTATATGACAACATGAGTCAGCTATAAGTACGTACATATCCCCTCTCTCTTGCACGTGCCTCCCATCCCACCCACCGTCTCAGGCCTCCAGGTCATCACAGAGCACTGGGCTGAGCTCCCTGTGTCACACAGCAGCTTCCCACTAGCTAGCTATTTTACACATGATACTGTGTGTATTTCAATGCTACTCGTCAATTTGTCCCATTCTCTCCTTCCCTCGCTGTGTCCTCAAGTTCATTCTCCACGTCAGTGTCTCTTCTTCTGCTCTTCACATAGGTATATCAGTGCCATTTTTCTAGATTCCATATATATGCGATATTGTTGTTTACTTGCTAAGTTGTGTCCGACTCCTTGGGACCCCATGGACTGCAGCCTACCAGGCTCCTCTGTCCATGGGATTTCCCAGGCTACTCCTTCTCCAGGGGATCTTTCTGATTCATGGATTAAATCCACATCTCCTGCACTGGCGGGCAGATTCTTTACCACTGAGTCACCAGGGAAGCCCATATATACATTAATGTACAATATTTGTCTTCCTCTCTCTGACTTTTGACTAGCCAGGATTTCTTCCTTGAAATTCTTGCGGCCCAATATTATGAGTTTGTTTCTGCTGAGTCTTTCATAATAGCATCCCATTGAGTGTGGTTCACTATATGCACGGTTTGTATTTAATCAACTTGCAGGGAATTTAAGGGCTCTCATCCTGATTACTGCCACTCACTGTCCTGAGAGCACACTCCCCATTTGGTTTGTAACAGGTGGTGTCACAGCCTTAGGAATGGCAATAAACACTTCAATAACCATCTCCAGAAAGGAGACAAGGTTTTTTCCTCTATTATCCATGACAGCTTACAGAGCCCCTTTCCCCATATGGTACTTAAAGTAGAGAATCAGGTGATCATTCTTGGTGCCCTGGCAACATGGCACTCTGACCAGGGCAGAAAGAGCCAATTACGACCCTCCAAGAAAGGACATCTACAAACTGACCACATAGACATTTCAAATAGGGAAAGCATGTATTACATATACACCCATATTCACTTCTGATACTTACAACATCAACTTGGAAATGTGGCGAGGTCCACAGGAATGATAAGACAAGTCAGTGTAGCTAAGGAGTTGCAAGGGAAGGCGGAGAGTCAAAGGGGGAAATAGGGATGAAAGATTGGGAAGCGGAGGGAACTTTCCACCTTGGCAGAGTAAACATGGAGTGTCATCATTCCACCCTGGGCTAGGCTGTAAAGTTTAACTCTCTAGGACGTGGAGGAAAATAAAGAATGGCTTGGTCATAAAGTATGAAGGATAGAGAACCATGGAGGAGGGGCTTCTGCCCAATACAGGAACTGCTGGTCTTCAAGCAGCCCCCGTTGAGGATTCCCTTCCAGGGATGGGAAAGTGAAATCAAAGGCATGTACCGTGGATGGAGGCAGCAACCTCCCAGCTTGAACCCAGAATTCTCATGTTTCTTCAAGTCCTGCCACGCTTCAGGAGGCCTATGGGGGGTGAGATATACTGTTAGGTACAGTCGTGTTTAGGTAGAACCACGGCCATGCTGGGCCAGGGCAAGACTGTAGTTTGATATTCCAGATTCCGTGTGTGTGTGCGTGTGAGCACACATGCATGCACACACAGTGTAGACTGTGGACAGAAAGGGTTGTCACAAGATGACTGTTGATATCAGATTGCCAGCTTGCTCCCTGATGCTAGTAGTCAAGAGTAACACTGCTTCCCTTTACTTTAAATTCATTAGTTTGGGAAACCCTTGAGTAGCCAGCCAATTGCAGCAGGCATACTGTGGCATGGCTTTGTGCATAAACCCAGAAGCTTCTCCCCGGGCACCTGCACCACAACCCACAGTTCAGAGAGGATCAGGATGAGGAGGAAGTAAATAAGGCACGTAGGAGCACAATTGCAGGAAGTGATCACTTCCAGGTGTGCGAGGGCAGATGCCTCCCTTGTCCAATCCTGGTCCCACCCCAACCACTCAGCTCTGCTCATGGGAACAACAGCCCTTCAAGGTGCTCCTAAAAAAAAAGGGGGAACCTCTCAGCAAATAAATTGTAAGAATCTTGTATTATTAACAGAATGTTAAGAAACTTACTTGGCAAACAAGCTTATTAAAAACTTAAGTCTAGCAATGAAAGAAATCTGCTTCGCTTTGCCTAAGCCAGCATTTTCCAGACTTTTTTGCTGACTATATTTTTTTGCAAGGAATTTGTGTTGACATCCTGTAAAAATGTTCTGGAAGTGCTAGGTTTGGGTTATGTTAATGGGGTTCTGAGAACTTTCAAAACAGATGCCTCATTGGAGTCTAATTGTTCTGCTGTTAACTTTGGGTAATTTCCCACTTCAGCCTCTTACAAAATAGTAGAAAGAGAGTATTTTCTTCCCATAGTCAGAAGTTCCAACCTTCTAGATGTTTGCATGCCACCATGATTAGCATATTTTTTTAATTCTCCTTGTAGGCATCTGTACGTAATTAACAATCATTCTCACCTGGTCCCTCGCAATGTTGAGTAACTGCAAACTTACCCTAAACTCATCCTCAGGCTTGTTCTGGTCAGCATTTTTATCCACTACATAATAATGACATTGACTTCATGTTGAACAAACTTGCAAATGAAATGGAGTTGGGAGAGATGAAAGAGCTAGTTTATTTGAGAGTGAATTATACCCCTACTAGACTCAGAGAGGATGATGGCACCCCATTCCAGTACTCTTGCCTGGAGAATCCCATGGATGGCAGAGCCTGGTAGGCTGCAGTCCATGGGGTCGATAAGAGTTAGACACGACTGAGTGACTTCACTTTCACTTTTCACTTTCCTGCATTGGAGAAGGAAATGGCAACCCACTCCAGTGTTCTTGCCTGGAGAATCCCAGGGACGGGGGAGCCTGGTGGGCTGCTGTCTGTGGGGTTGCACAGAGTCGGACATGACTGAAGCGACTTAGCAGCAGCGGCAGCAGCAGCAGGGAGGCCTCAGTGTGACTCAATGTAAGAGAATATTTCTAAGATTGTAGTGAAAACATACACAACAAGGAGACTGAGAATCTTCCACACGAGAGATATATGACAACATTCTGTGACCCATCATAGAGACAGCGTAATGCAGGTGGTGACAACTGAACTAGATTGTAAAAGTTAAACTGTCCTAAGAGAATTAATTCCATGTAACACATGGTCTGCAAGGAGACCCAACCAGTCCATCCTAAAGGAAATCAGTCCTGAATATTCATTGGAAGGACTGATGCTGAAGCTGAAACTCAATACTTTGGCCACCTGATGCGAAGAACTGACTCATTGCAAAAGACAATGATGCTTGGAAAGATTGAAGGCAGGAGGAGAAGGGGATGACAGAGCATGAGATGGTTGGATGGCATCACCAACTCAATGGACATGAGTTTGAGTAAGCTCTGGGAGTTGGTGATGGACAGGGAGGCCTGGTGTGCTGCAGTCCATGGGGTGGCAGAGAGTCGGACACAACTGAGTGACTGAACTGAACTGAACACATGGTCTAGGAAGTAGGGTGGGGCTTTTACTTGGCAAAAGATTAACCTGGTTAGAGATCCTTAATCATCATTATACACAAAAAGGTGTTGAGAAAGGAAGAATCAAGAAGAAAAAGTAGCGAATCAAAAAAGAGCTGTAGACCGCGTTCTAGTGGGGTTGGCTTCCCTCAGCTTGATTGCATTGTTGATTTCTGTTAGCAAGCGCACACGCAGTGGGGACAGACACAGAGAGAGTGGGGTTCTCTGGGATGCCTTCTGTGTGAACTGTAGAAGACTCAACGTGTAAATGAGGAGCCTTTTTCTGAAACTGCTGTGGGACTTCTACTGAAGTCCCATGTCCCTTGATTCTGCCTCGAATGCAGAGACCCCAGGAGACAGCCTTGTTTGCTGGTGAATTCCCAGCTTGACACTACAAGTGTTGTCAGTCACCGATACATGCACCCAGATGCTGAACACCAGGTGTGGTGCTTGCCCAGACTGGAAAAGAGAAGACCTGGAATCACACAAAGAGAGAGAAAAGGTTCACTGGCTTCATGACTCCCAAGAAGAAAGGCAGACTAGTTGCTCTCTATTGCCAGCAGGTCTAGAACAGGAAGGAAGAAAACAGGCTTAGGTGGCCGCAGAGGCGATAGGGTTAAGCTAGGGATTAAGAAGGATTTGTTCATTATAAAGTCTGTTTGGTCCTGTCCGTCTTTTCTGGAGGTGCCTCGGGCATATAACCATGAGACTGTATGGATGAAGTAGCAGGCTCTTCTCAAAGGATTCAATTTCTTGGACACTGCACATTTTTCCCACATTGTTCTGGACATGCAAATACTCTAACTCAAATCTTCTAATAAAGCAGATAACTAACATAATCTACTCTCTTTCAAGGGACTGCTAGAGATGACATGGTGCTCTCTTAAATCACAGGAGACAGAACCTAAACTATTCCTTATCTGGAAGGAGAAGAACAAATTCAATCAGAGCTGTTTGTGTTCTTTTCCAAACAGATGATCTTATAAAATCATGCATAGGAGGTTTTAATCAGGAGGTGTGAGTGAGAGAAGCCATAAATCATGAGCTCAATATATCCACGAGGGTCCTGAATAACCTCAGCTTCATCCTCAGAAATGCCTGGAATTCAATAACTCTGTGTGTGTGTGTGTGTGTGTATGCTGGAGGGGAGGAAGAGGGATAGGGAGAACTTCTACAACTACATCCCTTAAAAGTCTAATTCACCCTCCTTGGAGAAACGCGGTCATGGGAAGGGAAGGGAAGGGCTGGCCTTGTTAAATAAGCATCAATGCATATATTAAGAGATGGGACAATGTCATCACTGAAAGCAAAAAAACGGACTTTTGCAACTGTAGTCCTGTGGAGCATTGTCAGCTACCTGGGAGTTAAGGGCAGCTGATTCAGCTGAGATCTAGTGAGAATCTCAGAGGGTCTCATTGCAACAGCACAGTCCGCAGTTGCAGCAGACCCACTGGCAACACCCCATCTATCAGACACAAAAGTGTGGTCTATTGAGAAACAAGCAAAATGTCCCTCAGTGGACATTGTCAGGATTAGCCTCGGAGACCCTAAAGTGTATCCATTTTCCAAGCTAACAACAACATCTATTAAGCTTCCCTTTTGCAAAAGGAAGATAGCAGGGTGGTTTTACAAAGTATATAACTGGAACACTCTTCTTGCCCAAAAGAGTGAACAGCCCTTTGGGAGAGAAAAGTCATGCGCAGACTGAATAGAATTACTATCGCATGTAATAAGTAATTACTTTTTCTGTCCAGGGAACATCCTGGTTTATGCACCCAAAAATAGAGTATTTTGAGACATCCATGGCCATGTCCTACCTTCGTTTTCAATGCTCAACTTTCTGTTTATTAAACATTCATGAGTCCTAAGAGAGCCCCGAGAGACAGAAAAATAAAAGTGTGCTCTTGTCCGAAAATGGATTTGAAAGGTTAGAAGAGACGCCAAAACTGACGATCATTGGTGTGCCTTTGCTTCTCAGTTCAAGAGCCTGAATTACTGCCTGTTTTTGAAACTGCGGCTCCAGGGTTTATTGGTCTGGGCTGGTCTGGGTGTTCTGACCAAGGTGTTTCTGGAATGCCAAGCAGTACAGACGCCTGTGCACAATCCAATCTTCCCTCATTATTCCTAGAAGATCCCTGCAGTCACCTCAAGAGCCCTTCTTTCTCTCAGTCCGGCAGCTCCGACTTCCTTGTTCTCTCATGAGGCAGATCTCCCGAATTAAACGGCCTGCCGGGGATGGAGTGACAGGGTGAAGACAGACCATGAGTCGTGTTGATAAAGGCACCTGCCCCAGCTTGAGCAGACCAGACAAAGGCCGCGAGGTAGAAATGCACCCAGGCTGCTGCTCTGAATACCAAGAACCACATCAGGGGAGGAGAAAAGGCAAATGAAGTCCCCGGGATTTACAGCAGAGACATACAGGAGAACAGAGAAATGGGGCAGCCTTCAATTCAGAGCAGTTGTGGTGGTGGTGGCCCCGTTGAGGTCACCCACGAAAGCCTCAAAGCCTAGGACAAGCACTGCTGAGACAGAAAAACGGGGGAGATGCAAGTCTCTGTGAGCAAAAATGACTTTGAAAGGGTTAGAGGTGAAGAGCCATGAGAAGAAGTTCTTGGTAGAGTGATGGGGAAAGGAGAATGAAATCACAGACACATGCCAAAGAAATAAAGTTAAAAATAGCAGCACTGTGGGGATGAAGGATGAGGCATACGGACTCCTAATGTTAAATTCCAAAGAGGAAATCTTCAAAACTTTAACAGACACTTGGCATGGATCAGATGGTAAAAAATCTGCCGGTAATGCAGAAGACCCAGGTTCAATCCCTGGGTCGGGAAGATTCCCTGGAGAAGGGAATGGCAACCCACTCCAGTATTCTGGCCCGGAGAATTCCATGGACAGAGGAGCCTGCTGGGCTACAGTCTACAGGGTTGCAAAGAGTTGGACACGACTGAGTGACTAACACTTTCACTGTTCACTTGGCATGGATCAATTTATAGCTTGGTTTGCAATCCAAGGTATTAGAATGATCTTGAATGTGTCCTAATTTCTCTACAGAATCTTACCACCTGTAGCCTATTTGAAGCTATGCCTTTGCTTTCATGCATTTAGAAAACATGCTTTAGGAAAAGCAGCACTTTGCAAATACTTTGAGTATTGCCAAGACCACAGCCTCTGATTCTGGATTAGAATTCCTGCTTTAGCCTCTGACTCTCATGCACAACAGTGAAGGGTCTGGGATTTCATCCCATTTGCAAGTGAGCATGTTAGCTTGCCACGTTTTTCATGGATGCAGGCAGAAAACACAACTCCCAGGTCAGAGACAAGAGATGTGATCACCCAGCACAACAGGCAGCATGCACTTCAGCACATTCATGTCAGTTTCTCTTGGCCGCCAAGTCCCAGTGGGCAAGGCAAGATGGAACCAGTTGGCCACACGCACACAGTGCATTGTTGCGACAGACGTACCTTGACCTGAGAGAATCTGAACCTTTTATAATGTGGAATAAGGATGTCATATTCCGGGGCTTCCCAGGTGGTTCAGTGGTAAAGAATCTGCCTGCCAAAGCAGGAGACGCGGGTTCAACTCCTGGGTTAGGACTATCACTTAGAGGAGAAAATGGCAACATACTCCAGTATTCTTGCCTGGGAAATCCCATGAACAGGGGAGCCTGGTGGGCTATCGTTCTTGGGGTTGCAAAAGAGTTGCACGTATCTTTGCGACTAAAACAACAATAACAATAACAACAAATTCCTTATTCCAGAATATACTGTCTTTTTCTTCCAAGGCTGTTTGCTGAACAAATACACTATTTTGAGATAGTATGAAATGAAGACAGTCAACCTGACTTGTCATAAGATGTGCAGAAATATGAGACCAATCATCACTTCCCACCTGCTCTAATCCTTACAAAGAATCTTCACAGCATCTTTACAGATTTAAATCCCCTAATCTTTCCAGAAGTTTCTTCTCCTTTCTGGATATCATGGTTTCCTATTTTTAAATAAAGAGGTTAAACTGGATCAAATCTAAGGTCATTTCGTGGCAATGAAGTGAAGATGATTGTTTCTTTTTCCAAAAACTGTTTTATAAAGATTTTACTCTTTAAAGTTTTATAATCTCAGAAGGCCACGCATACATCCAAATGATCATTGTTGATTGGTGTGTCATATACACACAGACACACACACGCACAGTAGCCATACCTCAGCAAGAGTGATGTTTCATTCCTAATTTTTGTGTGAAAGCCCAGTGACGTGGAAGCTGATATTGGAATGAAAAACTAGCTGTGATTACAGCATATACCCTATTTCTTTTCCTACCATCTCGTATTAATTGGTCAGGCACTTTCCTTAATCCAAATATATATAAAATAGCCTATGAGTATTCATTGGTCAGGCACTTTCCTTAATCCAAATATATATAAAACAGCCTATGAGTGTTTTGGTTGATTTCCTCACTTTTTATATTTTTTCTTCCTCACTCTCATTGTGAACTTGTTCAGAGAGTAAAATAATCTGTTGAAATAAGAGCTTTGCAAAAGGAGCCTTGCTGATTCCTACAGGAGAAGCCAGGTCATTAGGCAAAGACCTAATGCATCTGCTGCATGTCGCCTTGGTAACCTGCCACTGACCACAGAGTCTCGTAATGAGAGCAGCTCTGTTACCTACAAGCTGGGTGGACATTCTGACCGACCGACATTGGGCTTGCAAGGGTCACCTTCTAAGTCTGGGCTCCCTCCACAAAGTCAAATGGGCCATTGTCCCAGCGTCCCAGTTCCAAAAACTACTTTGTCTACTAGGGTTCGAAAGCACCATAGAAATCATCCATGTCTTCCCGGCCTTTCTTCAAAGGAAGATTAGACAGAGGTTCCCTGAACACTGGTTCTGGAGCCTCTCAACAACTGGAATGACCAACATGACTCTGTTCTGCCCAACCCTCGAGCTGAGCTCAGATGGACCAGCCAGCGAAGCCTGGTTTCATCACACTGCTCTAGTTCAGTATTGCTGTGGCTGGGCTGTGCCCTGGCCAGCTTTATCCTCCCCACCCCAAATTGTTGCAACATTTCCTCCTTCCCGCAGTATTTATTTCCCTCTTCAGCAAGGTTTCTGCCTCCTCATCAACACATTTTGCCTCTTCGTCAACCATTATCACCTTCCCACTCTGTCTCTGCCAGAGCTGATATTAATATAGTGAAGAGAAAGTCGTTTAGTCATGTCTGACTCTTTGAGACCCCCTGGACTATACAGTCCATGGGATTCTCCAGGCCAGAATACTGGAGTGGGTAGCCGTTCCCTTCTCCAGGGGATCTTCCCAACCCAGGGACTGAACCCAGGTCTCACACATTGCAGGCAGATTCTTTACCAGCTAAGCCACCAGGGAAGCCCAGATACTAATGTAAGGACGGATCAATTCTGAGCTCCGTAACATAACACAGCTGCTGCTGCTGCTGCTAAGTCACTTCAGTCGTGTCTGACTCTGTGCGACCCCATAGACGGCAGCCCACCAGGCTCCACCATCCCTGGGATTCTCCAGGCAAGAACACTGGAGTGGGTTGCCATTGCCTTCTCCAATGCATGAAAGTGAAAAGTGAAAGTGAAGTCGCTCAGTCATGTCCGACTCCTAGCGACCCCATGGACTGCAGCCCACCAGGCTCCCCCTTCCCTGGGATTCTCCAGGCAAGAACACCATCAAATAGACATTTGCCCAGAGTTGTACAGTAGCCAATCTACACAACCACATATGGTGACCTTCCCGGCGTTCCTGAGTCACTTTACCTGTTGCTGATCATGTAACCCTCACAACAGCCCTATAAGGTAGGTGCTATTGTCTACAGTCTCACAAGAGAATACTAAACCAAGAGAGGCTACATTTCCCAAGGATTCACAGCTACTGGATGACTAAATTAAGACGCATATCTCAACGACTAGATGTGAGCTTTTCACATGTTTTAAGAGCTAAATAAACCTTTGTTCAAGTGAAGCTTGAGCAGAATGAAGTTGGATCACCTCTCCTTGTCAAGTCCCTGCTCTCCCAGCCCCAATTCCCTGAGTTTCTTAAACCATCCTTGGTGGTTGGCTTTTTTCTGGGCTAGACTGAGGAATCCACTGGAACCCCAGTGAGGTTATCTGTTAAGCAGTGACTATCTGTGTGACTCTTGATAACCTCTTCTCTACACAGTCTGGATCTTTCTGTCTTCTCCCTCCGTTTAGTTCCTCCCATTTGCCAGTCGTTGGCCATACCATAATCACCAGGTTATAACCGCATATTGAGTTTCACTAAAACCAAGAGCGACAAAGAATTGATGCTTTTGAACTGTGGTGTTGGAAAAGACTCTTAAGAGCCCCTTGGACTGCAAGGAGATTCAACCAGTCCATTCTGAAAGAGATCAGCCCTGGGATTTCTTTGGAAGGAATGATACTAAAATTGAAACTCCAGTACTTTGGCCACCTGATGTGAAAAGTTGACTCATTGGAAAAGACTCTGATACTGGGAGGGATTGGGGGCAGGAGGAGAAGGGGATGACAGAAGATGAGATGGCTGGATGGCATCACTGACTCGACGGACGTGAGTCTGAGTGAACTCTGGAAGTTGGTGATGGATAGGGAGGCCTGGAGTGCTGTGATTCATGGGGTCGCAAAGAGTCGGACATGACTGAGCGACTGAACTGAACTGAACTGAAAACCAAGACATATCCACTCACCCGTCAGCCTGAATGAGACTGAATTGCCCAAGCCCCTGGGAACATGGACACCTGGAATGAGATCTACTTTCTAGCCCTGGATATAAGCCTCAGAGGACACAGATCCCTCTAACACCCTGGGCATCTTGGAACTTGCCGACATCCTGTGTCATCTCCTCTCTCTGAGGCCCAAACATGCCTCGTCCTAAAGTAGGGTGACCGTGTACCAACACCAAGCTCCTCACTAGGAGGAGGTCTCTTTACTAATCCAGAGAACTCAGTGGGGAACTTGGTGTTTTCCCCTGGAGAAGGAGATGAAGCGTAGAAACATTTCCCCCTTCACCTGGCTTCCTCCTAATGAGCCTTCGTCTGAATAACCCTCCTGAATACTACTTCCATGACACCTGTGGATGGTTGTATACTCCATTGTGGGTCCTTCCAGTCTCTAATTATAGCATTCAATTCTGTCTAATGTTTCTCTGCTAGACGCTCAGGCCCATGAGAAAAGAGACTTCACTATTCAGCGCTTTACCCAAATCCTCTGCATTGAACTTGGTACATGATACCCATTAAAGACTTGTTAAATAAATGAATTTTTGATTTACGGCATCAGATCAGATCAGATCAGATCAGTCACTCAGTCGTGTCCGACTCTTTGCAACCCCATGAATCGCAGCACGCCAGGCCTCCCTGTCCATCACCAACTCCCAGAGTTCACTCAGACCCACGTCCATCGAGTCAGTGATGCCATCCAGCCATCTCATCCTCTTTCGTCCCCTTCTTCTCCTGCCCCCAATCCCTCCCAGCATCACAGTCTTTTCCAATGAGTCAACTCTTCGCATGAGGTGGCCAAAGTACTGGAGTTTCAGCTTTAGCATCATTTCTTCCAAAGAAATCCCAGGGCTGATCTCCTTTAGAATGGACTGGTTGGATCTCCTTGCAGTCCAAGGGACTCTCAAGAGTCTTCTCCAGCACCACAGTTCAAAAGCATCAATTCTTCGGTGCTCAGCCTTCTTCACAGTCCAACTCTCACATCCATACATGATTTACAGCATAGATTTATACTTTGTAGCCTCTAATGGAAATATTAATAACCAAGTATTTGGATGAGACTTCTTCTTAATTTTTAAACTTGCAAGGAATTTAGTAAGATCACTAAATCTCTCTTTAAAGATGTGGCTTATTTTTGATTCTTCATTGTCAAGCATAATGGTAAAAATGGATTTGAGTTCAGTTAGCTCTTCAAAATAAAGAATTCGTCACCTATATCTTGTGATCATCTTAAATTTGTCAACCTCTTAAACTTACTTTAATGATCTTTTAATACGTATTTTTAAGTGTGTTTCAAAGACTATGTTCTATTGGACTTATCAACATTTTTTCAAAAGGTTATTTAACATCTGATGTAAACATAAAGTGTATGCTTCATTCAACTCAAACCATCAACAATCAATGTTTCAATTACTAAAAAGCAAATCTGAAAGTCAGGATCTGTTTTTTATTATCATCGAAAAATTTGTTTTTACTTTTGAACTATTGGGCTCGCAATCCCAACATTGGAAATAACCTTAAATTTGGCAAAGTGTGACCTAGTATTGATGCCACATTTTTATTTATGATTTTTGAAATTCCCTAAATTAATCCTAAGCTGCCATTCCTCTGCAAGTGACTGAGGTGTAGAGTTTGCATCTCAGGTTACAGACTTTGTTGTTGCAGAATCACCACAGGTGATGGAGGGCATCCCTTTGATCTGTCCAAGTCTCAGACACCAAGAGAGAAACATCTGAGTACTGGGTCTCGTCCACTTTGACTTCCCCTTAACAAACTCGTTCTCACATTATTTCCAGAGACAAATATTTTGAAAGTGAAGAACACAAGAGGTTGCTAAATATTAGCTTTCAAAGGCTTGGGGTCACATGATATTTGCTTGGGTTACCTCTTCTTCAAGCCCATATAAAGAATCGTGTTTACCCTTGAACACTCTTCAGGGCTGAGGCGCTGCTGGGTGAAGAAATATGCAGGAGAGAATGTAAACATGGTTAAGACTTGCTGGGTTCTGTGGATGCAGAAACCTCTGCTTGCTTTAAGCAGACAAGAAAAACAGAAGGAGAGAATGCATAACACATATGATGAGACAAAAACGAAATCTTACACAAAATTCGAGAGAGTAAAACATAACAAAAACCTTCCTGAGCTTGGATTTTCTGCAACGTCTGGGGTGATTGTTGTTTACGACAGACCATAACATTTTCTACTGGTGTAAAATTGCTGAGAATTACCAAGTCTACCTTAGTCTACAAGCATGAAATGACCAGTCTAGAAAAATCACATTTTCAGGCTCATTTAAGTAAGCGTTAGTTGCTCAGTCGTGTCCATGGGCTGTAGTCTGCCAGGCTCCTCTGTCCATGGGATTCTCCTGGGCAAGAATACTGGAGTGGGCAAGAATACTGGAGTGGGTAGCCATTCTCTTCTCCAGAGGATCTTTCTGACCTGGGACAAGTCTCTTGTATTGCAGACAGATTCTTTACCATCTGAGCCACCAGGAAAGTTTACTTAAGTAAACTCAAGAATAATTCATAAACTGTCAGCATTCTAAATTGACCATTCAGCTGCTTTCCCTGAAAATGTTACTGGAAAAAGTTAAGCTTTGAGAGTTTTCAGTATTTGAATTACCCTGGATTATTTCAATTAACAAGTGTTTAAATGATGCTTATGAATTTTTACTTAACATCTTTCTGAAACAGTATGTGCATTTTTCTGCCTTCATCATGCATACCATTTGGAACATTAAATTTAGTTTTTGTGGCAATTTAAGTCTAAATTCACATTGTTCTATTGAAGGTAATGTAATAATAAGATGTTAAACAAGAGTTCGTGCTCAGAGACTTACCAGCTTGTGACAGTCCACAAATTATGTAACTTTTCTGATCCTCTGCTGCTTTCTTAGTAAAATTAGAAATGTACCTACTGGCCTGACTCTCTATATGTTTGTGAGGGCAATGAGGTAAAGACCATGAAAAGAACTTACAAACAAGAAAGTTCTCTAAGAATCCGGGGATATGGGGAGAAGCCATCAGGTTGAAAACTTTATTTAAGACAAAATATGCAGCTACTTTTCAATGCTGGTTGCTTTGTTTAAGTTCTGTTCCCTTGATAAAGTTTTGCTAATTTTGTTTATATTTTCAGAAACACACATTTAAAATTTTTGGAAAATATTAGATGTGACTATTTTGTTATTTGGGCTTCCCTGGTGACTCAGACGATAAAGAATCTGCCTGCTACGGAGGAGACCTCGGTTCGATCCCTGGGTAGGGAAGATCCCCTGAAGAAGGGAATGCCTACCTAGGACAGTATTCTTACCTGGAGAATACCATGGACAGAGGAGCCTGTTGGGCTACAGTCCATGGGGTCACAAAGAGTCAGACACACTAACACTTTCATTTTGTTATCACAGGATTTAAAACCTGCTCGACTGCTTCATGTGTCCTCATGCTTATCCTTTGCTAATAAATGTATCTGAGTTTTCTTGCCTTATTATAATTTTTCAAAGAATCATTATTCTCATAAGAATAATAATTTCTTTAAACCTCAAAAGAGTTCAGTGAGGCAGATACTCTCTTTAGGCCCACATTGAAGAATCTGAGCTGATGACATAGTGCATTTGGTTTCATTCTATCACAATAATATTAAAAACATCTAAAAATAGGCTTTCCCTCTTGGTTCACTCATTGCTGCTATTTTCTAAGTAACATTAATAAAGATTTATTTCAAGGGAATGTTGTGTTGAAGTCCAGCATATCTACAGGGAAGTACAGGAAGTAGCCAAGTGAACACCTTATTGTTTAGCCCTGCTCTAACCAGTAAGTCTCAACCTTCCTCTCCTCCTGATAGTCACACCTGGAGTATTTCCGTACTCATTGAATTATTGCTGGACTGTGTAACCAGTACAATACTTTGGAAGGAATATTGTATGGCTTCCAAGGCTAGATTATAAAAGATATTGTCACTTCTGCCTTGGTCTCTTGGGAGAAGTCATAATCTAAAAAAAACACTTAATTTCAGAGTTTTGAGCAAAGTTCCCTGTGCTATATAGCAGGTCCTTATTAGTTATCTATTTTATATATAGCAGTGTGTATGCGTCAATCCCAACCTCCCAGTTTATCCCCCAAAGAGTAGATATATGTGTATGTACATCTGATTCATTCTGCTATACACCTGAAACAAACAACATTGGAGATCAACTTTACTGAAATTTTTAAAAAAATTTAAGTAATCTAATAAAAAAAAAAAACAATGCCGCCTGTGAATGTGAAAATAAAAAATAAAAAAGATGTTCCATGTGATTATATTTCCAACTAGTAGTATTCAGGAAACACATAGGACTGCAAACCATATTAAACTATATCAAAAGATGCACTCAGTAACATCTAGACTGTAGATAAGACCACAGGACAAATGACCCAGTTTCTTCAACAAATAAATTATAAGGGGGAGAAAAGAGAGAGAATTACAGATTAAAATAGAATTAAGAGGCATTTTGACAAATCGTAATGTGTGGGCCTTGTTTAAATATCAAATGAAATACACTGCAAAAATTATATTATAAAATAATTGGAAATTGGAACACACACTGAATGTGTTTTGATGATATTAAGGAGTTACCATTAATTTTATTTTGAGTGTCATCATGCTGTAGAGATTTTTTTTCAAAATCCTTACCACCTGGGAAGGCCCCTACCTTTTAGAGATACATATTGAAAATTTGAGCTTCCCTAGTGGCACAGATGGTAAAGAATCCTTCTGCAATGTGGGAGACCTGGGTTCGATCCCTGGCTTGGGAAGATCCCTGGAGAAAGGAATGGCTACCTACTCCAGTATTCTTGCCTGGAGAATTCCTCCAACAAAGGAATGTAGCCTGGTGGGCTACAGTCCACAGGGTCGCAAAGACTCAGATGCAACTGAGTGACTAACACACACACACACACACACAATGAAAAATTTAAGAATTAAATTATACGATTCCTGATGTTTGCTCCAAAATTATATGGGGGAGAGTTGACTGGGGAGTAGAGGTGAAGCAAGATTGACTATGAGTTGGTTGTTAATTGTTGAAGCTCAATTAGGTGTATGGGGATTTATTAGGCCATATTCTTCTGCAAATGTTTAAAAGTTTCCATAATAAAAAGTTAAATAAAACACAAGCTACAATGTGAAAAAAAAGTTAAGAAATAAAAATAAATAAATAAAAAGACACTCAAGCACCCCCATGAGTTTATACCTGGGAGCAAATCTTTCCACCCCACTCAAGTCACCAGATGATTCCAAGCCTCCACTTGTAAGTTTTTCAGCTAAGGCTCCAGATATTATACAGAAGCACACTGTCTGCTGTGCCCCCTCTGAATCCCTGATGTACTGATACTGTGAGTTAATAAATTATTATTGTTGTTTTAAACTAACAAGATATGAAAGCAAAAGTCACTCAGTAGTGTCTGACTCTTTGTGACCTCATGGACTAAACAGTCCATGGAATTCTCCAGGCCAGAATACTGGAGTGGGTAGCCGATCCCTTCTCCAGGGGATCTTCCCAACCCAGGGACTGAACCCAGGTCTCCCACATTGCAAGCAGATTCTTTACCAACTGAGCTATCAGGGAAATGGAAGACATTATACAAAATGGCAGCAATATACCCAATGCACTTAATTAGCAGCCTGGTGAGAGAAGCCTGGAGAAAACCAGAGATTTTGTACAGAAAAGTAAGGATATTTATTAACAGTACTTGTCTTTTAAAAGTTTTTATTTTTGTTTGGCGGAAACCAACAAAATTATGTAAAGCAATTATCGTTCAATTAAAAAATAATTAAAATTTTTAAAAAGTCTTTATTTTTGGCAATAAAAAGCACAACATAAGAAAAATCTATGTAGTTATAGTACAAATGGAGATATATAACATTACCCCTGGGACTTCCTGGGTGGTCCAGTGGTTAAGACTCTGCACTTCCACTCTGTGGGGCATGGGTTCAATTCCTGGTAGTGAAACTAAGATTCTGAGTGCTGTGCAGCACAGCCAAAAATTTTTTTTAAAGAATACTGTTCTTACCACAACTGAGCCTCTTTAATGCTCTCTCTTCATTTTACCCAAGCATTGTCTAAATTTCTGTCATTAGTATTGCCAGCTTTTGAACTTCATTTTTTAAAATCCTAAAGTACATATTCTTTGTCCCCTGGATTTTTTTTTTTTCTTGACCATTATATTTGTGAAATTCATTCACATCTTTGCAGCTGGATGTAGTTAATTTGTTTCCACAAATGTATAGTATGCACAGTCTATGTCAGTATTTATTCTACAGCTGATGGATATTTGAATTATTTCCAGTTTGGGGCTACTATGAATATAAATCTATGAACTTCTTGGATATGTCTTTTGGCACACACATGCTCTGAAGGGTTATACAACAGGACAGCTTTCACAGTAAGGAGGAATGGACAAGGAAATAAAGTCATCAGCTAAGAAAACATGGATGTTCACTAGAGGAAATGAAAGACTCGGGTGATGGTGGTTTCTCATTGGCTGAGCTGCGGCATTTTCCATTGGCTGGGCTTGTTGCTGAGTGAGAAGGAAGTCTTCTTCTCTCTTGCCAGGGTGGTAAAGTAGCTCCACTTTCTTTTGCGGAGTATAAGGTACCTCTTTTCCTGCTGAGATGCATAACTGACTTCTTCCTGTTGGAGTCACTGACATCTTCCTGTTGGCAGTAATTGACATGAACGGTAGGGCGTGAGAGTTCCCTCTGTAGATCTTCCTGACTCCAATTTTAGTTGTGTTATGTCACTTTAGTCGTGTCCAAGTCTTTTTGACCCTACGGACTATAGCCCACCAGGTTCCTCTGTCCAGGCAAAAATACTGGAGTGGGTTGCCATTTCCTCCTCCAGGGGGTCTTGCTGACCCAGGGACTGAACCCGCCTCGCTTGTGTCTCCAGCGTTGGCAGGCAGATTCTTTACCACTAGCGCCACCTGGGAAGCCTAATAATTTTTTTCTTTAATTGAAGTGTCCTTTTATTAATTTTCACACCAGAATTACAATAAAAGTGAATCCTGAAGAAAAGAAAACCACAGGCTAATCCCACGTCCTATAAAAGATAATTGTGGAGAACATTATAAGAAAAATATGCTATAGTGAAGTAAAGCTTGTGCCAAGATGCAAAGATAGATCCTTAAAAAGGAAATCTATTACAATAATTAATGATACTATAAAGTGAAAAAAAATCATAAATGTCTCAACAGATGTCAAGATGGTATTTTAATAAGAGCTGATGTCCACCCATGATTTAAAATAAAATCAATCATTTCTAAATAGAAATAAATGAATACTTCTTGGACATGTTAAAAATATTACACATAGTAAACCAAAGCCAGCTTTATGCTCAATTACGAAAAAACAGAAATATTTCTATTAAAGACAGAAATAAGATCAGGATGTCATCTATTACTATTGGTAAATGGTAGGGTTACAATTTGAACACAAATTTTAAGTCTGTTGGGGATGATGACCTCCAAGAATCCGATCAACAAGTCAATAAATTTATCAAATTATATCATTATGTGAAAAGTGGATTACAAACCAGTATCATCCATGTTGGTAAAACAAACTATGAGTACTTAGATTTGCATATTTATCTACTATTTATATGTATTAAAGACTCATAAGAAAGTCTGTAAAGCATATTCAACCCTGACACCATGATGGGGAAGGGGAGCACTGTGAGAGGAAACAGATTTTTTATGGCTTAGAAAGTGTCCATATAGTGTTTGAGGTCCCCCACTTCCTGCCCCCAAAGGGCAAATATTACTTTCCCATCATCAGAAAAAATAACAAATTTCCAATAGATACAAAAATTAGATGAGTCACTTAGAAATATTATGGCAATCATTATTTATGAAAATATTTCTATGGCACAAGTAGAAGAATGATTTCCCTACCAATAAAGCCAAAGAAAACAATCGAAGGGAGTAGATTTAGTACTATCTAAATGTTCAAATAGTGACTACTTCTTTGGGGGATGCTCTTTGAAGAAAATAACTCTTTCATAGAAACCTGCATTCTTTTTTAGTGACAAATGTTCTGGAGATTAAAGAATTCTTGCCAGTGCAGGAGAGGCAGGTTCAATCCCTGGGTCAGGAAGATCCCCTGGAGAAGGGAATGGCTTCCCACTCCAGTATTCTTGCCTGGAGAATTCCATGGACAGAGGAGCCTGGTGGGCTACAGCCCATGGGGTTGCACAGAGTCAGACACAACTGAAGGACCAACGCTTTCATTTTCAAGGGGCGAAACCCAGAGTGAAATTTTGTGGTGGTCCTGGCCCCCAGCATCCCTTTCTGGCCCCTTCTAGCTTCCCTTCTGCCCTTGCTAACTCTTCCAGGAACCCTTGAGCTGCCGGCTGGCAGGCAACCGCTGCACTGGGCTCACAGCTGTCGCTTGTTTACAGTAGGTCCCCTACATAGGAACCCTCAAGTTTCGAACTTTCAAAGATGCACATGTGCATTCCATCAATGTCAAGCCTGAGTGACACCGCAGCTTGCCCTCCGTCTCCTACTGCTGACGACCCTTCAGCTCTACCATCTCCCACCTCCACTCCCTCCTCCATCAGTAATTCTCGTCTGTTCACTTGATGCCAGCTCCTGCCTGCCAGCTGTTGTACCATGCTACTGTACTTTTCAAGGCACTGCACTCTAAGATTAAAAATGTTTTCTCTATTTTTGTGTTTGTTTTTTATATATTATTTGTGTGAAAAGTATTATAAACCTATTATATACAGTACAGTACTATATGGCCAATTGTGTTATCTGGGTCCCTAGACCAGTCCATCCCAAAGGAAATCAGTCCTGAATATTCACTGGAAGGACTGATGCTGAAGCTGAAACTCTAATACTTTGGCCATCTGATGTGAAGAACTGACTCATTTGAAAAGCCCCTGATGCTGGGAAAGATTGAAGGCAAGAGGAAAAGGGGATGACAGAGGATGAGATGGTTGGACGGCATCACCCACGCGATGGACATGAGTTTGAGTAAACTCTGGGAGTTGGTGATGGACAGGGAGGCCTGGCGAGCTGCAGTCCATGGAGTCTCAAAGAGTCAGACACGACTGAGCGACTGAACTGAGCTGAGGCTATGTCTGTTGGCCTTAACAACAAAATGGACTTTTGAACCCTCTCTTGGAATGGAACTCACGTATAGGGGACTTATTGGAAATTATTTGAATTACTTGTCAATACTGGAGAATTGGGAGACTTCACGTAAAAATGTCCAGATCTTCTTGAATATCTGGGGACTCTGGTAGACCTGATTTCAGAGTCCTCCAGCTCCTGGGGTCCTTGGTGCCCTGCGTGTAGCGTCGCCCTGGGGAAGGGATTTGACCACATCTTGTGCTTTACAAACCCTTCAAAACCTTTAAACTCTGCTTCATCTTACGTCACTAATGATTGATAAAGATGTATGAAAAAGTCAAGCTATAAAGAGTTTCTGCCTACATTTCAGATATCAACCGTCAAATCTTTTTCCTATTTACTGTTTTACCCAAAATAATGCAAATAACAGTGGATGAAACCTCTTGAATAATCATCTTTAGCATCCTGAGAAGATAAAGAGATACTATTTATAGAGATACTACTCTTTTCAATGGTGAAAATGGTCTAAGCATGACTTCTGGGCTTTGGTAACTCGGAACACTGTGCAATGCTGCCACCTTGCGGCTACAGCTATGAAATGGCCCAACATCATTTCCCTAGGTAATGTTGCCATCTGCTGGGCTATCCTGAGATTTCAGGACATGTGCAAAGAGTTCTCAGGGCCAGAATACAAATGAACTATCCATCAAATTGTGGATGTGTGACTGTTCACAGTGCCTAATTATCTGTAGATAGTTGCCGCATGGCCAGTTTAATATCTGTGATGTCATGGAATCTTGGTGCTAGAAACAGATGCAAATTTTTACCCAGGGAGCGGGCACCAGATTTCTTTGAGAATAAGAGAAGACATTCATGAATCTGAGCAACACTTTCTTCTGGATGCTTAAAAAACAACTGGGGAGCTTATTAGAAATCTGGGTCTTGGGTCCTAACTCAGAAATACTTGGAAACTGTATTTATGAGAGCTCCTCGGTGACCCTGACTCATGAACCCCTAGGTGACAGGTCACCTGGGGCACCATTGCACTCATGCATTCATTCCAGTGTTCTTGCATGTTTGGGTGCAGTGTGCTGAGTTAGGTTTGACTTCAAAGTAAAGAACCCTGTCTGTTTCAGGATGCACACTATTAAATGGTGAACTACAAGCATGCAGTTGGAATAAATGAAGCAATCTAGTTCCTGCAAGAATGCCCAAAATATAGCAGAAAGAAACAGTAGGGATTCCCCATAAGTTTTCTCCAGCAAGGAGAGTGTGGCTTTCCAGGGAGGTATATAAAGGTCCAGGCAGGTGCCAGGAGACCTGTAAGAACGGAAGTAAAATATCATTCTAGGTAAAGACAATGCATGCACAGAGGGGCAGAGGTTTGCAGACACACATTATCGCTGAGAATGGATAAGGACTCATTTATTCCTGAGCCATGATGTTTTTAATGATGGGGGCTTCTCTGATAGCTCAGTCAGAAAAGAATCTGCCTGTGATGCAGGAGACCTGGGTTTGATCCCTGGGTTGGGAAAATCCTTTGGAGGAGTAAATGGCAACCCACTCCAACATACTTGCTTGGGAAATCCCATGGACAGAGGAGCCTGGTGGGCCACCGTCTATAGGGTCCCACAGAGTCAGACACGACTGAAGCAACTTAGCAGCAGCAAGTGTACAACAAAGCGATTGAGTCATATACATATAATTTTTTGAGGTTCCCTTTCATTATAGGTTATAATAAGATATCAACTAAAGACCATGGAAGAAACCAAAAGAAATGTCAAGATGATCTCTTTTTTTTAATTAATTAACTAAATTAGAGGATAATTACTTTACAATATTGTGGTGAATTCTGACATACATTGACATGACTCAGCCACGGTGCACATATGTCCCCACATCCTGAACCCCCTCCCACCTCCTTTCCCACCCCCATTCCTCTGGGTTGTCCCAGAGCACTGGCTTTGAGTGCCCTGCTTCATGCATCGAACTTGCACCAGTCATCTATTTTACAAATGGTAATAATGTACATGTTTCAGTGCTATTCTCTCAAATCATCTCTCCCTAGATCTTGTAAGAATTCAAGAGTTTCAGCCAGTTTGAGAGTTGTTCATCCAATAAATCCCACTCCTCAAGTCTTTCTTGTTCTCAAAACAGATTCAAGCTGAGATCTTCACATCTCTGGAGAATGAAGCCAGAGGAAATCAGTGAATGATTTAGTCTTTTCCACTAACTGACACCAACCAACTTGTCATCATATCTGGTGTCCCATACTTGAAAATACAACAAGGAGCTCATATCTGTCTCTTTCACTAAGTAAAATCTTCCCTATTATATTTCCTTTGTAGGTATGGCTACCATTTGCTTAATGGGTCAGTTGACTACTATATAGTCCTTAGTTTCCTGGTAGATTGCCCTTCTCTGCTTCACCCCAAGTCACATTGCTTCAAGGAGTGACCAAGGAAAAATACACGCATTCAAAGATCCCATGACATTTTTCATGATAAAACCCTAGCCCTCCAGCAGAAGGCTTCCCAGCTCTTCCAGAACATAGGATGTAATCAACTAAACAACCATTTTACCTAACAGTAACATTTATTCCTGCAAAAGGAATTATCAGAACCCAACCCATCCAAGGGCAAAGGAGAAACCCCAACAAGATGGTAGGAGGAGCAAAATCACATTTAGAATCAAACCCCATACCCACCAGAGATGCTCAGAGGGCTCACAAAAAAACCTTGTGCCCACCAAGAGACCCCACAGAAACTGAGCCAGACCTGCCTTTGAGTGTTTGAGTATCTCCTGCAGAGGCATGGGTCAGCAGTGGCCTGCCACAGGGGCAGGGGCTCTGGTTTCAGCAGACCTGGGTATGGCATAAGCCCTCTTGGAGGAGGTCAGCATTAACCCACCATAGAGCCTTCAGAACTTACACAGGACTGGGAAACAGACTCTTGGAAGGCACAAACAAAACCTTGTGTGCACCAGGACTCAGGAGGAAGGAGCAGTGACCCCACAAGAGACGGACCCAGACTTGCCTGTGAGTGTCCAGGAGTCTCTGGTGGAGGCGTGGGTCAGCAGTGGCCTGCTGCAGGGTCTGGGGCTGAAATGGACCTTTTGAAGGAGGTCACAATTATCTTCATTACTCAGGTCAAACAACAGGGAGGGAACACAGCCCAGTCTATCAACAGAAAATTGGATTAAAGATTTACTGAGCATGGCCCCGCCAATCAGAACAAGACCCAGTTTCCCCCTGAATCAGTCTCTCCAATCAGGAAGCTTCCATAAGCATCTTATCCTTCTCCATCAGAGGGCAGACAGAATGAAAACCAAAATCACAGAAAACTAATCAAATTGATCACATGGACCACAGCCTAGTGTAACTCAATGAATCTATGAGCCATGCCGTGTAGGGCCACTCAAGACAGACAGGTCACAGTGGAGAGTTCTGACAAAATGTGGTCCACTGGAGAAGGGAATGGCAAACCACCTCAGTATTCTTGCCTGGAGAACCCCATGGACAGTATGAAAAGGCAAAAACTTAGGACACTGAAAGATGAACTCCCCAGGTCGGTAGGTGCCCAATATGCTACTGGACAAGAATGGAAAAATAACTGCAGAAAGAACGAAGAGATGGAGCCAAAGCAAAAACAATGCCCAGTTGTGGATGTGGCTGGTGATGCAAGTAAAGCCCGATGCTATAAAGAGCAATATTGCATAGGAACCTGGAATGAGATGCATGCATCAAGGTAAATTGGAAGTGATCAAACAGGAGATGGCAAGACCAAACATCAACATTTTAGGAATCAGTGAACTAAAATGGACTGGAATGGGTGAATTTAACTCAGATGACCATTGTATCTACTACTGTAGGCAAGAATCCTTTAGAAGACATAGAGTAGCCATCATAGTCAACAAAAGAGTCCGAAATGCAGTACTTGGATGCAATCTCAAAAGTGACAGAATGATCTCTGTTCATTTCCAAGGCAATCCATTTGGTTTCACGGTAGTCCAAGTCTATGCCCCAACCAGTAATGCTGAAGAAGCTGAAGTTATAGTTCTATAAAGACCTATAAGACCTTCTAGAACTAACACATCATAGGGGACTGGAATGCAAAAGTAGGAAGTCAAGAGATACCTGGAGTAACAGGAAAATTTGGCCTTGGAGTACAAAAGAAGCAGGGCAAAGGCTAACAGAGTTTTGCCAAGAGAACCTACTGGCCATAGCAAACACCCTCTTCCAACAACACAAGAGAAGACTCTACACATGAACATCACCAGATGATCAATACTGAAATCAGACTGATTATATTCTTTGCAGCCAAGGATGGAAAGGCTCTATACAGTCAGCAAAAACAAGACAGGGAGCTGACTGTGGCTTAGATCATGAACTCCTTATTGCCAAATTCAGACTTAAATTGAAGAAAGTGGGGAAAACCACTAGACTATTCAGGTATGACCTAAATCAAATCCCTTACAATTATACAGTGGAGGTGACAAACAGATTCAAGGGATTAGATCTAATAGAGTGCCTGAAGAACTATGGATGGAGGTTCATGACACTGTACAGGAGACAGGGAGCAAGAACATCCCCAAGAAAAAGAAATGTGAAAAAGCAAAATGGCTCTCTGAGAAGGCCTTACAAATAGCTGTGGAAAGAAGAGAAGTGAAAAACAAAGGAGAAAAGGAAAGAAATACCCATTTGAATGAAGAGTTCCAAAGAATAGCAAGGAGAGATAAGAAAGCCTTCTTCAGTGATCAATGTAAAGAAATAGTGGAAAGCAATAGAATGGGAAAGACTGGAGAAGGCAATGGCACCCCACTCCAGTACTGTTGCCTGGAAAATCCCATGGATGGAGGAGCCTGGTAGGCTGCAGTCCATGGGGTCGCTAAAAATCAGGCACGACTGAGCGACTTCACTTTCACTTTTCACTTTCATGCATTGGAGAAGGAAATGGCAACCCACTCCAGTGTTCTGGAGAATCTCAGGGACGGCGGAGCCTGGTGGGCTGCCGTCTATGGGGTCGCACAGAGTCAGACACGACTGAAATGACTTAGCAGCAGCAGCAGCAGAGATCTCTTCAAGAAAATTCAAGATACCAAGGGAACATTTCATGCAAAGATGGGCACAATAAAGGACAGAAGTGGTATGGACCTAACAGAAGCAGAAAATATTGATAAGAGGTGGCAACAATATGAAGAAGAACAATACACAAAAGATCTTCATGACCCAGATAACAACGATGGTGTGATCACTCACCTAGAGCCAGACATCCTGGAATGTGAAGTCAAGTGGGCCTTAGGAAGCATCACTATGAACAAAGCTAGTGGAGGTGATGGAATTCCAGTTGAGCTCTTTCAAATACTAAAAGATGATGCTTTGAAAGTCCTGCACTCAATATGCCAGCAAATTTGGAAGACTCAGCAGTGGCCACAGGACTGAAAAAGGTCAGTTTTCATTCCAATCCCAAAGAAAGGCAATGCCAAAGAATGCTCAAACTACTGCACAATTGCATTCATCTCACACACTAGCAAAGTAATGCTCAAAATTCTCCAAGTGAGGCTTCAGCAGTTTGTGAACCATGAAGTTCCAGATGTTAAAGCTAGATTTAGAAAAGGCAGAGGAATCAGAGATCAAATTGCCACCATCCATCCATTGGCTCATCGAAAAAGCAAGAGAGTTCCAGAAAAACATCTACTTCGGCTTTATTGACTACACCAAAGACTTTGACTGTGTAGATCACAACAAATTGTGGAAAATTCTTCAAGAGATGGGAATATCAGACCACCTAAACTGCCTCTTGAGAAATCTGTATGCAGGTCAGGAAGCAACAGTTAGAACTGGACATGAAACAACAGACTGGTTCCAAATCAGGAAAGGAGTACGTCAAGGCTGTATATTGTCAACCTGTTTATTTAACTTATATACAGAGTACATCATCAGAAATGCTGGGCTGGATGAAGCCCAAGCTGGAATCAAGATTTCTGGGAGAAATATCAATAATGTCAGGTATGCAGATGATACCACCTTTATGGCAGAAAGTGAAGAGAAACTAAAGTGCCTCTTAATGAAAGTAAAAGAGGAGAGTGAAAAAGTTGGCTTAAAACTCAAAATTCAGAGTATAAAGATCATGGAATCTGGTCCCATCACTTCATGGCGAATAGACAGGGAAACAGTGGAAACAGTGGCAGATTTTATTTTTTTGTGCTCCAAAATCACTGAAGATGGTGACTGCAGCCATGAAATTAAAAGATGCTTGCTCCTTGGAAGTAAAGTGATGACCAACCTAGACAGCATATTAAAAAGCAGAGGCATTACTCTCCCAACAAAGGTCCATCTAGTCAAGCTATGGTTTTTCCAATAGTCATGTATGAATGTGGGAGTTAGACTATAAAGAAAGCTGAATGCTGAAGAATTGATGCTTTTGAACTGTGGTGTTGGAGAAGACTCTTGAGAGTCCCTTGGACTGCAAGGAGATCCAACCAGTCCATCCTAAAAGAAGTCAGTTCTGAATATTCATTGGAAGGACTGATGCTGAAGCTGAAACTCCAATACTTTGTCCACCTGATGTGAAGAGCTGACTCATTGGAAAAGATCCTGATGCTGGGAAAGATTGAAGGTGGGAGGTGAAGGGGATGACAGAGGATGAGATGGTTGGATGGCATCACCGACTCGATGGACATGGGTTTGAGTAAGCTCTGGGAGTTGGTGATGGACAGGAAGGCCTGGTGTGCTGCCGTCCATGGTATCACAGAGTCCAACACGACTGAGCAACCGAACTGAACGGAACTGTTCCTTCTGTCTGAAACCTCACTCCTCCATCTTTGCCTGTAGAAAATTGTTGCATCCAGTTGGGTACATCTCAAATGTCAATTTCTACATTAAGTCTTTGGAGACACTCGGAACCAATCGAATCTTCTCTGTTGAGTCCCTGTATCACTTACTTGTAAACATCCATTACAATTCTTATCGCTATTTGTGTCTATGTCTTCTTTCTATTTATGAACAGGGTTTCATTTTCAAGGAAGAATGAGACAGAGCTGGGGTATTATCAGTTTTCAGGCTGACTGCCAAGTGCTTCCCAAGTTCACCTCCCACTCCTGCACACTCAGCTATATCCACACATTCTAGAAACTGGTCCTCAGGGTCACAGGCATGGGAACTCAATTTAGGGAGGCTCATATTAATTTCATCAAATTTTTAAAAGTACTCAGAATGGAAACTTACTCATTTACAGTAACTAATATTTGGCATGCTCAGATATTGGTACAGTAAGAAGTCTACAAGAATTAAGGGGAGGGATGGAAGGTGTTAGTTATATGAACAAAAATAATTACTAGCATCAGCCTTCTTGTTGCTGTTGTTCAGTCAATCAGTCACGTCCAACTCTTTGCAACTCCATGGACTGCAGCACGCCAGCCCTCCCTGTCCTTCACTATCTGCCGGAGTTGGCTCAAACTCATGTCCATCGAGTTGGTGATGCCATCCAACCATCTCATCCTCTGTCATCCCCTTCACCTCCCACCTTCAATCTTTCCCAGCATCAGGATCTTTTCCAATGAGTCAGCTCTTCACATCAGGTGGACAAGGTATTGGAGTTTCAGCTTCAGCATCAGTCCTTCCAATGAATATTCAGAACTAATTTCTTTTAGGATGGACTGGTTGGATCTCCTTGCAGTCCAAGGGACTCTCAAGAGTTTTCTCCACCCAATGGTGGAGAAGTCAATGGTGCCACCCAACCCTTTTATCTTCTGTTGCTCCCTTCTCCTCCTGCCCTCAATCTTTCCCAGCCCTGGGGCCTTTTTCAATGAGTTGGCTCGTCTTATCAGGGAATTCCAGAAAAACACCTACTTCTGCTGCATTGACTATGCTAAAGACTTTGATTGTGTGAATCAACAAACTGTGGAAAATTCTTAAAGAGATGGGAATACAAGACCACCTTACCTGCCTCCTGAGAAACCTGTATGTAGGTCAAGAAGCAACAGTCAGAACTGGACATGGAACAATGAACTGGTTCAAAATTGGGAAAGGAGTATGTCAAGGCTGTATATTGTCACCCTGCTTATTAAACTTAAATGCAGAGTACATCATGTGAAAAGCCAAGCTGGATGAAGCTCAAGCTGGAGTCAAGATTGCAGAGAGCAATATCAATAACCTCAGATATTCAGATTACACCATCCATATTATGGCAGAAAGTGAAGAGGAACTAAAGAGCCTCTTGATGAAGGTGAAAGAGGAAAGTGAAAAGGGGAGTTTAAAACTCAGTATCAGCCTATGCCGCTCAAATTGATCCACCTCCATCAAAAGGTTTTATTTGTCAAAGGCAAAGAAGATGAAGTCTAAGGGCATAGTTAGGGAATCAGTGTCATGGTACTTCTGTATTTGTGCTGGCCATCTTCTTTCTGTCCAGGCATTCTTTCTGCAAACAGACGATAATGCAATTGATTAGAGCTTCAATTTCTGTTTTATAATCTTTCCTCTTTTCTACCATGTCATACTGAGACAGTATCAAATTTTCTCAGACTCATCAGCCTCTTGATAACTGACCATCTCTTGGATTTCTTCCATAGTTCATGTGAATCCCACCCCACTGTATGAGGCTTTTACTAGTGTAACTCTCAGTCGGAGCCCTAAGGTATGGTCCTCACACTGTACATTTCCCTAAGACAAAACAGCGTCTGGCTCCTTTTTAGGTTCATACCACAGTGCCTGGCTCAGAGTAAGTTCTCAATAAATATTTTAATTTATTCGAGTAGGTCCATTCAATTGTTTATTTCACTCATGAGGTTAAGTTTGCATGAATTCAAGGAATGCTCCTACCACTATTAAGTTGGTGCCGTGCTAAATGACAATGAAAAAAGAGCAGGACGGCATGGTCCTTTCCCCCATGTCTTCAGTCTTCCTTTTGTCTGTAGAAAAACTTTAGTCAAAGAATATGTTTAATCAGAGAAGTGAGAAAATGCAGAAGCAAAGGAAAACAAACAAGACCAAATAACAATAGTTAAGTCATTAAACAAATTCAAGGACCTCTCATTTCTCCTCAAAGGCTACAGACAATATTCTGAGCCATATCCTTTGAGCTGTTTTGAAGATACTTAAACCCACCAGGTGGAAGGAGTTAAACACACGATGACCAGACTGTAGCCATGGCATGAGCTGCCACAATTCCAAGAACCGGAACAAACTGACCCTGGAACTGAAGACTATCTGTACTTGAAACAGTCAAGAGGCAGCTGATTCATGTTGATGTATGGCAAAAAACCATCACAACATTGTAAAGTAATTATCCTCAATAAATTAATTAAAAAAAACAGATTAGATAACCATATGAGATTTCAGGATAGCTGTCAGAGCAGCTGTTTCTGCATGAAGTCCCCTCCCTCAGCCTATAAAAGCTCGGTGATTGCTGGTGGGGATGTTCGGCATTTCGGAGTCCATTTCTCCCCACTCCCCATGCCATCCCAGTTGCCAACCTCCAAAACAAACCAAACTTTCCTTTCCACCAACCTTGCTGCTTTATTAGATTTTGAGCAGTGAACAGCCAGACCCCACTTTTGGTAACGATAAGTTTGTCATTTAGTTTGCTATCTCAAAAGATAAAGACAACTACTAATGTTTTCAAAATAGGGAAGAAATCACAATAATTGTGGTGGGGAGGTTATTATGCAATCAGTGGCTTCCCTGGTGGCTCAGATGGTAAAGCGTCTGCCTGCAATGCAGAAGACCCCGGGTTCAATTCCTGGGTTGGGAAGATCCCCTGGAGAAGGAAGTGGCACCCCACTCCAGCACTCTTGCCTGGAAAATCCCATGGACGGAGGAGCCTGATAGGCTGCAGTCCATGGGGTCCCAAAGAGTTGGACACGACTGAGCGACTTCACTTTCACTTTCATTTTAAGACAATGGTCCCAAAGTGTGGTCTCTATAATAGTGCAACAGTAGCACCTAGGAACTTTCTAGAAATGTACCTTAAGCCCCTCCTCAGATCTACTGAATCAGGAACTCTAGGTGCAGAGCTCTGCAGGCTGTGTTTTAACAGCCCTTCAAGCAATTTGAATGCACATTCACCTCAGAGGGCCATGGTCCTCGCTTTTTCAAGACCTCACACATGATTTCAGTGGCTCTCACTGAAGAGAGATAAGCAGCCACCTCAAGTCTCCTGCACACTGAGCCTGAGAGCATATCAGATGAAAGTAACCTTCAACACAGCAGTCCCTGTGATGTGCCAGGCAGTTGGCATGTATCTAGTACCATGCTGTATACAGAAAAGTGGGTTAGTCGCTCAAGTCATGTCTGACTCTTTGCAACCCCATGGGCTGTAGCTCACCAGGCTTTTTGCCAGTCAAACACCATCCTAGTCATTATAACATCAGAGGAGAAGAGAAAAGGCAAAATATCACCAAAGTTTCATGAAGATGTCAGTTATCCCAGGGATGGAGTAGAGAGTCTATCTGCAGTCAGGCCTATTCAAGACAATTAAGAAAACATTCTCTAGGCATCGGACTCTGAGGAGTCTTGTTGGATGGCAGCTCATCCCAGCAGCAAGGGGATGGTGGGGGCTCTGCAAGATGTACCTACAAGGAATGAAGGCAAATGGCTCTGCCTTGAACGTGATCAATGCAGGAAGGACCAGAATTGTATATCCTGGCTGTGTCCCTGCCATCTGTGTCAGATGCCCTCTGCTGCCTCTTTGGGTGACATATCCCAGCCATCTGTGGTTAGAAGTAGCAAAAAGAGTAACTTCTAAGTCAAATGCAGTCAAGAGAACTTTGCCCTATTTCTGGGGTGAATGGACAATTACTGCTTGCCCGAAATAGACTTGCTTTAAATGCTGCCCTTGTGCAGTTATGATAGTATCCCTTTTCCTTTCAAAAGTATCCCAGTTTTGACAATGCACCATGTGGTTACTGTAACTATCACTCAAGTGTTCTTTTTTCTCCTCCTCTTTCTTCTCTCTCTCTCTTTTCTTTTCCTCTCCTTCCAACTCTCCTCTCTCCATATTTCCTGCCATCACTAAAGACATTTAATATCTGTCTTCCCATGTTCTTGAAACCTGGCTTCTAAGAAACACTGGAGCAACCCACAATTGATCACAGCACTCCTAGGGGTCATTCTTATGAATGATGCCATTGGAATTGTCCCCGCCACAATCTATAGAGATACATGCGGTGCCCAGCTTAAAGGAGTCCCTGAGATGAGATCTTAAACTCCAGCTTGTGTCCATCTGTCCAGTCCCCAAACTTTTAAATGACTTGCTTTCCCCAAGCTGAAAGACTGTATAAGGACCCAATCTTAGAACTGAAATTTTCCCTGTAAAATGAATCAGGAGCATGCCGTATATCCATTCCTCCACTGCTTCTTAGACTTAGTTGGCTTCAGTACTCAAGTTTTTGACTTCCAGCCCTTTGACTGAAGACCTTGTTGACCTATGACATCTGCACCCTCTGAAAGATACAATCTCTGTTTCTCTCCCCCTTGCTCCTTGTTCCAGTCTACACATCGTCTGCCCTATGCATATCCAAGTGGTCTCCTAGAAAAGAAACGGAGTCTAGAACACCATGAATCTAGGGAAACAACTAATCCAGAGATCATTCTCTGGCTGCAGGAGATCAGATAAGCCCATATTTCATGATCTTGGAAAGGCTGACATAACTCAATTTCTGTTTAACTTCTATCTATAGCTTAGGATCCTTTAGAAAGCCCTGGAACATACACAGCTACTGTTCAGATAGCAGACAGAGATGCTCTAGGAACAATCAGCCTTTGCAACACTTAGAGCACAGAATCTCCAAATATCCAAAACGGTTCTGTGAAAATGGGTGTTGTGGAATCTGGGGAGACCACCTAAGAATGCACTTCTGAAGAGTACAGCTTATCAACACTCAGCCCAGTGGAGTCTTAGAGTCCCATCCTTAGAGTCTTAGAGTGCACACTTAGGGTACGCAATGCACTGTGGTCAGGATGAACTTTCCTAGATACCTTGACCATAGCGAATGTCTGCATAGATTTACTCAAGTCCCACACTGGGACCACCTCCTCCTTATCCCAAGGGCATTTAGCTATTTCCCACTGTGCTTGCATGCTAAGTCTCTTCAGTCATGAAATATAGCCCGTCTGTCCATGGGATTCTCCAGGCAAGAATACTAGAGTGGGTTTCCATTCCCTTCTCCAGGGGATCTTCCCGACCCAGTATCAAACCCGTGTTTACTGTAGCTCCTGCATTGCAGGCAGATTCTTTACCTCTTGAGCCACAGTGGAAAGAATCCACCTGCCAGTGCAGGAGACACAAGAGACATGGGTTCAATCCCTGGGATGGGAAGATCCCTGGAGGAGGGCATGGTAACCCATCCCAGTATTCTTGCATGGATAATTCCACAGACACAGGAGCCTGGTGGGCTACGGTCCATGAGGGCATGAAGAGTCAAACACAAATGAGCAACTGAATACACACACACAGGATCGGAGTACCATGCATTTCTAAAAGGACATGCCCTTCTACTTTCATTCTTCTTAACTTGAACTTACTGGACACGAAATCAACTCATCCATGCCATTCCCACCAACCTCACTGGAAACTCTTCTGCCCAGATCACCTTCTGGTGAGTCAAAGGATAATCTTCCATTTATACCACACATTTTTGTTTTGTTTTGTTCCCTTTTATTTCTTCCATTAAAAAAATTACATCTGTACTGCATTTACATACATAGAACCACATGTGTTTTTACACACATATCAGTATGTATCAGTCTGTACTAGAGAGAAGATGCAGAACAATTCTAATATCCCAGAGAATTCTCTCGCTCTGCCCCGCTGCATTCAGACTCTCCCCACCCTACCTCCAATCTATTGACAGTGGTATTCCAGGGTGGCAATACCATTTAGCATTTCGATCAGCAGCACTTTTGAGTTCCCGTTGCCCTGCCTTCTCATCAACACTTTCACCACAACTCATTTTTGGCCAGCATTTGACAATGCAGATTCTGAAATACTACCAGCACCCCAAATCCCTGCTAGGGGCATCTCTCTTTTTTTAAAAAATAATTATTACATATTCATTTGGACTTCCTGATAGCTCAGTTGGTAAAGAATCCACCTATAATGCAGGAGACCCCTGTTCCTTTCCTGGATTGGGAAGATCCACTGGAAAAGGGATAGGCTACCCACTCCAGTATTCTTGGGTTTCCCTTGTGGCTCAGCTGGTAAAGAATCCACCAGCAAAAAAAAAAAAAGAAAGAGAAAAAAAAAAGAATCCACCAGCAATGTGGGAGACCTGGGTTCAATCCCTGGGTTGGGAAGATCCCCTGGAGATGGGAAAGGCTACCCACTCCAGTATTCTGGCCTGGAGAATTCCATGGACTCTGTAGTCCATGAGGTTGCAAAGAGTCGGACACGACTGATCGATTTTCACTTTCACATATTTATTTCGCTGCATCAGGTCTTAGTTACAGCATTTGGAGCCTCATGTGGGATCTTTCTTTGTGGGGGATGGATTCTCTAACTGCAGCACACAGGCTTCATTGTTCCAGGGCATGTGGGATCTTAGTTCCACAACCAGGGATCGAACTCACACCCCCTGCGTTGCAAGAAAGACTCTTACCCACTGGACCACCACTTCAGGGAAGTCCTCACCTTATATTCTGATAAAGAAACTTTCTCATGAAATAAGAAAAACCTGAAACATCAGTTTACTAAGTACAGAGCAATTAGTGTATCTTAATAATCTGTTTTTCTCCAACATCCCAATTACTAATTCCCTTAGACATTCTCTCATATAATTTTATCCATTTTTTCTGATTGTTTAAAATGAGCTTCAACTCTTAGATTATTTTGGAAACTTTTAGCTTGATTTTTAAAATGAAAACTTACTTGTTACTAGGTTAATAGCATCTTTGCTGAGACTGATTTTGTGCTTACACCTTTTAAAAATATAAATGAAGTAAACAATTATTTTCATGTTTCCTATTATTTGCTGTCCTCTCTTCATGGCATTTTCTAATAACTTATTTCCATAATCTTATTTCAATAATACTTTTTGATGTGTTATAATTTGAAAAACTCATATCTCAAATTAGTTAAGGAAATCACATTATTTGCTATTAGTAATCTGCTTCTTTTATTGCTAGATACATAATATATACTAAGCGATATTTTTCTTTTGGAAAGTTCAGAAAATAAAGGCTTTTTTTGGAGGAGGGAGATTATATTAATGATATAATCAATATATCATTAATACCTAATCCTAACCATATGCCATGTTTAGCTTAAGAATTGCTGATGACTTGATAAGAGTTAGGGGTTGGGGAGCTTCTCTGTACTTTTCTGTTCTCCAGGAGTTTGCCCTGCAGATCTCAGCTGGTGTGTCAGCTTGGAATCCTGACTTCATATCTTTTCTTCAGTCAGACAACCACTTCCTGCTTGGCCTCTGTTTTCCTCCAAAGAAAACTGGAAAAAATGTCTTAATGGGAAAAGCAGGATAAACGTGGAGCCTCCTGTGTGCATCTCTCTTCCCAGAGACCAAAGTCACTGGTCCTGCTTCAGCTATTTTCTTTCCATGAGCTCCAGGAGCTGTTTTATGTGGAGTTCTCAGTGGGAGGTTCAGTCCCATTCAAAATCATCCATCTGTCCCCAAACCAGAAATGTGCAATGCTCAGTATGTTTTATCTGGCGATTTAAAGTATCCTGTGCTGAAAACTGTTTCTTTAAAATTCTACTTTGCCATACTTCCTCCCCAAAACCTAAATGTGTAATAAACCTAAGTCTGTAATAAACCATGGTACTTTGAGACTCGTTTATAAAAATAAATGTAAAATCATCTTTTCTTCTTAAATTTCAAAGTTCTATTTAACTGCCAAGTACTTGATCTCTTAGGTGACTTGGAGTCATATGTGTTTTCACTTAATGATCTATAATTTTTAAGAAGTTAGGATAAGAAAAAAGAGTGTCACATGGTTTAGTGAAACATGAGATTAGAGAAAAACAGGATGGATGGTGTGACCATTTGTACTTTTCCTAGCTATAGTTTCATCATTTGTAAAGTGAGAAAATAAACTACTCTCTTTTGGCATTGTTTATGGTATGTGCACTAAGATGCTTATAGTACCAGTGTCTATGGGAGCAAAAGTTTTAAAACAGAGTAAATATGCTTCAATTCATAAGCCTATGACTGAATAAATTAAGGTGTATCCAGGAGATGAAGTAGTATGCTGCCTTTAAAAAGAATATACCTATGACACTTGACTTAAGCGCTTGTTTTGAGACATTAATGGGAAGACAGATGTATGAATACAATTTTTAAAATATGTGAATGTGAGCACACATATTTATACGTTACACTGAGGAATGCCATGGAGGGGCATGTGTTTTGTTAGCAGGGGTTCCCTGGAAGACCAGGAACAGGGGAGGGTAAGGTAGGCTGACATGGGAGAAAGAGAAGAAGGGAAAGACAAGAAAATCAGAGGAAAAAAAAAAAGATATATTTCAAGAGATGCATTACATGATTATAACCTTTATAAAATTTTACTTATAACTTAAAATTTTATAATTTTATTTACAACTTTATAGGAATTAATTTTAAGTGTAGATTTTTTTTAACATTTATTTATTTGATTGCATTGGGTCTTAGTTGCAGCGCGAAGATCTTTCATTGCAGAGCATGGACTCTCTAGTTGTGGTATAAGAAGGGTTGACTCTTCAATCTTAAAGTAGACGACGAGTACCCGAGTTATGAAAGACCATTAGAGATGAATGGAGTAGATCCTAAACTTGCAAAGAATAATGCTCACATTACTTACAAACCAAGTCATCTTTTTATTGAAGCATAATGTACAATATTGTGTTAGTTTCTGGTGTACAGCAAAGTGATTTAATTATATACACATATAATAGTTTGTATCTGCTAATCTCAAACTCCCCATCCATCTCTCCCCCCTTGGCAACTGCAAGTCTGTTCTCTATGAGCCTGTTTCTGTTTCATAAATAACTTCGTTTGTGTCATATTTTAAATTCCACATACGTGATATCTTTTGGCATTTGTCTTTCTCTTTCTGACTTAGTTCAGTTAGTATGATAATCCCTAGGTCCATCCACTCTGTTGTAAATGGCATTATTTCATTCTTTTGATGGCTGCGTAATATTCCATTGAATATATGTACCATATCTTATTTATCCATTCGTCTCTCAGTGGATGTTTGTGTTGTTACCACAGCTTAACTATGGTAAATACTTTGCCATGAACATTGGGGTGCGTGCATCTTTTCAAATTAGGGTTTTGTCAAGTCCTGATATCTGTGTCAAGATAATTCTACTAAGCTTAGTAGACTTACTGGCCTGATAACAATCTGCCCTTTAGCTCCAATATTCTGAATATTCATTTTAGTTTTAATGTTCTTCATATAAATTTTGACAATGGAAAAGCCAATAATCCAGACCAGCTATCTTTCTACAATGAATTCCTTCTTTGTAATCTATTCTTTGGTTCCAGATGAATGGTTGGCTAAAGATTTTCAAAGAGTGAATGTTTAATATGTGGACACAGGTATAAATTTAACTCAATCGCTAAAGTGTACTTCCTTGAATTTATACTGACATGCTCTTAACTTGCTTAAATCTTTCCAATTCTTCTCCCACCACTACCATTTTTTTTATAAGTTTCAAATAGCTATTTGGATAAATAATATTCCCCAAAGAACATGCCTGCCATTGAACTTTTGGAATTTCTAGATTGCAAGGTGGTCAGCAGTTCTATGTAAAAGATCAGCTGTGACTAAGGAGTGGTGTTTGTGCCTGGGAGGGTAGGCCAGCAACACTGTTCAGCCGGTCTTGTGTGAGGACACCACACGCCTCACCCACCTAACCCATACTACATTTATCTGCACTCCTTATAAAGGTTGGTGAGAACCTAAGTGCGTGCTGAGATTTGCTAAATTACATTTGACCTTTCAACTCTAATATTTGGCATGATATGTGCAGTAAAGATAAAGATGTGTGGCAGCATGAAATACTAGCTGGTAATAAAACCGATCAATCACAACTGCTAATAATTACTGAACACCTTATACATCTGTTGCTCTTAGTTGACAGTCCTGTGTATAAAAAAAAAATGTGGTTAATCCTCTAAAGCATCCTAGGAAGTAGGAACCATTCCCACTTACTTTACAGATGGAGGAACTGAGGCACGGGCAAGTTAGACACGTTATAGATTGGACAAAGGCACACTAGTAGGGCTTCCCAGGGGCCACAGTGGTCAAGAATATGCCTGCCAGTGTAGGAGCCACAAGAGATGCAGGTTCGATCCCTGGGTCAGGGGGATTTCCTGGAGGAGGAAATGGCAACTCGCTCCAGTATTTCTTACCTGGACAATTCCCTGGACAGAGGAGCCTGGCAGGCTACAGTTCATGAGGTAGGAAAGAGTCAGACATGACTGAGCATACATGCACGCACCCCACTTGTAGGTAGCAAAGCTAAGATTTGAACCGAGTCACTTGATATCCACACATTTTACCCCATCAACCACTCTCCTGCTGTTTAGTTACTAAGTTGTGGCCAACTCTCTGGGACCCATGGACTGTAGCATGCCAGGCTTCCCTGTCCTCCTCCCAGAGTTTGCTCAAGTTTGTGTCCACTGAGTAGTCGATGCTGTCTAACCATCTCATCCTCTGCTGCCCTACTCTCTTACGTCTGTTTAAACCTGAAACATCCCACAGTGTGCATTATCTTTTTCTCTGCCCAGAAATTAGATCCTCAGTTTCTTTTGTAGGGACTAATACATGGAGGGTCTCAGCTTCTGCAGTAGGAACTCAAGGGTGAGACTGAGATTTGAAGGTCCACTGGTTTTGTAATGACTTTGCATTCATCACTCCCTTAGAGATCTTTGGGCTGAGGGTGGACATGCAGTGAAGGGATACAAAGGAAAGGGAGGAAGAAGGAACATCAGGAGAGTAGGGGACTCAGCAGTTTGCGCTCACTCCCTGGCAGAGCAGGAACAAGAGAGAATGACGGAGGAGTCCCTGAGAACTGAGTGTGTTGGCAGTGAGTGTGACCCAGACACAGCCTGAGAGCAGAAGTCTCTGAGACTACCAGTGCCCCTGGGAACATGGGGAACAACGGAACAGGCAGGTGAGACATAACATATAAATACCAGCATGGACCCTAGAAAGCTCTGCACCTCATAGATCTTGTTTAGATGTCTTGGCTCAGAATGTATTCTAAGAATATCTTCCCTTGGAACCTTCGTTGCTGGAGGCACCTGCTTGTGAATGATGCCTGTGATAAGAGCAAGTGGATTCTCTTGTTTCTGCCTTGTTAGTGCACCTCTGGTTAGGAGTCAGAAGGAAGAGAGGAAAAGCCTGAGATGGAATTTTAAGCAAGATTGTGATGGAATTAATAATCCTGAATTAACCCCAAATCACTACCTGTCATAGAGAAAATTTGGAATATAATGAAGGAAGCTACCCAAATCAGCACAATAACCCTCAGTGGAAAACACTGCTCTTACTGCATTAGTATCTCATTTTTCCCCCACCTCTCCTTGTGGAGAAGGAGGTGGCAACCCACTCCAGTATTCTTGCCTGGAGAATTCCATGGACAGAGGCTGGTGGGTTATAGTCCATGGGGTTGCACAGAGTCAGACATGACTAACCAACACAAATATCCTACTGTAAGGCTCCTTAAGTATAGCTCCTGCCTTCTTCCAACTCTTTAAAAATCAACTGCTGAACTCAGACAATTTCTGTTATATTTACTGCAGATTTGAAAAGAATTCAGTAAGATCCCTTTCTGGCACTACACGTTTGGAGTCTGGGAGATGTTTAAAAAGTCATGTGTGTGTTTTTCTGTGTGTGGAGGTGGGGAAAGGGTCATAGAATCTGTTGCTTCTAGGAATTTCCTCTGGCTATATGAACTATATGAAATATTTTTCAATCAAATATTTTTCAATCTCAGGCCTTAAAAAGTGTATTATCTTAGAAAGTGATAAACTTCTTAATAGGAAATAGCTTAAATCATGTGAAATATTTGGCATTAAAAAGAGCTCCTCAATCAAGAAACACTGGGGTGGACGGCAGTGTTCAAGACCCTGGATGCTAACCATCTTGGAGAATGCCTATAACATACGTCACATTCTGTAAGATGCTGATAGAGGTTTAATTTGATTGCTTAAGGAGGAATTGGACAAGCAATGCCACAGACTATAAACTATAGTTTCTGAGGCTTCCCTGATGGCTCAGTGGTAAAGAATTAGCCTGCCAATACAGAAGACATGGGTTTGATCACTGGAGTGGGTTGCCATTTCCTCCTCCAGGGGAGCTTCCGGACCCAGGGATCGAACCCACATCTCCTGTGTCTCCTGCACTGCAAGCAGATTCTTAACCCACTAAGCCAAGTGCGGTGAAAAAAAAGTCTTCATGATTCAAAAAGTCAGGCAGATAATAGTTTTTGTTTTAGTTCTTTTTATACCTGAATAAAGCCTTTTCTCTTTCCTCTAAAAAAGAAGGAGAAGGAGGAAGAAGAGGTCAAGGAGGCTCTGGCTTCATTGGGGGATATAAACTGGAACACTTCAGGGAGTTGGGACATATCTTTCTGTTGTTAAGTCGCTACTTGGTGACTAAACAACATGCAGTTCCATGTAGTATAGCCCACCAGGCTCCTGTGATGGGCTTTCCTAGGCAACAGTACTGGAGTGGGTTGCCATCTCTTCTCCAGGGGATCTTCCCGGCCCAGGGATCAAACCCACGTCTCCTGCATTGGCAGGTGGATTCTTTATCACTGAGCCGCCTGGGAAGCCACCTGGACCTGGATGGTCGTCTGCACCCAGGACCAATAAGACCACAAACACGTATGTCCCACTGTACTCCTCTTCTCTTGTAACTTCCTTGTTGCTGCTGCTGCTAAGTCGCTTCATTCGTGTCCGACTCTGTGCAACACCATAGACGGCAGCCCACCAGGCTCCGCCGTCCCTGGGAGGTTCACCAATACTGGATGCAGAGGTTTACCTGAGGCAGGCAGCATTAATATGTGCAAAGTAAAGAGCTAAGCACTAAACACCCCAATTCACAATAAGATGGGAGCATCCTGGGATAATTAGAAATGAGTCTGAATGGCTACCATCTTGTCTCAAATTACACTGCTTGACTCAACACAGTGCTTGGTAGAACAACGGACAATTTTTGAAGCCTCTCTTTAAAATAAAAATGTGAGTAGTGTTCACATAGGAACAAGAAGAAACAGCCTACTAGTTTAATTTCACAATTGTGATATTCTCTCATCAAACTTACAGAACTGGTTAGGGGCTGCACTCCATGTGTGTATCCAATTCAGTCGGTAAACATTCACTGGGAGTCCACTGCTGCTTGACAAAATTCAGTGTAAGGACTTGGGTTAAATTCTCACAGACCCCTGCCTGCTTGATACTTCCTCCCTTCCACCTTTTCTACTTCATCAGAAGTGATACATTATAAACAGACATATTTATCTTCTAGTGAATCCCCGATGGGTGAACTAAAGATCTTGACACCAATTTTAAGCTTTTCTTTTCCTTCCTTCCCTAATCATCTATTGCAGAAGAAAAATAGTGCTACAGAATAATGGATTTTTTAATAGCAAGCTCAATAAATCCTTGGCACATTTTTCTTATTCTCTGTCCCTCTGCAAACATGACTCTATCAAGATTATACTAAACTCAGCCCAAGGCTGAGCACCAGATTTGAGCAATGACAAATTCCCCACCACGTCTTCACAGGTCTTTAACTTTTTCTGCTAAGTTGAGAATTTCAATTTTGCCCTGAAAATAGAAATGGTGGAAAAGCATGCCTGCCACTGGGTATAAGTAAACCTTTTAAACTTCTGACACATTGATACAACTGGACTTTTTGATGTGTTATTTGATCATTTATCCTAATAATCTAGGGGAGACTTTCTGCAAAATTTAGTTCAACCATAGCTGAGGTCAGGTGCAGTGTTTTGAAAAGAGAACAAAGAATGAAAAGAATATTTTTAGGTCAGTTGTCTTTAAACTTTGGATTTTCTCAGGAAAATATGTTTTTAAAGAAAACCTAGAGGATGAAAAGAAGATACAGATTCAAACTGTGCCAAGTACAGACACACACTCACATTAAAAGTCCACTTACTCCTTACTATTCATGAATTTCAGAATAAAATCTCAGTAAAAAATAGTTTAGAAAATGAATAGTTAGCTCTATATAGATATTTTCCCCCCTCTCATTCTGTTGTAGATTCATCCTGGTCATGGGGCTTCGCCTGTAGCTCAAGGGTAAAGAATCCACCTGCAATGCAGGAGCCACAGGAGACAAAGTTTCCATCCCTGGGTTGGAAAGATGCCCTGGAGGAAGGCGTGGCTACCCACTCTGTATTCTTGCCTGGAGAATCCCATGGACAGAGGAGCCTGGTGGGCTACAATCCACGGGGTATCAGAGTCAGACATAGCTGAAGCTCCTTAACATGCAGCCTCATGCTGGTCATACAATAGTCTGCACCTCTGCTCTTGGGGACAATGACATCAGGCAAAGAAGCAGAGCCTTTGCTTACACAGTTCAAGACAGAGACCAACAGATCCCAGGACTTTCCTTTGCTAAATAAATGACAGTTCTATGAATTTGCGTCTTGAGAAAAATAACTCATTTTCCCTTCAGAAACTCACAACTTTATTTATATTGCAAGTTCATCCTGGAGACAAAGAAAAATGTGAGGTACAAGGTGAAAAAAACATTACTGATGGATGTATCCAGTGGGTCATCTATTTCAATTAATGTTGGTTATTTAGACCAACTTTGATATGGTTCTCACTTGACTCATCACTAAAAATTGGAGACAAAAATAGTCTTCAGTTAAATTCTAACCATTGTCATCCTAACTGTGTAGAGTTATTGTGGACATTTTAATCTACTTTATTAAGTTAACCTTAAACCAAAGACACTGAATCACAAGAAGCCCAGTTATAAAAAGCAATCTGTCTTTTTTCAGGTACAAAAATTCCATTCTCCTATTTGTATTCACACTTTGGTTTTCAAAGATTTTCTTCATTTTAACATTTGTTCTTAGAATCTTCACCGCAACCTTGATTTAGAAGGCAATTTTGAGGTGATAAAAATTTCCTGGCTACTTTCTATTCTATTTTGAACTTGGACTATTTGAGCTAGGCAAAAACCTGCCTCCAGAAAGTAATTGTAACCAATGAATTGCATTTTATTGAAGTTAAGTGAACTCTGTAAAGTGAACCTGTTGGATGTAAGGCATTTCTGGGAAAACTTCCCTTAGTTTTCATACTGTCTGTTCTGCATGGGCAGAATGGTTTCACCCGTTCTATGTCCGTTTATTGGAAAAATTGTCTCAAATTCTTCCCCACTCAAGAACAGTGAGATTGGGATTTGAGTTACAGGGCTTCCCAGGTGGCACCAGTGGTGAAGAATCCACCTGCCAACGCAGGAAACATCAGAGACTTCCCTGAGTCGGGAAGATTCCCTGGAGTAGGAAAAGGCAACCCACATCCCTGAAGTAGGAAAGGGCAACCCACTCCAGTATTCTTGCCTGGAAAATTCCACCAACAGAGCAGCCTGGCCATGGGGTCACAAAAAGTCAGACACAACTGAGCATACACACACACCCCTTACATCTAAGCCCTTCTCTACTGGATTCCCCTCGGTTCTCTGAGGCTTGAAGCTAAGAGTGGTCTCCAGGCAGGTGATCGCCCTGGAGTACTTTCCAAGTTTTGCTGGTCTAGAAAGACTACAACCGATCAAGTGAATCCCTTAGCATCTGGGATGGCTTTTGTTAGTAAATTCTTCAATTGATTAGAGTGTGTGGCCCATATAGATTTTTTTTTTAAATGACCAAGTATTTTACACTGGGGATGGAGAGGGATACTTTCAGAGAATTTCAGCACCTGAGAAGCCATGAAAATGCACTGCGTGGTGAAGGTATCATGGAAAACTTTCAAGGATGCAGGAGGGGTCAAGTGTATAAACACTCCCTTTGTAAATGGAGTATTTTATGTATTCTGACCCCTAGTTCTGTATCCTGCTTCCCTGGTGGCTCAGACGGTAAAGAATCTGCCTGCAATGCAGGGGACACGGGTTCGATCCCCAGTCTGGGAAGATTTCACATGCCACAGGGCAGCTAAGGCACAGCTTCTGAGCCCACGCACCCTAGAGCCCTGCTCTGCAACAAGAGAAGCCAAGGTAATGAGGAGCCATCACACTGAGAGTAGCCACTACTTGCACAACTAGAGGAAGCCTGGGCGGTCAAAAATAAATAAATAATAAAAAAATTTTTTAAAGGCTTGCAGAAAGAGCACTTTTTTGCAAACAGACTCAGAAGGCAGCCTTTTGATGAAGGAGTGGCTCACCTGGGTGGCTCACCTGGGCACCAGCATCTAGATGACAATGATGAGTCAGCTACCTGGTCCAGCTCCACCCAGCAGGTATCAAACTGTGGGCCTTTGGATCCACCTGGACTATGCGTTAATTTGGACAAGAGAGGGTTGGCTTCATCACACCGTCATTTAAATTTTTTTTTAATTTTATTTTATTTTTAAACTTTACAATATTGTATTAGTTTTGGCAAATATCAAAATGAATCCGCCACAGGTATACCCGTGCTCCCCATCCTGAACCCCCCTCCCTCCTCCCTCCCCATACCACCCCCTCTGGGTCATCCCAGTGCACCAGCCCCAAGCATCCAGTATCGTGCATTGAACCTGGACTGGCGACTCATTTCATACATGATATTATACATGTTTCAATGCCATTCTCCCAAATCTTCCCACCCTCTCCCTCTCCCACAGAGTCCATAAGACTGATCTATGCATCAGTGTCTCTTTTGCTGTCTCGTACACAGGGTTATTGTTACCATCTTTCTAAATTCCATATATATGTGTTAGTATACTGTATTGGTGTTTTTCTTTCTGGCTTACTTCACTCTGTATAATAGGCTCCAGTTTCATCCCCCTCATTAGAACGGATTCACATGTATTCTTTTTAATGGCTGAATAATACTCCATTGTGTATATATACCACAGCTTTCTTATCCATTCATCTGCTGATGGGCATATAGGTTGCTTCCATGTCCTGGCTATTATAAACAGTGCTGCGATGAATATTGGGGTACACGTGTCTCTTTCCCTTCTGGTTTTCTCGGTGTGTATGCCCAGCAGTGGGATTGCTGGATCATAAGGCAGTTCTATTTCCAGTTTTTTAAGGAATCTCCACACTGTTCTCCATAGTGGCTGTACTAGTTTGCATTCCCACTAACAGTGTAAGAGGGTTCCCTTTTCTCCACACCCTCTCCAGCATTTACTGTTTGTAGACTTTTGGATCGCAGCCATTCTGACTGGTGTGAAATGGTACCTCATAGTGGTTTTGATTTGCATTTCTCTGATAATGAGTGATGTTGAGCATCCTTCCATGTGTTTGTTAGCCATCTGTATGTCTTCTTTGGAGAAATGTCTATTTAGTTCTTTGGCCCATTTTTTGATTGGGTCATTTATTTTTCTGGAGTTGAGCTGTAGGAGTTGCTTGTATATTTTTGAGATTAGTTGTTTGTCAGTTGCTTCATTTACTATTACTTTCTCCCATTCTGAAGGCTGCCTTTTCACCTTGCTAATAGTTTCCTTTGATGTGCAGAAGCTTTTAAGTTTAATTAGGTCCCATTTGTTTATTTTTGCTTTTATTTCCAATTTTCTGGGAGGTGGGTCAAAGTCACCATTTAAAAATGCACAGAATTCACATCACAATCTGAGTTATTGACATGTCTTGAAAAATTAGGAGATGTGGTGCAATTTGGCCAGCTTTCTCACAATTCCTTTAGTAACAGATCTTCACAGAATCATCCTGCCCAGAACACTACTGAGCCCTTTTTTTTTTTTTTTTTTGGCCATTTTGCTTCATGCATTAATATAACCTGCCTGATGAACTTCCCTGATGGTCATGTGGCCAAGACTCCAAGCTCCCAATGCAGGGGAAATTTTTTATGCTGTTCTTTCTCAGTTTGGTGTCAGAGTTATCACCAGCCTCAGAGAATGAATTATAGAGCCTTTTTGCTTTCCTCTAACTCCCTGAAATATTATGTATAAAATGCAGATAATTTATTTCTTTTTTTTTTTTTAATTTTTTATTCCTTTATTTCTCATGTGTTCCCCATCCTGAACCCACCTCCCTCCTCCCTCCCCATACCATCCCTCTGGGTCATCCCAGTGCACCAGCCCCAAGCATCCAGCATCGTGCATTGAACCTGGACTGGCATCTCATTTCATACATGACATTTCACATGTTTCAATGCCATTCTCCCAAATCTTCCCACCCTCTCCCTCTCCCACAGAGTCCATAAGCCTGTTCTATACATCAGTGTCTCTTTTGCTGTCTCGTATACAGGGTTATCGTTACCATCTTTCTAAATTCCGTATATATGCGTTAGTATACTGTATTGGTGTTTTTCCTTCTGGCTTACTTCACTCTGTATAATAGGCTCCAGTTTCATCCACCTCATCAGAACTGATTCAAATGTATTCTTTTTAATGGCTGAGTAATACTCCAAATTTATTTCTTGATTTTTGCAGAAACATCTGATCCAGAAGAGCCTTTTATTATTTGGGGGGATAAACTTTTATTTACTGATTTTTTTAAAAATTTAATGGTTAAATGTCAATTCTGGTTTCTATTTCTTCTTGACCCACATTTTTAAAATTTTATAAATATATATACACATATAACATGAAAACTGAATAAATATAACAACAAATAGATAATTTCTAAAAAGTAATCCATTTATCTTAGTTTTTAATTAATTAGTATGAATTCATTTGTGTGGGCTCTTCCTAGTATCCACATTGTATCTAACTGTGCACCCACCCTAGTTCTTCATACTGTTTAATTGTACCTTTTCTTTCTTTTCTGTCTTAGTTGCATCAGAATTTTCCATTTTATTCATCAATTCAAGGTAAACAAGCACCTCTGATTTTTGAACAATAATTTTCTATCCTACTAATTTGTAATCATATTTTTTTCTTCTTTCTGACCTCTTTGGGTAAATTATCTTTGTTAAAAATTTTCCTTGAGGTAGACACTTAGCTCATTCATTCTGTCTTTCTTTTCCAATAAAGATTCTACCTT
>NW_011494799.1:3620377-3630043 GCF_000754665.1 Bison bison bison | reverse complement strand
CTACCTTTAGGCAGATTCCTACAGCATTTAATACGTCTTTTCATTATTGCCCAATTTTAAATAATTGCTTAATTTCCATGAGAAAGCCTTTGACTCATGAACTATTTAGATGTGTGTTTCACATTTCCAGGTAAATAGGCTCTTTTGGTTATTCTGTCATCATTTTCTAACTTACTGTTATCAGACATTGGGGGCTGTATGATAGGAAAGGTGTATTAATTGTGGAAATGTGACTTCTGGTCTAAAACATGTGCTTGAAACAAATGCTGTTTCTTCATATCCTCTGTCAGTTTTTTCAACTGGTTTGTGCGTTTCCTTCTTATCAATTTCAACATCTCTTTGTGTAGTTGAGATATTAACACTCTCTCTGCTATCTGGGTTGCAAACATATTTTTCCAAATCCACTATTTTTTTATTGGCTATGTTGAAATCATCTTTCACCTTACAAATATTTTTACTTAATATTTATAGAAGGAAACTTGCTTTTCTTTTAATGCTTTAGGATTCTCTATTTGCCAAGACAGATTCTAGCACCGTAAATGTGCACAGAGACTCCTATATGCTCTTGAAGGGTTTCTATGCATTTTTATCAGGGTAAGATCCAGGTTTGAGGAATAAATTTCATAAAATTTTAACTGTCAAAAGATCTTTTTTAAGAAAAAATGCAAACATGAAGATCAAATACAAAGTTGAATATTTGTTCAAAATGTGAAAAGAAGTCACAACAGAATGAAAATTTTAATACATTGATTTTAATACTTTGTTTAAAATTATTTAATTTTAACAATAAAATTTTAATACATATTAAGTTAAAATGAAAAATGTACTACATTAAAAATGTTGATACCCGAAACATTCCCCAAATCCAGAAGAATGACAATATTTTTAGTAACTGACGGCTTAACCTCTCTCTATAGTGCTTTCACTTTTTTATATTTTTTTGGCTTCATATTTTTTGATCACCTCTCCATATAACTGCAATTGTATAATATTTTCTATGGAGAGAATAAAAAGTCTTCCCTTTAGTAGAGCTGATCAAAAATTGTTTCTTATTGACAGTCAAGATGTGTAAACCACATGAGTTCAGACACAATCAATACTCACTGTAGGACCGCTATGTGGTTGTCATTTCAAACAGGAAATCTGAAAAATGCATTTCGTTCAATTCTAGCAATGATAAAAAAGAAAATATGGTGCCTTTGTAATCATACACACTGTGTTCTCCTATTAGTTCGTAGGAAGGGAGAACTATTATTTTGACTACATTTGATACTTCAGTGAGAATCCCATCTTCCACTATCAAGTGTATATTGAACGATTGATTATTTGAAGACGTTTCCACACATTGAGTTCTGGCCCCACGTAGTCCAAATCTAGTCTCTCCTCCATTCCCCCTGTTCTTCTGGAGCCAGGCACAGTAGGATGTGATTAGAGCGTGGTACAAGCCATGGTCCCGTATCCAGTGAGAGAATGCTGAGTGGGTCAGCGTGGTAGACAGTGTTAGCTTCCTAGAGGCTGGTCCTACCTACAGGCTGGCACCACTAACTTAACACAAAATAATTACAAACCACAGACATATACCCCACTAAGCCTAAACTAAAGAAACTTAACCTTATTCTGCCTCCCCTCTGCCAGATCTCATAAACCCTTGAGTATTTTTTTTTTTTCCAGTGCCATCTGATAAGAAAGGTATAGAAAGAAAAAGAAGACTGAAAAGTAGAGTGACCAACTCATCCCAGTTTGCCAGGAACTGTGCTGATTTTAGCACTGAAAGTTCAAGGTCCCTGGAGCTCTCTCAGCAAGAAGGACTCTGTGGGGCTCCTGAGTACAAAAGCCTTTCTGTGATCCTCATTTCTTGATTACAGGAAATAGGCTTCATTCAGCCTCCATGACCTTCCCCGAGTTCAACAGTTGCTAATAAGGAAACGGAGGAGATGAGGAGACAAGGAAGGAACAGTCAAAAGAAACAGTCGTGCAACCTTGGGACAGGTCTTGGTTCTCCCTCAAGGGATATTTATAACAATATCTTTGAGCTGTTTTGCAGACACTGAAACCCAATCACATGGGAGAAATTAGAGGTATGCTGGTGGCTCAGTGGTAGAGAACCTGCCTGCCAATTCAGGAGACAAGGGTTAAATCCCTGGGTCGGGAAGATCCCCTGGAGGAGGAAATCACAACCCAATCTAGTATTCTTGCCTAGAAAATCCCATGGATGGGGGAACCTGGTGGGCTGCAGTCCATGGGGTCGCAAAGAGTCAGACAAGACTGAGCATCCACGCACACCCATAAGCACGTAGACACCAGACTCAGTTCAGTTCAGTTCACTTCAGTCGCTCAGCCGTGTCCAACTCTTTGCAACCCCATGAATCGCAGCACGCCAGGCCTCCCTGTCCATCACCAACTCCTGGAGTTCACTCAGACTCATGTCCATCGAGTCAGTGATGCCATCCAGCCATCTCATCCTCTATCGTCCCCTTCTCCTCTTGCCCCCAATCCCTCCCAGCATCAGAGTCTTTTCCAATGAGTCAACTCTTCACATGAGGTGGCCAAAGTACTGGAGTTTCAGCTTTAGTATCATTCCTTCCAAAGAAATCCCAGGGCTGATCTCCTTGCAGTCCAAGGGACTCTCAAGAGTCTTCTCCAACACCACAGTTCAAAAGCATCAATTCTTCGGCGCTCAGCCTTCTTCACAGTCCAACTCTCACATCCATACATGACCCCTGGAAAAACCACAGCCTTGACTAGACGAACCTCTGTGGGCAAAGTAATGTCTCTGCTTTTGCATATGCTATCTAGGTTGGTCATAACTTTCCTTCCAAGGAGTAAGCATCTTTTAATTCCATGGCTGCAGTCACCATCTGCAGTGATTTTGGAGCCCAGAAAAATAAAGTCTGACACTGTTTCCAATTAAGCGTTAATTAAAGATATAAAGAGTGGTTAAATAAGGATAGCTCAGCAAAGAAATTCAGTGAAGAAAAGAGGCTGAATAACTTGGTTTACGTGGAAAGCCAACAAAATTCCAGACAAGGAATTTGCATCACCTACGTAGGCCGCAGGCATCTTCCTGTTCTCCCAAAGGAGAGGAGACACTAAGGCCTCCCAGGTCAGATCTTAGAAGCTCAGGCATAACTAGTAGGCTTGACCAGCCTCCACGCTCCAGATGGGAATTCAGCCAGGAGGTGAGAGAAAGAATGACACGGAGAGACCTGTCTTTCTAGGAACTGATCCCATTTTTTATTTTCCAGGGTCTGCTTTTATACACAGAGATGTAATACAAAAGTCATGCAGGGTCAGCAGTCCTGACTTTTATCAAAATCAGTGCTTCATACAAATGTATACAAAGGTCTTAGGGGTGTTACATCATCTTCTGGCCAGGGGGCCTGCTGACAATTTATGACCCTCTCCTTGTGACAGCCATCAGTCAACCAGAACACTTATTTCTCCAGGGGTGATTATTCTTAAAACAGACGCCACCTTCCAAAGGTGGTTATAAAGTTACATGCCTATAGGGTGAGGGTGCAGTGGGTTTTAATTAAGGAAAGAATCTGCTTCGCCTAAAGTCTAATGTGATTAATATCAAAGGTTAATATTTATTTCTTCTATATATTCATTAATGTGTATAAGGGCAGGGGATATGGAGACTTAGCAGCAAACATTGGCTCAACAAATGAAAAACCCTTCACCAATACAATTTCTAATCAGCCCACTATACTACACTAATAATTTCCTAACTTCTCAAAAAAATCTGTTTTTAGAAGGTTTAGAGCATCTTGTGCCTCTCACGGTTGGGAGGCTGTGAACAATCACATGTGGCCAGACAAGCCTGTCAGGCAGGCTAGAGAAACTTCAGAGGAGTTTGTAGGTTGAAACACTCCTGTCACGCCCAGGAATTATTAGTAACTGGAGCTCTAAGTTAACTCCTTCTCCAAAAGAGGTGGTGGGGGACAGCCCCCTGTAAAGTCAGTGGTGTAGGTGAGAGCACAAAGCAGTAAAGTAGGCAGACTCTGGTTTTGGGGGTAGATGCTCGAGAATTTCCAGGGGGACTCCTGAGCCTTGATCCCACCTTTGCATATGCCAAGCCTCCTTCTTCATGACCTTTGCCATGGGTGGAGTTCCTCACGCTGGCTCCCGGCAGGTGGGTCTGAAGAATAAATGCTGCAGCTGGTTCCAAATATGATCTCATTTCACATTCACAACCATCCTACAGGGTCGAGACAACTGGACTGGCTTCACCAATGAGAAGAGAAAGGACCAGATGTCATGAACCCAGGGAGAGGATGCACTGGAATTCAATGCTAGGTCTCTGGCTTCCCAGCCTCCTTCCAGCTCTTCCCAAGACACGCTCGGCCCCTCCTTGGAGGATGTGGTCACAGGCCATTAAGTAATATCATTTTTCTGGCCCACATCAGCATTTCAGACAGTATAAGGACACCATGATTTGCTCCAGTCATAAAGGTCTACAGAAAAAGTGCCAAGACACAATTCTTCCTGCCACCCTTGCAGCCTTGATCAGGGCAGTATATTCAACATTTCCCTCACCATTTCTATGATTTCATTATCTTAGCAAGGGGGACAAGAAAGCCTCATAAGACCTCAGAGATCTATTAGATGTCCCCTCAAAATCTCATGGAGTACTTAAATTAAATTTTTATAATTTTCAATACAGATAAAGGAAAACATCGACAAAGATGTACATAAACTGGCAAATCAGAACCCAAGTTGGGTGAAAAGGAACTTCAGAGTTTATTAAATAATTATCACCATCTCTCCCAACTCAGCAATTCATCATTTTTTAGTATAAACCTTAAAGTATTAGCCTTGGGGCCACCAAAATATGATATTCTTAGAAAAGATATATTTGTGTGTTCTTTTTATGCACTGGGACTTTGTGCCTTACTGGAAACATGTGGGACTTGTCACTGTAAAATCTGGGCTAGGATATGAGTTTCCCTAAGTACGACCTGTCTAACCTTGCACAAGTTTCTTCACCTCTTTGGGGTCATTTATAAATGGGCCTAATGGCTTTATCTCACCAGTCTGTTGCAGAACATAAGTAAATAAATTAGTAGCTGAAGAATTGATGCTTTGTAACTGTGATGCTGGAGAAGATTCTTGCGAGTCCCTTGGACTGCAAGGAGATCCAACCAGTCCACCCTAAAGGAGACCAGTCCTGGGTGTTCATTGGAAGGACTGATGCTGAAGCTGAAACTCCAATACTTTGGCCACCATATGCGAAGAGTTGGCTCACTGGAAAAGACCCTGATGCTGGGAGGGGTTGGGGGCAGGAGGAGAAGGAGACGACAGAGGATGAGATGGCGATGACATCACCAACTTGATGGACGTGAGTTTGAGTGAACTCTAGGAGTTGGTGATGGACAGGGAGGCCTAGCGTGCTGTGATTCATGGGGTCGCAGAGTCGGACACAACTGAGTGACTGAACTGAACTGAACTGAACTGAACATAATTTAATAGTATAAACCTATTCTACCTACGGACTTCCCTGGTGACTCAGTGGTAAAGAATATACCTGGCAATGCAGGAGACAGCAGTTGGATCCCTGGATCAGGAAGATCTCCTGGAGAAGGGAATAGCAACCTACTCCAATATTCGTGCCTAGGAGATCCCATGGACAGAGGAGCCTGGCCTAGGTGGAGGGTAGATTTGAATGAAGATGTGGTTTAAGCTGGGGTGAGAAAGTGGTCACCCTGGAATGTTCAATTAACACACACACACACAAATATACACACAGGTGTTGATATCCCATCAATCTGGATTAAAACCATGACTTTATCACATATTAGCAAGATACTCAAGGACTTCCCAGGTGGTCATTTGGTAAAGAATCTGCCTGTCATGCAGGTGACTGGGGTTTGATCCTTGGGTCAGGAAGATCCCCTGGAAAAGGAAATGGCAATGCACTCCAGTTTTCTTACCTGGGAAATCCCATGGACAGAGGAGCCTGGACAGGTGGGCTACAGTCCATGGGATTGCAAAAAGTCAGACACGAATTAGTGACTAAACAACAGCAGCAAGTCAATCTAAATGAGATGCCAATGTATTAATAGAAAATGAACTTAATACCTACGTAAAAATGCTGTGAATGTAAAATTGAATAATAGTCAGGAAGGGAGGCAACCTGACATAGAGAGGCAGGGTCTGGGCAGGGGGTGAATTTGAGGATCCCCATGCTTCCCTCTACAACTCCTCCCAACATAAGCCCCAGGAATGCAATGATGCACGAGGGAGAGAAAGCAAGGGGCAGCTACCAGGAAAAGCTTTGATTTCTTCCTCTTTCTATTGCTGCTTCTGTCTCCTTGGGACTTGAGCTAAGAACTTGAACTGTACAATTTCACATCGTTTAAGAAAGAAGAGATATTAGACAGTTCAAGGGGCAGCCACTTGGCAAACATGAAAGCCTGTTCCAAGACATCTTTATAAGCTCCATCCCCACGGGGGATACTGCCCCCCTGCAGAGCTAACAGAAGCTTCGAAACAAGGCTGATTATATCCCATGGCAGCAATTAGAGGAGCTGCCCTTCAGCGTGGGGCTTTATTTTATCCTGTGATTGCTAGGGAGAGCTGCAAACAGAGTCCAGCGGGCAGCAACAGCATTACCTGCTATCACCGTCAATTTTGATTTCATTTATGTTTAGCCGCCTTAAATACTGGAAAGACAGTTTCACTTAAAAGGCTGGGCTCTGCACTGCCAGATTTATCAGAATAGAGCAGAAATCAGATGGGGTAGTTTTAAGGGCTCAGGGAAAAACATGGTTTGGTGGCCAGAGGTTTTGAACTATAGTAGGCAAAGATAGGCAGGTTCAGCTTAAGACTTTAAACTTTCCAATAGGTGCATTTAAAATAAACGTCCCCATAGACTCTCATGCCTTTTGTTATCAACATAAAGCAAGCCGCTCAGCAGTAGTTCTCATAAATTCCAAGGATTAAAGCACACACATTGTATTCACAATTCAACAGCACATTCTGAGGGGAAAAATAAACAGTGTTTTTGTCTGGATCCTTTTCACTTGGGTAGTAACAGGGGCAGCTATCGGTGTTTGCAAATTTAATTTAGAAATGATAATCATTATTTATTGAGTACTTTAAGGTACCAGGTAGAAACTATTCAAGGACTGTGTATACTACGTCATTTAATTCTCAGAAAACCATCTAAAATATGTAATATTAAGGATGAAGAAATCAAGACTCAGAGAGATAATTAACTTGCCAAAAATCAAACAACTGGTAAATAGCAGAGATTCAGAATTTAAGAAAGAAGAAATATTCGCGATTCATGGTTGGCAGCAGACCTTACACACTCAAAAGCCCACGTCTTTTCCATCGAACCACACCTCCGATATACACAAACTAAATATTGCCATGCTTCTCCAAGTATCAAATGCCGTCAGCTGTAAGACGCACCTTCATGTATCACAAATCTGCCAATTCAACTGACAATTCCAAGACACATCCTGACTTCAGAAATGTAACCATGTAGGGGAAAAAAAGTACCTTTTAAGAATCATGAAAAATGGTCATTTAAAAGTTGAATGGAAATATTAAAAATTGAGACATCTCATGATGACCCAGCTTCAGAGCAAACTGATGGTAGTGCACAGTGCGTGTTCTGGTCATGTTCAAAGCCAAGGATAAAGTTCAGGCGGAGACCTATTGTTGCTATTTAGGACTTTTGCCTGCAGGTGGCAGTGCAGGCCACTGGATATGGCCTTTGGCCTTCTTGGGTACCAGTTTCAGAGGACCAGGAGCAGATGCGAAACTTGACTGCACGGCATTAATGTTTATCAGTCACTTCTGTGCCGGTTCAGTCCCCAGTATCATTTCCATCCCATTTCCCTCTGCTTCCATCCTTTCTGATACCTTCTTTCTACCCGTTAACTCTCCACCCATATTTTCAAAGTCCAAAACTGGTAGACTTGGAATAGAAATAAATGCATCCTTCTTTTCCCTCAAAACTCAAATCAGAGGCTTGAGAGTTAGCTAAAGAGAAGGAATTTGGTGCCTTGATTATTCTAGGATGCTCTGGTGTTATGTCTATCTGAAAAATATTCTAGATATAATTCCAAAATAGAGATTATCCTGTCTAAAGAATATTTCTCAGGTAGGTCTTCTGACCTCTTGAGGAAGCTGCTGATCAAATCTATTTGTATTACTTTCTTCCTAGACTCTTCAGCTACCTCTCCAGGGCTCATAGAATGAAGTCTCAGAGTGAAAATCTGATTCTAGACCACTTCCCCTACTTCCTTCAGAGTGAAAGTTGCTCAGTCATGTCTGACTCTTTACAATCCCATGGACTATACAGCCCATGGAATTCTCCAGGCCAGAATACTGAAGTAAATAGCCTCTCCCTTCTCCAGGGATCTTTCCAGCCCAGGGATTGAACCCAGATCTCCTGCATTGCAGGCAGATTCTTTACCAGCTGAGCCACATTGGAAGCCCCCCACCCTCCTCCCAACTTCCTTCCTATCTGTCTATGCCAGGCTCCAGTTACCTGAGTACACCTATGAAAACACAGCCTCCATCCCCAAACCCAGGTCTCTTCTTGAAATGTTCTTACTCCTATTCTCTGCCCATAGAATATGCTCATTCTTCAGGTCCAGGTCCTCAGTGTAGCCTTTTCCCACTTAAACCTCATCGTTTCCACATACAGCCCTTAGCAACTTTCTGTGTATATGTTCATTGGTAGCCTGTCATTTCATTAGGTATCATGTTGGCAGTATTTCTCCCTGTCTTATTTATATCTGTACCCCAAGCACCTAGCATAGGGCTGGGAGTATATGAATATTCAACTGGTATTTCTTGTAGGAATAATTGAATGCCTCTTTTCTAAAATATACCACAACTGATATTCCCTGGGGAAGTTATATTTAATTTGTGCAAATGTATCAGTATCTTTTAAGGTTCCCCGAAATCAGTCATGGCAGTAGTTCTCAAATTGTGGTCTTATGAGCATTCAGCTTCAAAATTACTCTCATTTTCTTTGAAATGAACATTCAACACCAAACTATAGAATCAGAAAGGTGGAGGGAAGAGTGATAAAAATCTATGTTTTAACAAACCCTTCAGGTGATGCATAATAAAATTTGAAAAGCACTGCCTTAGAGGTTTACTTTAAATAAATCTATATATCTATGAGTAAATGAATCCCTCTCTCTTTTTTCTGATTAGATTCTGGCTCATATTTCGTCCATACAGCCATGCTCACAGACAAACAATAAATACACTTTAGTTGATTTTTTTCCTAACTTAATTTGGTCTTGTGATCAATATCACATTATAGGAAAATAGCTAGAGAAAATGTTTCATAGCTTGACTAGACAGACCTTTGTTGGTAAAGTAATGTCTCTGCTTTTAAATACGCTGTCTAGGTCACTCATAGCTTTTCTTTCAAGGAGCAAGCGTCTTTTAATTTCATGGCTGCAGTCATAATATGCAGTGATTTGGGAGCCCCCCAAAATGAAGTCTATCTCTGTATCCAGTGTTTCCCCATCTATTTGTCAAGAAGTGATGGGACCGGATGCCATGATCTTCATTTTCGGAATGTTGAGCTTTAAGCCAACTTTTCACTCTCCTCTTTCACTTTCATCAAGAGGCTTTTGAGTTCCTCTTCACTTTCTGCCATAAGGGTGGTGTCATCTGCATATCTGCTGT
>NW_011494799.1:3618905-3620277 GCF_000754665.1 Bison bison bison | reverse complement strand
CAGTATCTGAGGTTATTGATATTTCTCCCGGCAATCTTGATTCCAGTTTGTGCTTCTTCCAGCCCAGCATTTCTCATGATGTACTCTGCATATAAGTTAAATAAGCAGGGTGACAATAAACAGCCTTGATGTACTCCTTTTCCTATTTGGAACCAGTCTGTTGTTCCATGTCCAGTTCTAACTGTTGCTTCCTGACCTGCATATAGGTTTCTCAAGAGGCAGGTCAGGTGGTCTTGGATTCCCATCTCTTTCAGAATTTCCCACAGTTTATTGTGATCCACACAGTCAAAGGCGATAAAGCAGAAATACATGTTTTTCTGGAACTCTCTTCCTTTTTCCATGATCCAGCAGATGTTGGCAATTTGATCTCTGGTTCCTCTGCCTTTTTATAAAACCAGCTTGAACATCTGGAAGTTTACGGTTCACATATTGCTGAAGCCTGGCTTGGAAAATTTTGGGCATTACTTTACTAGCATGTGAGATGAGTGCAATTGTGTGGTAGTTTGAGGAGCATTCTTTGGCATTGCCTTTCTTTGGGATTGGAATGAAAACTGACCTTTTCCAGTACTGTGGCCACTGCTGAGTTTTCCAAATTTGCTGGCATATTGAGTGCAGCACTTTCACAGCATCATCTTCCAGGATTTGAAATAGCTCAACTGGAATTCCATCACCTCCACTAGCTTTGTTCATAGTGATGCTTTCTAAGGCCCACTTGACTTCACATTCCAGGATGTCTGGCTCTAGGTGAGTGATCACACCATCGTGATTATCTGTTCTTCTGTGTATTCTTGCCACCTCTTCTTAATACCTTTTGCTTCTGTTAGGTCCATACTATTTCTGTCCTTTATTGAGCCCATCTTTGCATGAAATATTCCCTTAATATCTCTAATCTTCTTGAAGAGATCTCTAGTCCTTCCCATTCTGTTGTTTTCCTCTATTTCTTTGCATTGATCACTGAGGAAGGCTTTCTTATCTCTTCTTGTTATTCTTTGGAACTCTGCATTCAGGTGCTTATATCTTTCCATTTCTCCTTTGCTTTTTGCTTCTCTTCTTTTCACAGCTATTTGTAAGGCCTCCCTAGACAGCCATTTTGGTTTTTTGCATTTCTTTTCCATGGGGATGGTCTTGATCCCTGTCTCCTGTACAATGTCACAAACCTCCGTCCATAGTTCTTCAGGCACTCTATCTTTCAGATCTAGTCCCTTAAATCTATTTCTCACTTCCATTGTATAATTATAAGGAATTTGATTTAGGTCATACCTGAATGGTCTAGTGGTTTTCCCTACTTTCTTCAATTTAATCTGAATTTGGCAATAAGGAGCTCATGATCTGAGCCACAGTCAGCTCCCAGTCTTGTTTTTGCTGACTGTAT